>NC_085047.1:27825112-28133935 GCF_963662255.1 Cinclus cinclus | reverse complement strand
TGGAGGAACTTCAGCAGAAGTCTCCAAGGGACAGAATGGCAAGGTTACCTGAGGATGCAGAAAGGGGCATTGTGTGTTCTTCAGATGGCTCCTTCCAGTTTGGTGGCCTCCGCTGCAGCTGAATTCAATGGAACAAGGAATCTGCAGAGCAGAGCCTGATGCTCCTGTAGCTGGTTTCTGTTTGCAGAAAGGAAGCTGCTTGGGTCTGTGCAGTAAGTAGGTGGCCCAGCTCCATACATGTGGGATCCCCAGCAAAGGATGATGTTTTGAGGGGAGTAGTGGTAAGAAGGATCCAAACAGAAAACCTTCCTTGAGTTTCCCCTCTCTTCCTCCAAACTTGTTTGTTTGTTTTCTATAGCAGGGGCAATTTGACTCCCAGACAGAGGCAGCTCACAAAATATGAGTAAGTCTCAGGGGGGGCAACACAAAGGCCCTTTGTACCATACACTGTGGAGTTAATCATCAGTCACTGTTGTCTACCACCAGTCTCAATAGTCAGTTCCACACAGTGTGATTATACCTCATCAGAGTTAATTTACCAAGCTGTTTAAATGCCTGTACAGTACAGTGAGCCTCCTCCCACCACTAGCATCTTTTTCAGCTGCTCCCCTGCTGAGGATGCTTCAGTCTGGGTGGTCCCAGCAACACCCTAAAGCATTTTTCAGTCTTGTCAGCAGCCTGGAATAGGGTCCTTTCTTCTGAGCTTTTGGCTTAGTTTCCCAGCCCCAGTTACAGGAGTCCTGTGGAAAATGATTTGAAGGACAAGAGGCAGCTCTGATAATGGAAAACGTCTGTGAGGGATTGGAACATTGGCTTGTAATCCTTGAACAAAACTGCCTCATTCAGAAAAAAAAAAAAAGGGGGGGGGGAAGGGGGGCAGAGGGAAAGCAGGCAGAACAAAGGTCTTACTTCACTTCATTAAATGAGCACGTGATGTTTTCTCTGGAATGCCTCACTGACAGACAGCCCCTAATTTTCCAGGGACCATGGCTTTTATTTAAGCTCAGACAAGACCATAAATGGCTGCGAAAGTATGTAAACTCACAGTTTATGTTAATTTGTCATTTCCAGGCTCCATGCTAACTCGGAGCCATGCCATTCCCAGGTTTGCATTTCCTGTGGAGTGGGATGATGGAAAAGGCCTCTAAAAGCCCTGCCTCAGATCATCTGGACAGACGTGTGCATCATGTACAGATTTGCATGGGCACAGAATTACAAGGCATGGCTCCATCCAGACCTGCCTATGTCACCCAACCTGTAAGTTTCTCCCACCGAACTGGGATAGGTACCCACAGGAGCCAAAACTGCAAAGCCATTTGTTTTCTTTGGAGCAGATGACCTCATTTCTCACTGAAGGAAGATAGAGGCAGGCTTGTAAAAGATACTGGAGGTCTGGGTTCAGTGAACAGATTTTCTTCAGCACTTCGGTCTCTATCAGTGCTTTGTTAAACAGCTGTACCTCTTGCTGTGGGAAGTCATGGATATAGACATTTTTAAAGAGTCAGAAGTTCAGATCCAGTGAACACACTCCTTTTCTAAAGGTAGGATTTTGCTACTGTTAAAGTCAATGAACTTGTGAGTGTTGGATGTCAGATAGGATTTGAGAAGATGTCACACTTCCACCACAAATGTATCCCCTCCCTCAGCCTTTCAGAGCCAGGCAGACCCCTCCAAATCTGTGCCATTCAGCTGGAACCTGTCCTTTTTTCCAAGCCCACCAATGGTGCTTTCATCCTTCCTTTTTGTTTATGGCTTGCTTTGCTCATGTCTCCCACTCTGCTGTTCTGCCAAGAAAGGTGCTTCTCACCTCCTTCGCCTTGCTTTCCAACAGAGTTCAGTGGTCGCTGCAGTGCTGCCCTGGCCCAGAGGGAGAATGTCATTTGAGATTGCCCATCCATCTCTCTCAGTTTCCATTCTCCTGGGACAACTCATTCGGTTTGTAACCACAACTTCTTATCCACTTTGCCTCCTATCACTAACATTTCCAATTCAAAAGCTTTCTCTCACACAGGTTGAAAACAGTGACCTTTTCCTTTGTTTACAGCTATTTATCCTTTTCTTACATGTAAAAGGTCTGACATAAATCCTGACCCAGTTGGTCAGCTAGGCTGCAGCAATTAAAGGCCAACATGTTCAACTATGGATGTCTAAGGTCAGCCACTTTCTCCATACTTACCACATAATGGAACAACCAGGCACTCAACAACTGCACCTGCCAGCCCCTTTAGTGGGCTGAGGGTGCTTAGCATCTCCTAGGGAAATGATAGCTCTGGTTAAAGACAGGCATTGCTCCTCCGGACAAAGGAAGACTAAAACCCCTTGGTTTCCAGTGTCTATCCCAGGGCTGGGAGGGGAATATATGATTTCATAGCATTGCTAAGCAATGACAAGAGCTAATCTCTAGGGTAAGCTATGTTTACTAACACATTGCACATTTTCTTGCTTAGCAGCATATTTTTTTCATTTTATAAGAGTCCCTGAACTCGTGTTTATGTTTTAGGGCAGCTGTCCAAACTTACGCGGCCAACTCCCAAGCTTTCTCATATACACCATCAGAACAGACATCCTGAATCTGTGTACAGAACATTGCAGCAGTCTGTACTTAAAAACGGCTGTGTCAACCTTTCCTTCAGGTCTCACAGACCCCTGATGATTCACAGAGCTGCTGTTCCACACCCAGTCCCCACTGACCCAGGCACGACTCACATAGCTCAAATGCATTTTGGGCAGCAAATTCCTGAATGCCTTCTAGCAAGTACCCTAGCCTCTGCCACGGGCTGGGACAGATAGCTATATGTCTGTGATCATGATCTATACTAGCAGGTTGCCCATCCTTAGAGGATGAGAATAGCAAAATTATTCAGAGTGCGTGGGAGAACCCAAGAAGGCCTGTCCTCTGGACCATAGAAGTGACTAGTACAGTCCATGAGGTTTTTGTATGTGTGTGTAATAGGAGGGTAAGGAGAAGGTAGCTGCAAGACCTGAGTTTGAGATGTGCTCTGATAGTCCTGTAGCATTGCTGAGAGACAGGATCTGCTGCTGTGGCAATTATTTGAATGGATTGATGGCATCTTGGGGTGCACTCAGTTTCTACTGTCACACAGCTGTGGACAGATTATGCAGATTAGGAGACAACCTTTGACAGAGCTGCTCAGTGGAGGGTCACTTCAGTGGTCTCTGAGGTCCCGTATCTCATAGATGGATTGTGTGGTGTTGAGGCACAGAAAAGCCTCTACACAAAATCTTTGCACACCTCAGTAGGTTCATTAGGTCTGTGTGCATGCCCTTCCCAAGAAGGGGCTGGCTGCACACACCCTAGCACCTCCTGTGACATTCATATTAATCCTTGAAATCCCCACTGGCTCTTACAGTACTTGGTGCTCTGATTTGGTAGCCAAGATCTACAGGTCCCACAGCCAAGCCATAAGTAATGAGCTTTGGCTGCTGAAAAGAGAGTGCCTGCTTCTCTACAGCAGAATGGTAGGTGTTAGCACACCTCCTGGTATTTTTTCTGGATGTTTCATTCAAATGTTAAGCTTGCCCCTGTGTGACAGAAGCGATTGAGAGGTGAGACAAGTGAGTGGCATGTGGAACACTTGTGTTTTGTTGCGATATAATTGACAGATTATAACAGCCTGTGCCTGAGCTCAAGACATCCTGGGTTGATTTCCTGCTACATTCATGAGCACAAACCCCCTACTGTTTCAGCTAATGGAGAAAGTGCTCTTAATTGTGTGAATCAGGATTTGCTGGTGGCAGATAAGCGCTCACTCCACAGCAGTAGTCTGTTTGGGATAGGGTGCCTGGGTTATTGTATGGAATATGACAGGGCTGAGTACATCTTTGTAGCTCAATGATGCAGAAAGATAAAGTAGCTGAAATTTCATCCAGCCACAGAAGAGTCTTGGGTTTGACTCCATGCTCTGACAGAAACGCCTTTAGCAACTCCTCTGTAAATGTGTCTACAAAATGAGGGAGATAATGGGGAAGGGGAAGTGGAAGGCAGTGATGTTTGTTTCCTCACTTTTGAAGAACCGTATCCTAATAACAGTTTGTGCAGTGAAGTGCATGTGACATTAGCAGGTGTGGAGTCAAGCTGGGACTCTGCCTTGCAGTGTTTCTTCATAGCAGTCCATACCTGCATCCTGCTTTGTGATGTAGCATTACACATGAGGAAATCCATATTATGAATTGGATGGGCCCATTCAGCTGCCTATACAACGGACAATTCACCTTACCTTGATACCAGTCCCAAGACTTAATTTGCTAGTTTTCTGCATTTGCCTGTTGCATTATCAAACTGTCTGTGAAGGGCTTTTAGGGTCAGATTCAAATCCAACAAACTGAGGCAGTAGCACATAAGTTAGGACCCAACAAAATAACTGTGGGTACAGATATCTTGCTAGTGACTGCCTCATTTGGATAAAATAATGGCTTTGCTCATCTAAGTGATAAACCACATCTCTTCTGCACCAGGATAGATGTGCAAGGCAGTCTCTATGAGCCAATCTCTGTGACCAGCCATCATCTACACAATGGTGGAAGCACACATATGGCAGCTGGAATATCTCTTACTCCCCATCAGGCTGGGGGCAGCCTTGTAAATGATATTAGATTGCTTGGGAACACTGTTTTCTTCATGCCAGCTGGATTCATGAGACTTTCTTTGTACATAAAGAATCACAGCAATTCTCACAGGCCCGTATCTCCAGATTACAGCTAGTGGACCTGGCAGTTCTGAGCTGTTTGGCCATGGGCAAACAGCATCCTAGGGAACAACTTCAAGGAATTGTACCAAACTGTTTTTGGTTAGGTAGGACTTCTTTTGTGTGAGTGCTTTTAGTTAGAAGGTTTTGCCAAACTTACAGGACCAAACAAGTTCACTGAAAAATTCAGGTTGAAAGAGACCTCAGTTTATCCTCCTGGTCCAAATTTGATCTCTTCTCCAGGCTGAACAAGCCTTGTGCCCTCAGCCTCTAAGGGCACATGCAGGAGCAGAGTCAAAACCAAGAGCACTTAATTTATCTATGCTGCATCCTAGCCTGGCAGCAGTGGAGTGAACTGGCACAAGGAACATGCTGAGACAGAAGCATGCCACACTACTGAGGATAGATTGACTGTTTCCAGACTGAGACTTTGAGACTGATTTTTCTTTCTTATGCCATGACTTGGATCTGAGTGTAGTTCAAGCCTATGAGGTACTGTGAATATCAAGTTAGCCTTGGCCAGGCTGTGGAAAATGCAGAGTAGATATGGTTACACTGACTGGACTTGGGTGCAGCTCCATGCCCACTCCTGATGCACATGGCTTACCTGGGTTATTGCACCTGGGTGCTGGGCTGGATGAATTCTGTAAGGAAATGCTTCCTTTGGGAGCTTGTCTGAAATTAGAAAATCTCACCTTGAATAAGGGATACCAAGGATAAAGTTTAAGAGCCAAGTTGTCCAAGTATTTAGGCATTTTACTGCTCTAGCTAATAGAATATCCAAAAGACTATCAAATGCATTAACCATTAGAGAATACATTTTATACAAACCACGTAGCCTGCTAGTGCCAGACTTGTGTGCCCTTTGGTCAGCAGTGTCCCCAGCACTACCTGCAAAATAAAGACATCTACCAGGGGAGAAAAAGAGGAGAAGGTATAGCACTTTACTACATCAGGTCTGAAATAGAGCTTTAAGGAATAATGATTAGTACAAATACTGCAGCTAGAGCAGGAGCAAGAAATAAGGAAATCACAGTGAAAAAGAAAATTACAAGAGCAAGGGAATGAAGCAAAAAACAAAGCCAGAATAATAGAAAGAAAACCCACCCTGTATTTAGCGAAGTGCAGTCTGCAAAGTAACCAAACTCCAGAAAAGTTGTTATGGACTCAAGTCAGCACTGCCAGGTCAGGGGGATACCTGGAGAAGGCTGCAGTGGGCCTGAGTTCTCAAAGAAGGTGGAGAGGTGTCCATGTGATCCATGTGTTACAGCTCTGGCCTTGTGGTCATCCTAGAGTTCATTTGGGTCAGATGCCCACATATTTGAGGGTACAACCCTGCCCCAGACTTTTCCCTCATGTCTTGCAGTCTTGGCCTATGTCTGCTGTGAAAACCCAGGCATCCTTTGACTCTTCCTCAGGTGCGGGAAGTCTGGTCCATGAGGAGTCACTGCTCACATAGCTCAAGACAACACAGATGTCTCTGGTGCCACACGAGCTGAGCCTTGTTAGCTACAACCTTAACATGTTGGCCACTCAAAGATAATACCGTGCTTCTTAATTCCACCAAATAGTGTTGCTGCAAATTTCCCACTCTTCTGTGGGACAGACTGTTGCCCTGTCATGCAGGCAACTATAGTCCTGTCATGAAAGCCACCTGCCAAACAACTTAGTTTCTTGAATTGTAACCTAAAACACAGTGTAGGCCTGCAAATCATTGACTTCATCACAGCAGTGTGAGCACAACCCCATCCCTTAGGGCAGATGTTTCATATGGCAGGGGAAATGCGGATACAGGAAGGATGTGGGTGGTGGATAAGAGTGAGGTAATGTGGAGAGGGTGATATCGTGGTACAGCCACAAGGGTTGGATGAGGGCTTAAGAAGTAAATTTTGGCATGTTTAGCCCAATTTCCATGGGAAACGAGGCTTACAGTATCATTTTGGGTGTATATGTGTGCACACGCTGTAATAAGGGAGAGGCTGAACTTTCAGAGCAATCCTCATGAGGCGCCGGAGATCCAGGGGAGTGATCTTGACAGTGCCCCAAGAATGGAGAAAGCCTCTGTTAAAGCTTGCGTTTTATTAAATGCAGGAGAATGTATCCACCCATGAAATGTACGCTTGAATGTGTCCAGGCTTCCCTTGATTAACAACTTGTTACTGAATTTCAGTTGTGCAGCCACTTGGGGATAAGTATGTATCTCAAAATTTGCAATCCCATATATGTAAAAAAAAATGTTTGTTTTAGAAATACCAGTGACTGGAAAGTAAGCATCCGCAGAAATGAAATACTGGTATCTGTAATAGAACATCTTCTCTGTAGAGCAATGATTCCCAATTTCTTTGGCCCACCAGAGCATTGCAGCCTTCAAAATTTCAGGCAAACATTGTTCACCCTTATAATAAAGCTTTTAGCTGAAAGCATTTTTATGATACTTTGGTTGTGCAGCCAGAAATGATGAATTACCTTATCCATTATGGCCACAGCTTGAAAACACAACTGTAAATGCATTTGCTTTCCCCTTATTCTCGTGCTTCTGATTCAAGCTGCGTGTTTTGGGTCCATCACAAAAGAGCAAAGATTCCCATCAGATTTATTTGTCATGCACTTAGGTTGTACAAACTGTTCCTTTGCAGTTTACAGTTTTAAATGGTGAAAGTTTGGAATAAAAGTGAAAAGTTTGTTGGATATCATGTATTTGGTTATAAAATGTGTGCATTTGTACACAGCAATAAGGCTCTGGTGTCTGCACTGAGATTTTTTTGTCTTGTGCTCACCCTTTCTGATGCTTGTATGAGATGCTTTTTGGTTTTTACTTCTACCCAATTCCACATGATAGAAACTAACTTGAAGAAACACATTTTCATGTACCTGAATGTCAACACAGAGTGGGAGATTTAATCCTTTACTTTCTGTTCCATATTTAGTCCTTTGAGTACACAGAAGAAAAACCCATGCTCACGGTGACCTACATAATCCAGCGCAGTGCCTAATCACACCTACATGAGGAGGCTGCCAATGGTATCAGGAAGAGAATGTGGGCACTGGAAGATCCCTGTTAGTTCTCTGTTCTGAAAGCTGATATGAGTCACTTTTACTCTCTGGAAATAGAGAGCCTCCTCATGTAACACAACTTGCACAGAGCTGAGTATCAAGCGCACAAAAATTGATGCGTCTTTTAAAATGTATTTATCATTTGCCATTTGTTTTTTTTTCTTACTGTGGCACTCTCTTCAGGGTGACCTAGGGTGAGCTTCTGCAAACTAGAGGCCAGCTGATTTAAGCCATAACTATGCCTGTGCTGTATCATGAGGCAGGGCAATCAATGACTCCAAAATAAAGAGGTACATCATGAAAGGTGAATTAAAAAAAAAACAAAAAAAACCAAAACCAAGCAATGAAAACCACATTGCTCAAGCATCAGCAGTGAAATAATGAGACATCTCTTCAGGATGGATTTATAGACTAGTACCATTCACCAGCAGAAACAGAACTTGCTGGGGAGGATGCTTTATAAATGCAAAAGTAATAACAGTAGTCCTAAAAGCAAACTGAGTAAGGAAGCAGAGCCTGAGAAAGCACAGAAAAATGGCACAGCTACCATGAACAGACCAGATGTAGATCTAGGGTAGCTCTTCCCAGAGTTTTCTCCTTACAGCAGGATGCTATAATACTCTTTGGTCTTTGTGAATGACAGTACACATGCTAGCATCTCCCTTCATGTCAGGCAGACATTGGCATTGAGGGCACAGAATAAAGCAGGAAAATAAGACAGTTTATGGGCATTCTTGGTCAGAGCGAGATGGTATTTTAAAGCCAGCGGTGTCATTTTTGGTTACAACAAACCTCAAAACTCAAGAGAATGCCTTTGACAACTGATGTCATAGTGTTGCTTGCTGTGACAGATTTCTGTATGTGCCTAAGGCAATGGGTCTTTTTGCATTGTCAGAGCCTTCCTTCTAGCTACTGGAGACTACTGATATTTAGAGATGAAGAGATAAAACAAGAGGATCACCAGTATTTATACACAAATGAGGATTTCAGGTGTGATTTTGAGCCCCTGTGCATGGCATGCCTGTTTTGCTCAGAGAGCATTTGGATCCTAACACGTATGGGTCTAAACCCTTATTTTTAAAGCTGCCCACGTCCCAGCATGAGTGACACCTGTAGCTGTGGCCAGCACTTCAGTGGCCTCAGGGGGGAACAGTGGGTAGAGTCGGTGAGTGAGTCCCGCCTGTGGAGAAGCCAGCTCGTGCTCCAGTTTCCCCATTTTTGTGACAATGTGAGGGAGCAGCCGCGACCCCTCGGCGGGATGCTCTTGGCCCGGCTAGCGGGCATCCGCGCCCCGGCACGGCTGTCGACACTCCTCCTGAACCCCCACCGGGGCAGGGCTTGGGGAGCCTCCCCGGACCCGTGTTCTGCCCGGCGGGGCTGTGAACCCGGGCGGTGTGGGGCGGCAGCCGAGTCCTCTGGACGCCCCTCAGCCTCCCGCTGCCTTCAAAGGCCGCCGAGGTCGCCGTGGGGCGCCAAGGGGCCGGCGGCGGGAGGGACGGGGGCACCGTCGAGGGGCGGCGGGGAGCGGGCGGGGGCCGGGGAGGAGTCGGCCCCGGGGCGGGGGTCGGGCCGGGCCGGGGGTGGAGCCGCGGGCTGGCGGGTCGGGGCGAGGGGGAGCCCTTTCCTTCACGAGCGAGCCGGAGCCGGGGAAGGCGCCTCCGCAACTATTCCTGCCCAGCCGGTGCCGCCCGCCGCCCGCAGCATGGTGAGAGGGATCGCCGGGCGGGAAGTTCGGCGGCGGCGGCCGCCCCGCCGGCTCCGGCCCGGCCCGCGCTCACCGCCTTCCCGCTCCCTCTCTTGCAGATCTGGAAAACTCTCCCGTTGCTCTGCGCCCTGCTGGCCGCCGCCCGCCTGCGAGCCGAGGTAGGCGCGGGGCCCCGGCGGCGAGACGGGGAACGGGACGGGACGGGGACGGCGGGGGCGCCGCGGAGCCCGCGGGGGAGCAGCCGGGACTGGGGAAAGTGGCAGTCGGGGTGGAGAGGGAAGTTGCGGGGCCGGCGGGCGCCTCGGTGGGGGCGAAGGGCTGTGTCCCCGCAGGGGCCGGACCCCTGCATCCCGCCGCCGGACGGGCTCCCCGGGGCAGCCCCCTTTCCTCCCTCCCTCCTTTTCTACATCCCTCCCTCTCTCCCGCGCGCTCTTTCCCTCGCTCTTCTTTTCTTCCTTTCTTTCACTGCAATGACATTGAAAACGTTTGAAAGCCCCCGGTTGCAGCCTCCCCCCCAGCTCTGCTGACAGAAAACAAACGGTGCCTGCATTGCCCGGTGCGGCGGCCTCCCTAAAAAAGTGAAGTCAGAAACAAAATATTTGATAATTACGGCAGGGGAAATGTGGAAGTGATTTGAGGAAAATGAACTCAAGCTGGGCTGGGAAGGGAGGCCGAGCCTGCCTTTGGAGCAAAGCGATCCCGTTCGGGGGGCAGCTCGTTCTCTCTCCCTGCATTTTTCTCCCTCCATATTTCTCCCAGATGGCGAGACCCACCCTAGAGCATCGCAGTTTGGCTCCATGGAAAAAAAAAAAAAAGGCATAAACACGTCTGGTTCCCTCTTTTTCTGCCTCTCACCCGTGGACTGTGCTGCCTGGGTTATGGTAAAGAGCGGGGTTTAGGATGGAGCCCATCGCTGTTGCTCTCTCTCCCTGAGCAAAGCTCTTTGTGAACTCCCTGCAAGGGCCAGATGAGGAGCAGAAGTGAGACAGGGTGGTTGTTATCCAGCACTGTTGAGCTCTGGTCGCTGCTGTCATGAAGACCAAAGGGAGTGTGACTGAGCTGTAGTATGGACCAGTATTTCACATCTGCCTGTACATGATAGTATTGTTATACGTGTTCTTCCCGAAGTGTGACATACTTATGTAGTGAATGTTTCCATGCATACTCTCCAGCACTGTCCTGAATAAGCCAGATCATGTTTACTTTTTTTCTTAGGAACCCTAAATAAATCTTAATCTGTTCTGGTCAATATTACCAACACCTCTGTAGGACGGAGGTGCACAGCATCCATAAGAAAAATTATAATAACAGCTAAATAATGATGACACTGGTCTGAGTAAAGCCTTCTGGTATCAGTAGAATACCAGAGAAGCAGCCAAAATATGTTTGACCCTGCATTTGTGATTTCATTGGTGTCACTAACATTGTCGAAGTGCTAAATCGTGCTTTTTGCCTAATATTCTGTAATTTATAGTATCTAGATAGCTTCCCAGATGTAAGTATTGTTAGGTCTCTGTGTCTCACCTGCAAACTGAAAGTAAGAAAAAAATGTACAGCCATCATGTTCAGAACTTAGTTTTAAAGGCCAGTTCATGCTTGAGTGAATAAATGAATTATTATTATGACTGGCTTCAGAGATAATGGTCCAAGTTGCAAACCAGTGAATGCTTTGGTTTGATTCCAGTCTAAGTTCAGCAAAACTTGAGACTGATGACTGAGGTCTGGGTCTGATTTCAGGAATAATGGGCGCTTCAGGTAGCTTTTGTTTTGGGGTTCAGTTTGATTCCTCTTTGCTAGTAGCTGCCAAGCAGTGAATATCAGTTCAGTCACGGGCAGCATCCCACCCTCTGGGATATTTATTCTCATATTTATTCTCATTTCCTAGGGAGTGGGCTGTGCTTGAAGGTGAGCTGCTTGTAATTCAGAGACAGCTTTGATGGTTGCCCAGTTCTAAATGTTTCTTGTTACTACTCTGCTGCATCACTGGCATTCAGTAAGATTAGTGTGGCATTTTCCTGTGTGATTTTCCCTTTCTAGATTTTGGAAGCGATAACCCTCTCTATGCCTTTTGTTTCTGCTACAGCATGCACTTTGTCCCTGTTGGTACATTTGCAATATTAACACTGAGCTTTAAGCTTCTAATCCTTTTGTTAGCAAAATGTATCTGAGTTGTACTGGGGTTCTTGTAAAACATTCATTTCTACAACATTGTTAGGTGCATAATTAGAGACTTTAAAGAAAGAAAGAAAGAAATTGCTTCCTCAAATGTTCCTGGCACAACTTCATGCAGACTGGAAAATCTGAGGCGTGCCAGAACTTGGGAGCTTTTCTTGGCCTGATTCAGTAATAGTCACAAGAGCAATAGACGGTGAACTGTACTCCTCGGATGGAGGCCAGCCACCAGCTTCAGACAGCCCCTTTTATCTCTCTTTTCCTGGGTCAGACTCAATGAGGTTGCTGTTCACTCATATTAACAAGAATGCTACAGATGTGAAGTTACTCATACCTTCAGCTGGGGCTCCCAAAGCATATGGAGTGATTTTTGTGAAGCATCCATCACGATAGAGGAAAAGGGAGAGGCTTGAAATGTCTGTTAAATGTATTAAAAGTCAATCAGTTGTTCACATCCTGCTGGAGTAAGTTACCTAGTTAATGCTGGAGAGGAGTCCAGTTGCTATTTGACTGTGCCCATTGAAGTCTGAAGGGTGGTGTGTGGGACCACTTCCATACCAGCATCATTCTGTGTCCCACAAAGATACTTGTTTCACAATAAGAGTGAGGGGTTTTCTTGTTTTCATTTTTTCTTAAACCTCATTCAGAATCTTTGAGAAAGTTATTTCCACCACGAATTTTAGATGTTAACAAAGAGGTTTACACCAGCATGAATATATTGGTGTGAGCTGTGGATACAAGTCCTTTCTTGAATCCAGCCTTGCCAAGAAGAGAGGTTCGCTGACCTGGCCTGCCTTCTGCTCCTCGCAAGTTTTCTGACCATTCAGAATAATCTCTGGGGCTTGTAGCTTTTCTTCTGAACTATCCTTAACCCATTTCTGGCCAAATGAGCTAGCCTTTGGAAAGAGTTATGTGTAAATAGTTTAATCTGACTTGTCTCATTTTGGCTAAAAAGGGCAAGCAGAGGAAGGCCAGCGACTCCCCTCTTGTGAGGAGATGTACAGGAGACAGATCTGAGGCACTGTAACCCCTGAGCAACACAGTGGTGACAAATATCTGGAGGCAGATTTATAACCTTTTCTGAAAACATGGTGTTTTCAGTATCTACGCCCATTGTAACCTTGGGAAGATTTTTTTTTTCATCTGACCTCTGTTTCCCTCAGTGTAATTTTTCTATATGGAAAGTTGAAAAGGGATGTTAAGGGGAGAGAAAAGGTAGAGGTTTCTGTTTGCTTAACTTACCCTAAGTGCTTCCTCTTGATCTGACTTGGCTACTTTTTCATGTAAGGAGAACAACTCTTCACCCTTTCCAAGACTTGTGCCCTTTGCCATCAGAGTACTTGTGTGCACCAGGGAATTTGGAGCTGGGAATTCAGATGATCTTCACAGGATTTGGTATACTTCCTCCCACTGGGCTGTTCACATGGTGTGGGCCAGCATCAGGAGCTTGCCTTGGTCAAACTTTTCCCATGTTTTTGCAATTGACAAAACCTAAAAACCAATGTCTTAATAAATGAAATGGATTAAATTTTAATTGAGATCCTTATGTAATCACATAGCTGTATTTGGCCCTGAAGCCATCATTTTAAGAAGTTAGCCTTTTGAAATTAAGTGATAGAGACTTTATGAATAGTTCACTGCTTTCACTGATAATTTAGCCAGGACAGTGGGCAGAAAAGGAAGCATGGTGCCAATCATGTGGATTACTCAGGCTGTTTTTAATATTCATTGGCTATTTGCAATAAAACCCAGCAGTAACATATTCATAAAGTAATTTATTAAAAGTGTCTTCCCAGGTCTAGTCTAGGAAGCACATCTTCTAGTGGAAGGAAAGATTGCATCTACTTTTTCTCTTTGAGCTGGTTCTGGAATGATGGGTATCTTCCTTCTTGAAATCCTTCCCTTGAGTGCCAGACTAGGCATTGCTGGAGTTGCATCTCAAGACAATAAGCACCTTTTAAATGGGAAGCAGGGATGAAGCAATTCTTCCCTGGGAGCACAGCAAAAGCTCATCTACGCAAAGCCTGTTTTTTAAGGTGCATGCTGTGCCACCAGGCAGCTGTTGTGCTGCAGATGTCATAGGAATTGGAGCCTGGGAGATGGACCAAGCAGTTCTGTTCAAGGCACCTCATTATGCTGAAGTCACTGGCCAAATACCTCGTGTAAGAATGTTTAAACAACTTCCCTGGCTGTTCTGAAGGGGCTGTAACCTCTGAGCAGCAGCATGTGTGGCACAAGGTCTACAGCAGATGCGATGTCATGTCATGTAGCACTTACATGTGCGTGGTACCCAAATGTTGCTTCTCAGATGGAGCTGCTGTAAGAGACGAGCTGCTTTGTGCAAACGTGCCAGTGAGTGAATGACTTTATCTGCCAAAGTGCAAATTCCTTGCTGGTAATTAACAGGGGGCTGCTGCTGTGGGCTGTCAAGGAGGCAGCTCTGCTCCCAGCACAGGAGGAAGGGACTGACTGAGTCTCCTGTTGCATTTTCCAGCTGCTGTTATTGGTACAGCTGCTTATCCACTGGGAGGCTTTGGGGCACCTTTGATCTTTCTTGTGTGGTGTTACATGAGCTGGGGAGTGTTTCTCTTTGTACAAAAGAGAGTTTGTCACAAATCTCAGCCAGATGTCTCTTCCCAGACTGATGAGACTCCCATTAACCAGGCTGTGTTTCTGCCGTGTATCCTGTGAGCTAGTTGAGATTTGAGATTGGTTCCCAGAAATACCTTGTTTACCTGGGTTGCATCTATCTTTGCAGGGAGGTTGGCTTCTGCTGTACTGTGATAGCTGTTCTAATCTGTGAATAACTAGCATTTCCTTGGAGAGATTTATCTCTCACAGTGATGTCTTTGAGTTTAGCAAGCAAAAAGAGCAGCCTGCTGTTGTGCTGTGAAGCATACTTCCTGCTACAGCTGCATCTGGGTGGTAGACAAGGGGTTATACACATCTGGATTTTACCAGGGGTTGTAGGTTTTTCCACAGCTGTGTACAGTTAGGTGTGAGCTGGTTAAAACAGCAGTGTATTTGCTGTGCGATTCTGATTGCCACTCCTTGGCAGTAAATAAAAAAATGGCAGATAAATCTGGAAGCTTCAATCCTCTATTAAAACACAGATAACTAGCACAAGCAGCGACTCTGAGGCATTTTCTTGCTACTTTTTTTCAAGTGCACTTCAGTGTTGGTATGGGCTTGAGGATGCCAAGCAGCAGTAATGAGTAATGAGTTTGCCTTGCAAACTAGCTACCCAGAAGAGAAGTTCATATAAGTTGCTGTGAAATTTTACTACTGTGCTGTACTTTTGTCGCTTATTACAGTGTACTTCTTGGTTTTGGTGTAGGCCCTCTGGTTGCTTGGGGCAGTGGTTTAGATGAAGGCTGTCTGTAAGACTTGAATAAAAGAAAATTCATGCTCCAGTCTGTAAATGTGGAGTTTCTTGCAGACTTCTTCACCTTGTTTGGAGTGCATCAGGAGGCCTGTTAGAAACAAATTGAAGGCTCCTCTTAGACAAATACCTTGGAAAGAGCAAAGGATTTGGGGTGGATGACTGGGGAGGAGTTTAGTATCTTGTGAACTTCAGCTGGAAGTGAATCCCATATTTCCACTGTTTGACAGCTAAACAGCATCTTCCTTGGCCTCCCTACTGCTGTCCCAGAGATGGACCTTTAACCACTTTCTCAAAATACCTTAATGCTGTGTAATGGACCCCACAGAACCTAGCTTTTCTTGTTCCTTCTCCTTAGTCCCCTTTCTCATTGCAAAGAGCATCAAACCAGCATGAAGGAACAAAGGAAAGCAACAGATAAAAACACCATGACAGAGCCACTGCCTTTCATTTGCAGGAGGAGAGGATTTGCACACCTTATGCTTTAAGCATAAAAGGACTGTTTGAACAGCTATTTGTTGTCCAGTGCTGGTTGTTCCTAGCCAGTACATGTTCCTTCTGATCCCATCCCTGCTTCTTGCTTAGAGTCCTGAGACAGGATCAAGAGACCTTGGGAATATGAATGCTGGTGGAGCTTCCAGTGCTTAATCAGCTTTTTCCCAACAACGGAAGTTTTCAAGAAACAGTGATTTGAAAGTTGTTTTATATCCAGAAACAAATTATTTAGTATTGTATCTGTGCGGAGACCTAGAGAGGTTGTAGAAAGACTTGCTTGGAAGTACCCATGGCAGCAATATGACTCAAACCTGAAAGTCTTCCAAGTCACAGGAGGGGAGCAGAGGATGTTAGTCTTTGATAAGAGAGAAGCAAGAGAGTGGTGGCAGGAGTGGGCTGGCAAAGGTACCTGCCTCTGATGGAGAGATGTACTGGTGAACCTTGTCGTAATGAAGGAGCCCAGGGCCTGTGTGTACTTCATGCCATCAGAAATGCTATCCTTGTCTGCCTTTTCCTTGTCACCCTGCTGCCATGGTGAGATATTTTGAAGCTTGAGTGTCAGAGAGGCAGAACAAAGAATTTACATCCTTCCACCAGGATGGGCTTTGGCAGGCACTGGCCAGCTGATAAGTTGGCCTCCAGTACTGCATTGTACAGGGATGGTTTTGACAGCAGAGCCTGTTGCTGTTTTCCCAACAATGAATCCATTTGGAGGACTGTTCCTGGGAAGGTGCCCCTCCATGCTAGAGCAGCCCCTGCCATTTAAGCAGCAGTAATTTTAGCCCAAAGCCAAGAGCTTTCCTTCTGCATGATGTAACTCCTTGCATATGTACTTGCTGCTCTGAGACTTTCTTTTCCCTCCCAGTTTTGGCCTCTTTTTCATGTTTATGTTCAGGGAAGCTTAAGTATGAGGGATTGGAATTGTTGTCTCATTTCCTATATGTAGGAGGAAGAAATTTCATTGGGGAATTTTTGCAATGTCTGGATCATTTAGTTGTCTGGGTGAGTAAAATTCCTCAGGGACAGCTGTAAAGGTTGTGACCGAGCTCTGGTCTGCAGTTCGTGCATTCAAACCCAGGGCTCTGGAAGATTAAGGTGGCAAGGGACCAAGCATTCATGTTGGAGGCGTTGCCTTCAGCTTGGCAAAAAAGCTGCAGTGGTCCTGTCTGAAGACAGCATTTTTGCTCTACATGGTGCAAGCTCTGGGGTATTCCAGTCCTAAGACAATGAATGCCACATGAATAGTCAGGCAGTGACTGTAATCTTCAGGCAGTGCTCTCCCTCTCCAGTTGCCCTGTGGATAGATGATGGAGAAGTCAAGTTGCAGCAGAGGTTCTGTTTCTCACAAAGCGCTTTTTCTGTCATCCAGAGGACTGGGGCTTGGGCCTGTTTGTACAGGGTGATGTGTAAGGGTAAGGAGGAGCAGGTTCAGAAGGGAGTACTTTTTTATTCTTTACGTAATCAGGAAAACAGGCTGTTTTTTCTACAAGGATCACTGCATGCCCTGGGATTAGTACCTGCTTCTACAAACCATAGCCACTAGTGTCTTGTCAAATCCAGTTTTACACATCCCTGGTAAGGATGCTCCCTTCCTATTCTTTGAAAAATGATACCATGCTCTGAAATATCTCAGAGTTAGTAAGTTTATCTTCACAGTCCTCTTCTGTGAGCAAGTAGACCATTAATCTTTTCGTTCTGTCCCAACAGTCCTAATTACACCCCTGTGTTCCATGATAATCAGTGCCTCCCCCATGCCATTATCTCCACATTGTACACATAGCTGGTTTATGGGACCCCTAAGCTCAGTGCTTAGCACGCCTCTTTTAATTTCCTTGTAGCTCCCTTCCTCCTGTCAATGCAGGAAAGGAAACAGATGTATGTGATATTATTTTCTGTTTGGTGTTACCTTTGAACCTTCTCAAACAACTTTTAAACCAAAAAGCCAGTTTCAGCCATGTTTAGTGAAAGGTATGAATTTCCTGCAGGATACAATGTTGCTCTAAGTTTTGTAAAAATAGGTGCAGTGGTACGGTACTTACTGCCTTACCAAAGGGAAACGCTTGAGTGTAAGATCAGCTTCTGCTGCAGGCCAGAGAAGCAATTTATGAGCAGTTTAATTCCCCAGAGATTGTAGTTCATTCCTTCATAACCACTAAATGCCATCAGCCTCAAGACAGGAATCTGCAGGAAGATGTTTGTAGAACAACTTATTTTTGCTCAACTTTGAACTCAGTGCTTTGTCTTCTCCTCTGTGCACTCAGAGCTGTGTGCAGTCCCCCCAGAGGGTGTCATGGAGGAAACTGAGCCAAAGCATAGCTAATCAAGGGGCACAAAATGTGATTTTTTTACACCTCGTGTGCACCCACACCCATGCACACAGAGCCACTGTGTCCTGTTACTTGCCAGTAACGCCTGCGACCCAGACCTGGGATGGGAGAATGGAGGACATAGCAAAATTTGCAGTCAGTGTGAATTATTTGTGGATTTCCTGTCTTGCTGGGTGAGTGTTAAATCTCACTGTGGTGTGTGAAAAGCTTGAACTCACACAGTGCCAGCAGCATGCCTGGGCCACTCCTGGCTTTGTGCACGTGAAAACCAAAAGAGATGGGAGAACAGCTGGATGTTAACACCTCGCAAATCACTGCCAAGCTCTTCTGCAGTGCAGCAGCACACACCCAGATGCTGGGGTCAGTTAGGCCATCCTGGCTGGAGATGCAAGGTCAGCAGTAAACCAGCATTAAACAGAGACAACTATTTGAGGTTTGGGTGTTTTGGTTTTGTTTCAGATTAGTATTTATTTGCTGTGGGGTTTTGTCAGGGTGGAGGGACTACAGGAGACTCTGAGCATCTGTGGTTCAAACACTTTCAGAGCCTGTGGGCATCAAGAAAATGCAAACAGACTCTTTGCAGACCCATTTATCCTTATTCTTAGCATGATGCCATGATTTGTATGTAGGCTTTGGGTAAGGCACCTTATTCCTTTAAGTTCTGGTGCTCATATCTATAAAACGAGGGTAATGATGGTGTTGTGCCTCATAGCAGAGTTTATAAAGCTGAATGCATTCCAGTTAAGGAAAGTTTAAACTTCCCTTAAAAGTTTAAAAGCTCTCATGTAGAAGGTGCAGCAGGCATTGCAGAGGGTCATTTTCCTTGCCAGCAACAATAACAATAGTAAGAAAAATGGAGGCAAAATGTAGACCAGAGTTACTGGGTGCTACATCAATTTCTTGCCAGCCAGTAAAGATGTGCAAGAAGGGCTTAATATGAGCCACCTTCAAAGTGTGAGCCAGGGGCTCACAGATGGAAAAGTAGTGGTTGAATGTTTGATGAAGCAAGAGAAAAAGAAGCAGCTCATAAAGTGGGAGAGCTGGGGTGTCTCAGAGGGGATTGTACTTTTAGGGTGCATTTGCTCTTGCGGGAAAGCAGCAAGCACCTTTCTATCTTCTAGTATCTTAGAGGAAAAAAAAAAAAAGAGTTGTGCTGCAAGGGGAGCACTTGACATTATGGGGATGCAGATTACCCTGTGTTCTGGTTAAGCAGAGAACCTTGCACAGGGCATTGTCCCTTGCTTTCCCTGACAGGTCTGCCAGAGGTTGACAAGGGAGAGAAGATGTGTTAGTGATTTTCATTGGTTGTTATGGAAACTAATGGAAATCATTCTTCTTTCTTTTCTTTTTTTGTCTGTCTGTTGTATATGAAGATTTTGTTAAAACAACTAGGAAGGATTCTTTCTTTTCCTCTGTCTTTTGTTTTTAACACTTTAATTGCTGACTTCCGCTCTTCAAAAGTATTTTGTTGGCAGAATTTTCCTAGGGAAGTTTGTATACTTGTATAGTTTTCAAGTGCTATAAAGTTTGTATTGGAGGTGAACATCTGAAGTAGGGCAGCTGCTGGGCAGTTCTGTATGCTGAGCTGCTTTCTACCCTGACAGCTTCTGCAAGATACCCATGTGACCATTTTCTCACCAAAAGGCTTAAAAGCAAGATGGCAGGTAGCCTGAGTGTTCCATTTGCCATGTAAATGGTAAGCAGATGATTGGCTACTCTGAAAAAGCACAAGCTGTATGAAAGAGGGATGATAATGCAAATTTATCAGCCAGTGAATTGTCAGGCTTGCTGACATAGTGATGGTAAAGAGCTTAGAGAACTTCAGATTACAGGTGTGGGTGTATCACAACGTATTATTATTACTATTTCATGTAAACATCATAATGTCTTGTTGCTAAAAATATGTCTGTCTACCAACTCCACTGACTCTAAAAGGGCAGTTTTCCCCATAGATTAGTAGATGGTGAGGCCAGAAGGAGCTATTGTGCATTCGTTCTGCCCTCTTACATAATACAGCCCTTATATCTAGGGGCTTTTTTATTAATTCCGTTTGCTCTGGACTCTACAATGTGTCTTAAAAACATCTAGTCTTGATTAAGTAATTACTTCAAATATTACTTCAATGTAATTACTTCACTATGTTTGGTTATGTTGCTGTAGTGGTTAATCATCCGCATGCTGTTACACCTAATTTCTCCTTTGCATTTGTCTAGTCTTGATCTGCAGATGCTGAATCTTCTGTTTAATCCACTAAATAGAAACCTTTAGTCCAGTGTGTCTATTCCCCGCTGCTGTAACAGTGCCCTGCACAACGACTGTGCTCCCAGTCTTGTCTTTGGCAAACTGAACAGTCTGAGCTCCTCAGCCATCCCCTGGCAAGGTGAGTTTCCTGATCTCTTGCTCAGTACTGGGTCTCCATGCTGTGCATCCCCTTTGCCGGTGTGTTACTGCTCCCCAACTCTGTGATGACAGGGCACCTCCATGTCCTCATTAGTGGGAATCCATAAATACTGGGCAGTATAAATTGTGAAAAGAAGAAAGGCAAAACCACTGTGGGCCCTAATTTACTGCTAGGGAGTTTATATGCGTTAACATACACACACCATCAGGAAGCACAGCTGAAGTTTTCGCAATGAGGGTGCTCCCCTAATACACAAATGTGCTGTTGTTGTTACCAGCTAAAGCCTTGGTTTTGAGTTTTTAAAATACATGCTTAAATTAAACGTCAATATTTGGAGGCTTTCTGACCCTCTTGACTTCACAGGTGAGATTTGACTGGTCTGGGGGCCAGGAGGTGTGCTCAGCACAGCTTGTGTCCTGTTGGAGGCAAGGGGCCAAACTGCAGCACTTCAGGCAGCCTGAGCTGAAGCTGGCTGGGGTTCCTGTGCTCCCCAGAGAGTGCCTTGAGCACGGTGTCCCTTTGTCTTCAATAACCTTTGAGTTTAAGTAGGGATGTTGGATTTTTTTCTCCTCTGAGAGAAAGTAGAAGGCTGTCTGTGTTTCTAGTGAACCTCAGGCCCTTCCAGTTCACATCTTGGAAAGACTAAATGGGCAAGGCTGAGGATTTGTGCTTTCATACCTTTAAGGCATCTTCCTGCATGGCAGCCTTTACTGGGCAGAAGAGGCATGGGCAAGCTAGTTGGAAGTCTTTTTGTTGGTGATGAGAGGTGAAAGGAGGTAGTTGCCACTCCTGAGGTGATACTTTCACCCTGTGCTCTGCTGCAAGCTTGAAACTAATTTTTAATAAAAGGCTGGCAAGAGGCAACAAAGCCCTGTTTCTCAGGGCTGTGATTTTTTAGATTTGTAGCCAAACTTCCTTCAGACAAGCATTTAAAGGAGTGGTTACAGAGCACGTGAGTTGATCTGCCTGTGAGCTGCCCTGAAAAAAGCTGAGCATCTCCTTTGCTGCTTTGTCTTTGTGCTCCCTCTTCTTTTTTCTCTGCCCTTAGGCAGCTGAAAACTGAACTCTGCCCCCAGAATAACTCTGGATGTTGGGGATGAGGGTGAACATAGTTTTTAATTTTTTATCTTTACAGGCATGAAAGAAAAGATTGGAAAACAGAGCATAGGGAGTGCAAAAGAGGTGCCTTCCCTTCCCTCTCTGCCCCATCACATTGCCTACAGCCCCTGTAATAGAAGCCCTTTGCTGGGTACCCTTTCTTTTGGATGCAGGAGAGCATTAATGCTTTTTCTGAGAAGCTGTGATCTGTCCCCATGGTTCCTCTCATATAAAACCTCTCCTTCGGAGCCTCCAGCAGCATACAGGTGAGGGAGGATTTCCACCTCCCCACAAGACATTTGCCCATGGTCCCCTGCTGGAATGGGGAATTTGTCAAGTGTTCATTTATTGCAGAGGCAAATTCCAGAGGGCAGGGGGTGAGGTACTCAAGGACACAAGGTATCATAACTGAAGGGTGGATGCAGAAGCATTCATAAGCTTAATTCTGTGTGAGAAGGGCTTTGTCCTTGCTCTCGCTCACACAGTGCATGGCAGGATAGTCATGGAACAAGTGCAGTTGTTGGTGGAAGGTGAAGATGGGCTTATCTGGCAGGACTTGCACAGCTTCCCACAGATTTCCCGTGTGGTATTGGATCAGCACTGAAGAAGAACAGGAGAGTTAGCTTCCTAAATGATGATAGTGGTCTGAGCCTAAGTACTTCAAGGTGGTTGTTTTGGTAGAATTCTCCTGGTCCTGTGTCAGTGTGTGAGACTCTTAAAGGAGAGCTTTCTACCCCATGACCACATTTAGGTGATAATGCAGTGCAGTTCATGCCTGCTTTCAGGAAGCAGCTATCTGGTACAGTGGTGGAGAGTGTGCATACAGCTATCTCAGCTTTCATTCCTAGGCCTTCTTGTTTAGCCAGCATGTGTTCACACAGTAAGTACCAGGAGTCCCAATTTAATTCCTTTCAGCCTCTGTCCCATCCAGCAGCATTATGTGTTCCTAAGAGGTTGTTGAAAGCATTAGGATGTCTCGGGGAGGAGTGCCCATATTTGCATCATTATTTTTTATAGGATTTAGCTGTTAAAAGCCAGGCACACTGCATACTGCTGGCTGCTGTCCCAGTGTTAGTATAGTCTGATCTCCCTGCAGTTGAATGGTTTCCGACAGGGAAGTGGAGAGGGGAGGAATTAAAATGTCTTGGCTCAGATGAAGATACAAAACTCAGGTAGATGGACGTGGTGAAGTCCATGCATGGAGTATGCAGAGGTGTAAAGTGTATGTTTCACAAACTGTTGCTTGGTGTGTTTGATGATATATGAGAAGGTGGAGGAACAAGATTAATGGAACATTGATGTGACTGGAAGAACAGCATCCTTTATAGCAGGGTTGTGCTGGCATCCTGGCATTTTGGAGGATATGAGGCTCATGAAAGTCAATTGTGTTTTGCTGTAACAAAGGACTTGGAGGATTTGGCTTGGACAGCTGAAGTGCAGTGTGGCCATGGCTGCCTGTGGCAGCCTTTGGCCAAGATTGCCATCATGCAGCAGGGCTGACTGGACAGGTCATGGAGCATGTCCTGCAGTTCTTATGGCACAGTGTGCACTGGTAACTGAATGTGGGGCAGCTTTACTGTGGGACATGAAGCTGTGAACTGCAACACCTCAGCAGGAACTGCTCTACAACCAGTTGGGATACCTTTACTGTACAGCATGTATTCATTTCTAAAAGGGAGAAGGAAGCAGCCACAAACAGTGTCCCTTCTAGAGATTTGATTTTCATCCACACCTTGAGCTTAATGTTGCTGACTGAAACATTAAAGGCTTCTTGTATAAAGGTTCACTGCTGGGACTAGACTGTGTTTGTATACATGTTTCACAGTGTCAGGGTTGCCAAGGGCAAGAGCAAGTAATACATGCATGGGTAAGGGGGTCATGGTTCACCCAGTGAGAGTTGGTGTCAAGGCTTCATGAGTGACAGGCTCTTAAAGAGCAGTGCAAATATGGAAGACATTCATGTTCACAGTAGGACACTTAGCCTGTCTTTGGTGAGGACTGTTTTCCTTCTGAGTTGCTGCATTGAAGTGGCTCAGGAATTAGAAATGCTGGAGCACTTAAAACTCAAGGAGGAACATAGAGCCAGCCGCTGGATTTGCTTAGGCTGTGCTGAAGTTGTTGGGTGTTGTGATTGCAGTAAATCTTTCATTACAGGCTAAGATTATTTACTGTATATTGCTTTTGCCATAGGCTGAAGGAGCACACACACACACACACCATCCCTTCAGCTTGGTGAGACAACTTTCTAGGGCTGGTATCTTACCTGTGTCTGACCTGAAGTGCCTATACCCTTAGAGGGTCTGGGTATTTGGCAGGGAAGGACTGGGAAGAGCTTTGCAAGTTTTATTCTAGGAGCACTGTTAGACCTTCACTAAGGAACTTTTGGGGCTTCTTTCGGTAGTGGGGTTTTTTGAGTGGGTATTTTTGGCTTTGTTTGTTTGCTTGTTTTTAGGTTATTTCAAACTGAGCTAACGCAAGTTACTGGGGAGCTGGAAAGTAAAACTGGTTTTCTTTGCAAAGCAAACCAAGAATTAAAAAAGTTCTGTGTTGAGTTCCTGAACCTCTCATTGCACAGTATTAGACTTTCAGTACTTGCAAAACTTCCATAATGGCCTGCAGCACCTTACATTGATTAATTGTGGCTCAATGCATTCCTACATGTATTTCATCACAGTATCACACGCTATTTCTAAAATTGTTTCAGGTGAAACCAATCATGTTATCTTAATAGATTTCCTACAGCCTGCACATTAGTACAGGTAGTGTCTAGTGTAGCTTTGTTAAACAAATCAAATGGGACATCCAGTACATGAGATTTGCATCTACAATACACAATGATACTTTTTTTTTCTCAGTATTCAAAGGCTACTAGTGATTTCCTGGTGTGCTAAAGTCAAAGCTGGCTATAGGGACTTATTTTAATAAATGCTTTGGGTGTGTGAATTTCCTGGGTTTTCTTAAATCTTATTCAAAAAAGAAAACCTATTGTCTCTTCTAAATTTCCAATCTTAATTTCTTTCAACACATTGCATTTTATATCTGAAATCTGCTTTGCGTAGGAGCAGAGAATCTGGTTGCATTGGGAATTGTAAAAATAGACTGCTTGTACATTCAGGTGATGTCATTCCTGGATGGGAGCCCTGGAAGGGGTGGATGGTGTCAGTAGTGCAGGTATTAGGGTCAGGAGGGCTTCATTATACCCAGTTAGGCAGTGGAGGATGCTCCTACTTTTACAGTGGACTCTGAGCTAGTGGGAGCATGAGCAGTGCTGATAACTCTGGCAGACCTGGCTTTACTTCTGCACCTAGAGCTCCCTACCCCCATGGGGAGCAGTAGATAACCAAACCAGCTTTTCCAACAGCAAAGAATGCCACATTAATTTCTCTAGAATAATCGTCTTTCATTAGTTCTTTAGCCCCTTTATTTTTATTAGTTCCTTAGCCTCTCTTTTCTTTCAAGTCTCTTCTAAGCCTTTCATAGCAAGGAAGACATTTTGTTCTGTTCTTATCTGTTCTTTCCCTCCTTTAATATACAGTCTGGGATCTCACCAATCATCAGCAATGTAGTCTAATATGCTGGGCTGCAAACTGTAGTGGCTGAGGCACAAGCATGTGTTTATTTCTGCTGACTTTATTAGAGGAGCTATAAATTCTGGCTGACCAACAAGGTGGACAGCCAAGGCTGGCAGACAGCTGTGCAAGCTAATGTCTTAAACTGCTGCAGTTGGATTTGCCAGAGGCTGCCTTCTGAAACCTTTAGTCTGCCTCTTGTTTGTGTCTATCAGAGTTTATTCTTTCCCCTCAGAAAATAATGGCAAAAATTGGCTTGTCTTCACGTGGGTTCTGCAGGAGAACCTACTGTCCTACAGGGATATTTCCTCTCACCTCCCAGTGCAGCCCCAGCTGCAAACAAGCCACTTAATATCATACATGGACTTTGCCAAAGTTGTTGCAGTAGCTGGAGCTGTCCCATGCTTAATGAAGACTGCAAGAATAGCGTGACCTTCTTTTTATTTAATCACTGCATTCATTAAATGGGAAATTTTCTGTGGAATACCAAAATTGTTTATACTGCATTAAGCAAGGGAAGTTTGCCAAATATTTTATGCTTGTTTAACTTAAAATATGTCCAAACTAAGTGCACTCCCCTGCCTTTGATTTGATTTTGACATAAAGAATGAAAAACGCCAAGTTTAAGCCTGCCACACGTCTCTCTGGTGTTTATATAGATCCACAAACAAGGAAGTTTGTGGAGGAACATGAACTCGGCCATTTCTGCATTGTTGCAAAGGGCGAGCATGGCCACTGCCTTCACCGTATGGAGCTGAGTTCTTCAGATCAGAGGGGATACTTTCAGGTGGTATTAGGCTGGTGCTATGGGCTGGGTTTCCAGTGGGTCTGAAGGTTTTTGTTTCCGTTCTGTATCACTAAGCATTTCCAACATCTGTGAATGTCAGGCTGTTTGGAGAAATGTTCTACCCTGGCAGAAATGCTGAAGCAGATCAGATGATTTTCTCTTTGCGAGAGGAGGTTAAAGGGAGGCATGCAGGGTTGGATACAAAAGGTAAAAGGATGAATGTCAATCTTCTGTAGTATGGTTCCCAGGAGATTGGAAAGCCAAGCTCAGATCATCAGCAGTGTCACCTCTGATTCAAGGATACCAGTTGGGAACCCCAGTGGTTAAAAGCATGAGTCGGGTTGTATTTGCAAGTTGCATCACAGATACTCCCTTTGATTAGGGAGGCTACCAAAAATTCAGTGTCTGGCTTCTTGCTGTTGTATGGGAAAACAGAGACACATTAAAAATGTTACCATTAAATGAGCAAGCACAAAATCCTCGTGGAAATAATCTGTCACTAAGCCAACTGACCTGGCTTTGGTAATTGGCGATTTGTTGTCTCTGCAGAGATCTTGGCTTCTGCTGCAGCTATAAACTTCTAGGTTTCTGGGACATTTCCCAAAGTCTGGAACAATCACCTTCATCGCTCAGGGAGGAGTTGCTGCTGTGTAGGTACCCTTTGCATCTGTGGGGGCCATTGCCTTGTCATGTATCTTTTTCTACCACCTTCATTTTGCCTTGAATACCCCCCCATCCTATGTTCCTGAGCTCCAAGGTGTATATCTGCTGAGCTGCTCTTCCAGCTGCTGTGAAAAATTAATTTTTTGGAGGGGGGAGATATGTGGTGCTTGTGTGGCTGTTGTTTGTGTGATCAGGGCAAATGGTACTTGAAGGTGGTGCCTTGTGTTGGCAGGACCTTGCTGCCCAGAAGGACCCTGGCCCTTCTAGGAGTGAATTACTGTAGGTGAGTGCTGTTCTGGTACTGGGGAGGAAGATACCTGGGACCTGTAGTGCTGAGCTCTGGCTGCAGTTGGTTTGTTATTCCTTAATATTTTTTTCTTCTTTGGTACACAGCATCTATAATTTTATTTTGCTGTCTGCTGCATCATATATCTCAGCCCATTAAAGCATTTAAAATTATAGAATACCCTGAGTTGGAAAGGACCCACAAGGATCATTGAATCCAGCTCCTGGCCCTGCACAGGACACGCCAAGTGTCACACCCTGCGACTGAGAGTGTTGTCCAGACACTTCTTGAACTCTTTCAGGCTTGTTGCTGTGATTGCTTCCCTGAGTAGCCTGTTCAGTGCCCAGCCATCCTCTGGGTGAAGAACCTTTTCCAATTAGCTAACCTTAACCTCCCCTGACATATTTTCATGCCATCCCCTCAGGTGCTATCACTAGTAACCAGACTTTTTTTTCCTGCTTAATTTGCTGCTTAATTACTTGAGCAGCTGTCAAACCTCTGTAGGATAGGCTGTTACTACATCTTTCTTGCTTGAACCAAAGACAAGCAAATAAAATCATCACATCCAGGTGGTTTTCATCCTCTGTCTAGAGATATGGTGTCAACCAATGACTCTGTACTATTAAGAGCACAGGACTATGCTTCTCTTTTGAGAAAATATAAATAAGAAAAGATGAAGGTCAGACATGAGGGTGTGAGCTGCCTGTGTGCTTGGCTCCACAGTGCTTGCTTACCCAGTAACTAATAGGGAATTTTCATGAGTGGAGCAGCAGTAGCTCAGCCACCTTCACAGGCAAAGGGTTTGTATTACCTGTGAATTCAGACTGCAGCTGTACTCATTCAGGCCCTGAGCTTCATCCCACTATGTGGTTGCTTGTTGAGGGAACATAAAGCACACACTGGGATCTGCTGCCACACAGTCCAGGTCCCAAGGGGACTCTAGCTCCAGGGGATAGTCATGTCCTACCTGCCCTGACTCTTCTCTGTGTTCTCAGTCATGTCCTGAGCCTGTCTCTTCTGTGAAAACCATTTGCTGATTCAGTTCTTTGCCCTTGTACTATCTGTCCTGTGTTCTTCTGGCCTCAGCCTTGCTGGCTGTAATGACGGATGACCTGAAAGGGAGATGTAGCCCACCTGCCTTTCATTTCATTGCTCCATGCTGTACTCCAGGAAGCTGATGCCTGCAAAATCCTGCAATCCCACAAGAGAGCTTGTTTGGCATTCCTGTTTAGCTTGTGTTTGAGCAGTGTAATTTGGATCCATGTGCTGTAAGCTGATTGTTCTCAGCAGAGACTGAAGTTTCAGAAGTAAAAAGGTGCTAGAACAGTCACTGTGTAAATTGGTGGTTTCCACAAAAACACATTAAATTGCTACAGTCCTTGAGAGATGTGGCCATCTCCCCACAAGCAAGAGGCACCAGGGTGACTCCCCCACCAAATTCAGGCTCTTGCGGAGGTGCTGAGGTCTTCTCTGTGTTCTGAGTACAACTTTAACAATTCCTTGAACATGGACAAAGCAACTTAATCTTGTTCTTAGAAAACATTGACCTTTTTTCTCTTGACACTTTAAAAGGAAATGTCACTCTGAGGCAAACTTCTGACGTGGAAACATTTCAACCTGAGCAGTTCAGAACTGGCAAAGTTCTCGGCAGTGGAAAAGATATTTCCATAAAAGAAAGTGTCAGGCTGCTTTTAAGCATTGGGGTGCTAGCTGTTACACCCATAAAAGTGGGTGACACCTTGAATTCTGTGAATCTGCTGGCTCAGCTGCTCTCCATTCCTCAGAGAACTTTTAGAGGAGGTCAGGCTGTGAAACACAAACCCAAGTAAAGCTGGAGGAGGACCAGAGCTGCTGTTTCATATACACAGCTTGGCATGTCTTTCCAGTCACAAGGATGTCTTGCAAATACCAGATGTGTGGAAATTATGACTTTACCTTGGCCTTTACTACATTTCCCATCATGGTACTTGACTCCTTACAGGCTGTGGGTGAGATTTGTGGCTTTGGCAATATCTGCATTATTAAATTAAACATGCACAGGATTGTTTGCCAACTGTGGGGCCAAGGGAGACCACAGGCCAACATCTAGGCTGCTGTTAGACTATCTTAGCTCTTACTTAGAGATGCTGCCTGTGAATTACTTCTGGGTTACTGGGGATCTGTGCTAACCCCTAAACCATGTCTGAGAATTTGCAGACCACACCATTGGCCCTATTCTCTGAGTTTAGATGCCTGAGATTTTCCTGCTAGTGCCTGGCTCTCTTGAATTTCCCACGGTGAGCACAACTTTTGAGCCTTGGTGCTCTGTGCCCATCCTAAAACTATACATTTCCTCAGTTTTTCCCTTTGTGGTATTAAGGAGTGAAATGTGCTCTGTCAGCCCTTGGTGGCTTCTGCTGCTGCCTCAGGGTATTACTATCCACAGCTGAGCTTCAAGCAGCTTTGCTGGGATTAGCCTAGACATGGAGGATTACTGAAATATCTGTGATATTTGTTATGAATTCACTCCATTTAGTGCTCTAAACTCTTCATTCTTGCTCCTGGATTATCAGCCTTAGCTATTGCTAACAAGTTTGTTAGAAACATTAGAAGGGAGATGAGCTGATGCTGGTGAATTGACATAGTTTATTGTGTGCTGTGGAGGAGTCTTGAGGTGGTTACAATCTCCAGTTCTGGTGACACAGCTGCAAGTAGCATAGAGGCAAAAGCTTGTGTAACACAGTTATCTGGCATATGGGTTGTGTCTCTGCTATGAAATCTCTATTTCTGAGCAATGGAGAGCTATGCAGTAAAATGAATCTTCCCATGAAGGCTGCTTGTCCCGCTATTTCTTCATGCAAAATTCCTTCACCAACAGCTTCAAGGACAATGCTATATTGCTCAGACACTTAATGCTGTAGAATTTGTCTTGGGAAATAATATAATTGCATTTTTTTCATAACAAAGCCATTATACTGTCAAAAGCCTAATTTTCTGTTGCATTAGCCGACAGCCCGCAGAGATTGCTGGGAAAAGAAAGTGCTTAGCTTAACCTACATTTCTTGCTAGCAAGAAAAATGGAATGAAAACAAAATGAATTTATAATGAAATGGATTTATTTCTGGGCTTTCCTATTGTGCTGTTGTTTGCTTTCTTTGAGGGCATTTAGAGCTGATTAGCAGCCCTGGAGACAGAAGTCCATTATTTACCCAAAGAGCAGCCAAGAATGGAGAGACAACAATGCAGCTTTCCTCCCTCCCTTTTTCTCTATCCTCTGCATCCCTCCTTCTTTCCCAAAACAAGCCTCAAATTTGCCCAGAAGGGAACATTCTTCATCGAAGAGAGGACAACTAAGTCTGTGTGGTCTGCTGCCTTCTGTTGGAGATGCCAGCAGAGGATTTGCTGGAGGTCTCCAGTTCCTCTGGGTCAGGTCCCTGTGCTGGGGAGAAGTGTGAGATGCCTGCCAGTGGGAGGCAAAGGGCTGGCAAGGGTGTCTGAATCCATCTGTGCTTAACCAGCCTTCCAGGAAGCAGGATCACAAGGGTTGTTTGAGGAACAAGGAGGACGACTGTGTGGTCCTGCTGAAGAGATTTTGTAAAAGCCTGCACAAAAAAAAATAGTTTCTTTCTGTGGGAGCTAAAGCTAGGGGAAAAAAGTGGGAGAGCCAGATATGAGCTGGTCTGTGGCAGCATCTCTCCTCTCTTCTTCATCCTTGGGTCCCAGGAATTGTTCCTGATATCACTGCATGCTCTATCTGTGGTGCATGTGCACTTAGATACCTGCAGAGATCCCATGCATCCATGACAATTGTCTGTAGCATGGCATTTTTAATTGCAGGTTTAGAGGCAATTACAAATGATTTGAAACATAGCCCTGGTTTATTGGAGAAGGTTTGCAATGTGAGGAAAACGCTGTCTTTTGTCTCTCAGCTGTCCACTGAGGTAACAGCATGGCCAATAATGGATATAAACTCTAAAACAGTAGGGGATTTAGTTCTGGAGGCAGCTGTTCCTTCTCTGAAACAAAACTAGAACTGCCTCATGTTGTCTTGTTTGTTCCCCAACTATTGTAACCATGAGTAGTAGATCCTTTCTACTTTGTCTCCATCCCTAATCTTGCAGGGCACATCTTATACAGCGGATTCTTTTTCCCTGGAAGGAACAGGAATTTGATGATTATGGCTTACTGTCCTGATTAGAACCTTAGCTAAACTTGCACTGTAGTAAAAATATTAAATTCATTTTTTTAACCTTTCTTTGCCCTCTTCTGGCTATAAAATGATGTTAAACTGCATATTTTCACCTCTGATTTGGCCTGTCCCCCAGATTTCAATGCAATAGGAGATTTTTGGATCTCATACTTCTTCAAAAGTATTGTTGGTAACAATCAAAACAGAGATTACTTTTATATATAAAAGAGCATTATTTATTAAGTCAGACATCTGGTTTTGCTTTCTCTTTTCCTCCCTTATGCTGAGCAAGACAAGGGAATTAAATGCCAGGGAGGGAAATATGTTGTTTGAGTTAAAGTATGGAAGTCATATGCTTAGAGTAGCTAAAGCATAGAATTTATTCCTATTCCAGTGTGAATAAATATGTATGAATCACCCAAGAATACAGTCAGCCTTGACATTAGGGGAAGGTTTATAACTGTAAGACAGTTTTGAGACCAGGCTTTCCATGGGTGTGAGACAGCAAAAAATGACAGCCTTTAATCAGTATAATGTAAATGGAATTGCACAGAGGGAGTGCTGGTAACATGGAGATGGACTTGGTCCTTGAACAAGGAACCTTCCAGCCCTGTGTGCCTGGCAACTGTGTGGACCTGTTAAAGGCAAGAGTTGGTGGTAATGCTGGGGGGCAGGAGGACCAATATGCTGGGAAAATGTGCAAGGAAAGTCATCTGGACAAGTGGAGAGTGGGGTGCTGAAGTTCATCTTACTCCAAAGCATTAGGAAGATATCAAAGACTGTGACTGCCCAAACACCTTGAGGAAATGACGTTTCCGCAAGGACAAAGGACAAGGAGTAAAAATCATGAGAGGGGATGACACAGGATGGGAAGCAGTCTTCAGTTTGACAACACAGAGCAATGAGAGCTGCTGGCTACTGGAGAAAGTTCAGTGCTAATGAACAGAAGGTCTGGCACTCCAGAGAGAAACTAAACAGCCTGTGGACAGCAGGAAATGTTGTGCAGCAGATAGAACACTCCAGGTGAGTGAGTTTATTACCAGGAGCATCCTTGCTGAAAACCCCACACTGCAGTGGTGGTGTGAAGAAAACAACACATTTCTCCTCTGGAATGGTACTTTTGCTGTTCCTGCCTGGGGTTCCGTTGTCCAGGTAAGGCTGAGGGTGGAAAGGACAGTGCCAGGGGGCCAGAAGTTCAGCAGCACTGGGATACAGGGATAGAGCTGTGCTAGCCACAACTCCTACAGCAGCCCTGAGTTGTTTTAGTGATCAGTTGGGTGGCACAAAGCCACCTTTTCTTGCCTTGTAAAAGTAAGGTGGTGTGGGAATGGGGCCATTTGACTGCCCAGGTGATAAGAAAAAAAATAATGGTTTTGGAGAAGTATTAGGAGAAAGGATCTGTGTAAAGAGGACACACAAAAAGGCCACTTCTTTACTCTGGCTATAATCTGTCTCGTGTCCATATGCAAGTGGTGAAGTTTATACATTCACAGAAAGAGCACATGCAATTAATTCAGCCCATGTCTGAGACATGTCAGGGGAGGGAAATAGGGGAGCACTTGCCTCAAACTCTATGATAAACTATACAATACACAACAACTGCAAGGACATTGTTTTTCAGAGCATTCACAACAGGGACAGGCCAGCCCCTCCGACAGGGACTCCCTTGCACAAAGGAATGTGCCAAGTAGCCAGCTAAGGGAATACTATGGATTTTCTAAGAGGTCTCTGCCCCACATCTGTTGGTGTGCCTCTGGTTTGCATGCACAAAGCATGAGGGCATCAAGATCTCCCCAAGACATTGAATCCAGCTGGTTTGTTGGTTACTCTTCCACAGATTCTGGTGGGTTTGTGTTGGGTTTTTTTTTGTCAGGTTTGTGTTTATAATTCCTTATGTTGGTTATGTGAGAGAGAGGGCTGTAGCTTTCACCCAGGCTCTGAACTCATCTCTGCCAGCAGCTGGTGCCACAGGCTGGTGTGATCCTTGGGAGATCTCTTCTGATCTGAGCTATGCCAGCTTCATCCTGTCAGAGCGAAGGGCTGGATTAGGAGGGGTACAGAGGAGGCCATCATTCAGGGAGATGCCTTTTCTTGCTGGTTGTGGAGGGTCAAGGCTGAGCTCCTACACCTATTCTGAATTTAAGTGGGAACCACTGCGGGGACAGTGGTTGGGCTGAAATTCTGCCAGGCCGCTGGCAGAGTCTCCCTTGTAACATTGTGATGGGGCTGAGCTGCATGCTGAGACTATGAAAAAGCTTCCCTTCAGTGTTTGGGGTTGGGAATTTGTTCTGGCTTATGCTAGAGCTGAGCAGGGGAGATGGATGCATGCAGGTCTGTATTGCAGCCCCCCAAGTGCATGCCGTACTGACTGCTTTGGTGTTGCACAAATCCTGAATTTTCTGCCCAAGACCTCAAGTGCTCTTTGAGTTCCCTCCCTATAGCACACATTTCCCAGCTGTAGGCAGTAGTGCTTCACATGCTTGATCTGTGACGAGCTCTGGGAGCCATGAGGACAAAACAGATGAGAAACACATGTTTTTATTGAGCAAGTTTGCGTGCTGATAGCATCATGGCCTCTACATTTTGCATGTCTCCTTAAGGCAGTTGTAACTCTCAGGGGAAGCAAGAAAGCTGCCTTGGTATCTGCTGGGCTATTTGGGGGCCTGATGGGGTCACAGCTGATCCCAAAGCCAGAGGGGTTTGTGCTAGGATCTTTCAGCATACCTGGCAAGCTGTGGTTTGCAGCCCTCTCTCTGGGCTGGGAGGCAGCTGGTCTTCCCTGGCAGTGCAGCTGCAGCTGCTTCGAGGAAAGCTTTCAAGCCAGGAATGCATAAGGATGCCTGCATCTGTGTGCACTCACAGCCTTTCATCTCTGAAATGTGGCCCAGACAGGCCACAGGGCAGAAAGGAAAACGTCCTGGGAAGGGCTCAGGAAGAATTAGAGAATAGCTCATGCTGTTGGAGGTGATTCAAGCAGTGATCCCTCTTCTAGGAACTCAGACTGCAGGAGGCATGCAGAGCCTTGAGGTCACTAGCAGGGCTTGGAGCCCTCTCCTTCTAGCCCAGGGCATTACTGAAGCTCACAGCAAGTCCCTGATGCCTCCTCACTGTCTCCAGCCAGGGAGAAAGGTGAGATGGGCAAGTGCTCAGATTTTCGTCATTGCATGTGGCTGACACTGGTTGCTTGCCCTTACTGGTTTGGGGCCAGATAGCCTAGTGGAGTTCAAAAGCCCTTTGTCTAAGTGACTGCAGTGATGTAATCAGGTCCTTTATGTCTCAGCAAGTTGAGCCACCTCTGGCATGGCAGTGTCTCTTGAAATTACCCTGTAGGGGAGAAGAGCTGGGAAGACCCAGGCACGTGCTCTACAGCTGGAGACAATGCCATGTTGTCCCTGCACAAGTCTTGGGTGCACTCTGGTTCTCCACACAAGCCTTTGTACCTCTGTAATGCACATACCAGCCTCCCATTTGAGTTTCTGCATGCAAACCTCCCGATGCCCATTAGCTTGCCCAGCTGGGTTTGGATGGTGCCTACAGGGCAATGATATCCTCCTCTGCTGACAACTGCATTGCGTGTCTCAGAAGGCAGACAGGGGGTCTGAAGGATGGGAAGCAGTGGAGCAGGACCAAGTGTTTGAGAAGGGACCAGAGCAGAGCAAGAACAGTGTTTGCAGCTACAGTTCAGGCTGGGAGCTGGCCCATTAAATCACTGCTCTGCTGGAGTGACTCAGAGGAGGGGCTGCTTTCCCTGAAGCAGCATCTCTCTGGGTTCTCATAACCACAAAATGGAGATGTGGCCTTATTTTTCTGTTTGTTTGTTTTTCAAAGTCAAGCCATGGGAGTCAGCATCCAAAGTCTTCTCAACTAGAGAGGAAAAAATTCCATGGTTGCAGAGAGAGGGGTAGACAGATGTCTGCAGCAGTTATTCTTTATTTCCAGACAGTCACAAGGAGCTAGATGGAAGGAGATGAAAGGATTAGAAGAATAGGTTGCTTTAGACACCAAATAACAATGTTTTAGGAATGAACCCATTGGAATAACTTCTTGGTGGTTTTATTTTTTGTTGTTGTTTTTTTTTAGGGGGGGAATGTGTTTTTTTTTTAATTTCCTAGCTGAAACAGAGTGTCAACCTAAAAATTGCATTTTAGGTCAGTTGAAATCCATGTTTTATTTCCAACAGAAAAAATAACTGGGCAAATGAAGTTGCTAAACCTACCAAAACATGGTTTTATTTTGCTTTCTTTGAGTTTTAAGCTCACATATGTAGCCTCATAAAATATATTTAAAAATAAGAAAGGGAAAACAGTTCACTTCATCTTAGAAATCATTTTGGAATCAAAGCTCTTCCCTGAACTAGGCACAAATTTCCAGATAGTTTTGGTTTACCTCAAATTGCATTTTCTAATGAATTAGATCTGTCTGAAAAATGTTACCCAGCCGTATTTAGGAGTTATAGGAAATCAATGGTCACTTCTCTTGATTCTTAATCACAGAATTGCCTTTGGGCTGCAAATGCTGGCAAGTCTGTGTTGTCAGCCATGGGGACATAAGGAAAGCTCTGCTCTGGCAGAAGTGGTGGTGATTTGAATCTGGTTCCCTGAGACTACATATGTGGGTATGGGGTGTGCCGTTTCTAATAAGCACAGCCGGTGTTATTTGCTTCATTTTCCTCTTCATTTTATATTTTGCTCCACTGCAGGAAGGGAGATTGTGATTATGACAGGTACGTCTTCTAAGCAACACATAAGCTAACAGGTTGGGGCAGGGGGTGTTGGGAGAAATATCATCCAACTTCCTTACTGATAGTCCACATAACATAGTTATCTCTTGTTCCCCTTCTGTTTAGGCTGTGTTCAATCAGAAATGAGGTGGGGGACCCACGAGGACACATCAGTGTAAGCACAAGAGCTTGCCTAAGAAAAAGCCTCTGTATTTGACCAGTCTTCTCAAGTGACATTGGGTGCAGCAGAAGCTGCAGGGAGCAGTGCAGGGGCAAAGGGGCCACTGTTGGTTGTGGTGCTGATAGCCTGGAGAGACGCCCATCCTTGGGGCATCCATGGGAAGGCTGGAAATCCTCAAACTTTAGATGTTTTTTCTGTTCTTCCAACTGTGGCAGTTTCCATAGTGACTGTATTTTATAGCTTATTTCATAGTGATGCTGCCAGTTTTCTCATCGCCTTCTTGCTTCCTCTTGGCTGTCTCGGTGAAGAGGTCGGTCATTAAGTGCAAGTCAGAGAGACTTACAGAGCTTTCCCTACCACAGAGGGAAGTCTCTTGAGGATAGGCATGAAATGGTGTTAGCACGGCACGGGGATGGTTTCAGGTGCCAGTGACTTGACTGGAGGCTTTCCGAAGGATAATAGGGACAGCAGGAATTGAAAAGAATGTGCTGATCATAAGTTGGGTCACAATTCCCCCTGTGTTGGGTCCCACGTGGCGCAACCTTGCTACTCCCTGATCTCAGTGTGGGGCTGTGGGGTGACTGTCCTTGCAATTTAATAGGATTTGCTTGTGGCTGATCTGATGTTTCTGAGAGCAGTGAACACATGCACATCTCTCCCTGTGTATCTCTGTAGCCTTCCCAATGTCTCAGGTGCAGCGAGGATTTTCACTTAGTTTTCATAGCAGAGTTTTTTCTCTCCTGTTTCCAATACTAATCAGTAGGTGCACTCACCCGCCAGCTGTCAGGTCATCTCCTGAAATCCTAGTTTGCATTTTGCAGGCTGCAGTATAATAGAGCTTTGGCAGACTTGCCTTCAACTCCCTCTGGCTTCAGGGGCACAGTTTAACCTTGGATGGAGCTGCTGATGAGCAGACCACTTATGAGCAGACTCCAGGTTACTTCTGCAGGCTACTCAAATTTTTCCTCCCTTGCAGTTTTGCCTTGCTTCACTTCTATTTCAGTCATTCCTGTTAGTCTGATAACCATTCCCAGCTTTATGATTTCAGGAAGGGGATGGATGCTTCCTCAATACCACAGACCAAGAAAAGTTGTCTGCACAAAATAATGCCTAATACTGAGGGGTTTTCTGAACCTTCCTCGCTGTTCTCACTGTGTAAGGGAGATTTCATGACTGCATGAAGTAGAAAAGCTTCAAAGGAGAGAAATTACTGTGACAGAGCACTGTCCCTTGGGGATTCACTCTTGCAGAGCTGCCTCCAGCAAAGCCATTGGATGGAACAGACCCGAAGCTGCTCTGCATTAACAAGGAGCTGGGCAAATCCTTCAGCAAGGCTAGAAAATGGGAAATGCAGAACTGGCTTATGTCCAGCTCTGTTCTCACTCTCCCACACTGAGGCTGACTCAGTGTTTCCCTCCAATCACATAGTGATTTTCATTGCTTTCTTTGCAATGTGCTGTGGTAGAAGGCGAGTAAAGAAGGGTAAAAGAACAGAGCTGGGAAGAGGGGTCATCAAATCCACTGCAATTGGATTCCCATTCCAGTGAGGGGAACAAAATCACTGAAGACTCTTGCACAAGAAGCTGGAGGCTGCTGGTAAACCTCAGCATTTCCTGCAATCTACATTCCTCCTCTGTATTAAGTTACTGGAAGGGTTGTGGATATGCCATAGGGTTGTAAATTCTAACTTGTCTCCCACTGCTTAGCTCACTCTTTCCTTCTTTCTGTTGGAGCCAGGTGATGTCTGAAAAATGTGCCAGATTTGGATTCCATTCAGAAATAAATCATTCCTGGTCAGAAAAAAAGAGGCAACAAAACTTACTGGCAGGACCAGTAAAATCTACAGGACTTCATACTGTGGGAAATTAGGGGAAGGAAGGATGAAAAAAGAGGGACTGCCATGATACAAAAAGAGTTTCAGGTCAACACAGTTTTAGAGGGTGAAAAGGGAACATTTGAGGTTGTATATGGCACAGACTGCCTCAGATTGGGTAATGGGTGTGGGGGCAGGCAGCTGTATGAGTGCACCTCAGAATGGGGCAAATGAAGGAAGGAGCATACACCTTTGGGGAAATGCATTTGACAGAGAAACCTCCCTTTTACAGTTGAGCCTGGGTGTACTTAGAGAGAGAGGTGATGACACCTATGCTTAGTTGCTAGCAATAGTTTGTGGTGCACCACCCTTCTCTGGTGTGGAGGCCCTGACGGTGAACTCCTCATCCTCTTCCTTCATCCTGCTCTCAAGGGCTTCCTCTGACCACTCTTAAGTTCTGTGACTTGTCTTATGTGCTACCCATATACATAACATCACCCTCCTGTTGGAATTCAGTAGTCAATGCTGGTATTACTCTTATTGTTGTTTTAAACAAAATAGGATTGAGAATTGTGATTCCTAGGATCTCAGCCATGGCAAAATAGAGCCTGGCCCAGGGCACTTGGGATCTGGGAAGAAGAATCATGTCCCAGTGAGGAATGTGACTTGTGTATCACAAAGTGAAGTGGTCCTGGCTCCAGATCAGAGAGCAGAGGGAGCTGAGCTGCTGTCTTCTGGTCATTCTTGAGCAAGTATTGTCCCTTGGGCCTTTCTTTTCCAGTCATGTCATGTGAGAGGATAATACCAGTCTCATCTCTAAGGCCCTGTCAGACTAACTTCAGTTAGGACTTTTCATGTTCACAGCAGCAGAGATGATTCCCTGTGCATGAGGGGTGTTTTCTATCCAAATATGAAGTGATTAGCTGATTCCTGCCTCTAAGAACCATGGTGCAGCAGAGCGTCATGTCCTCTCCTCCTGTGGTACTGATTCTGCCCTGCTTACAGTTGAAGCCTCTTCAGCTGGTTTGGTATGCACAAATCAGTCTCTGAACTCCTGCCTCCATGCCTTGCTGGGAGCCAGCACTAGCAAGAAGGATCCTGGTGGTTGCTGAAAAGCTGGCAATTTCACCACATGATGCAGCAGGAGGGAATCAAGCTCCTTCTTCCAGAGGTGCTGTAGAAATAGGTGGAGGGAATAGTGCTGAGAAACAGTGCAGCTTTGGACCATGACACTTTGGAAGTTGCAAGCATAAGGAGTGTTCTTGCCTGAGCAGCAGAGTGAGGCTGCAGGAGTGAGAGTGCTACCAGATGCAAGCTTTCTTCCTTCTAGCAGCCATTTTCCAGACTTGTTTGCAGGAGAGATTTCCTCTTCCCCAGACTCTCATGTCATTGTTCCCCTAATGAGGCCTCACTGGTCATTGCCTTGTGGTGGAAAATATGAGGTTGTGGGGGACAGAGCACAGACATTCCTTCCACCTTAAAAGCAGAAACAGAGTCCTTGCGCAGTGGAGTCCCCGAGAGGTGTACCTAGCTCCATAACTGTTTTAGTAGCATCATGCCAAGAGGCATCAGCTGTTTGGCAGATGCCTTTCTGGTCTTGATTAGGTTGTGGGGGGAATACCCTTCTTCTTCCCAATTTTTGCCTCCCTTTCTGTGCAGGCACCAACTTCTGCCTTCTCACTGTGGGACATGAGAAAGCCATGGCTGGCATGTGAGGGCTGCTGTTCCTGCCAATGGTCCAGGCCATGTCTCCACAGGGGTCACTGGGAAGGTAGAGCTCTGTATCCATCCTGCCAATGTCTGCAAGGCAATGCTGCCCAGGCAGTCTTTTTTAATAGTAGTACAAGCATCAGGCATCTTCATCTCCATCTCCCTGACAGAGTCATGGACAAATTCCTACAAGCAGGTTTTCACAAGCCATGTTTTTCCATGGCCTCATGTAGAGGTCACTGACCTGATGGGCCCCCTTTATCACAGAGGTCAGTCAGAACCTCAGCTACTCTCCTGCTCAATGTTTATATAATGGACACATCTGATCCATGGATCATGGACTGAGCAGCCAGCAAGTCAGGGAGGATCTTGCACAAATGGGTGAGGTATGGGTTTGCAGAGAGGGAACCTCCCCTGAGCTCTGGGAGTTGCAGTTCCTTTCCTCTGTTGCTTTCTTTTTTCTGCATCCAGATTTTCTGGGAACACACCCTGATTCCCAGAATGTGCACAGATGTATGGTCTGGCTTGTTTCCCATTAGTGAAAGTCACCTGCCATTAAATATTAATCTCAAGTATTCTAAAGCCTTTAAGGGGTTGCACTTGGCGTGATGTTTTTAAGAGAGCTAGTCCTAGATGTCAGTGAGAATAGAAAGATATGGGCAAAGTATTGGAAAGAGAGGTTGGCTGATGTCTAGGTGTGTTCATTGGGGCACATGCTCCTCCATGGCAGGCATCCCTGCACAGGGAGTGCAGTAGCTCCTGACACCGTCCAGGTCACTGTTCACAGCCCTTGACTGAAGCTGGCTGAAATACCCTATTGATGAAAGCTCTGAGGAGGCAGAAGCGAGATGGGGTCTGTCCTCCAACACAAAGAAAATGCTGTAGGGGAAGCACAAGGGGCAGTGGCAGGGAGACAGCAGGCAGCCTGGATTCATGGCAGGGGGCTGGAGTGAGGATCTGTCCTCAGGAATGCAAGCAGCAGTGATGATGAGTCTGTCAAGAAGATGGGCTGAGCCAGAGAGGTGTTTTGTGGGGCTCTGCAAAGGAATTACTGCCTGTTTCCCTAAGGTAGCAAAGCTATGTCAGCAGGCTCTCTGTGTCTGCCTGCCTGTCTCTGGCCTCCAGTGAGTCTTGAATCTATCGGCCTGTTTCCGGCACAGCTGATAAAGCCGTGGAGGCCTCCGAGATAATGGGATCCAGCTGTTTTTTTGACTCTAGGTGACTGCCTTAATGAGAGGGGCCTGCAAAGACCTCCCCTGAGGAAGGAGTCCATGAGCCGCCCTGAGCTGACAGACAGGCCATGCAGAGAGCTGTTGGAAACTGGCCTTCATTAGTTCTGCTGCTTGCAGGATGGCTTTAGGATCTGGGGGAGAAGGAATCCTGCAGTTTAAATGGCACTTGGGCCCGTCTGCATCCAGCACGGACCCCATACTGACACCCTTCAAATAGGATATTGTTAGCAATGGGCACATTGTCAAATGCAGCTGGTCACAGTCTCTTGGGGAATCCAGCCCTGGTCCAGACTTTGCCTGAAAAACATCTCTTATTTTTTAACTAACTAGCTTGGGGATAGCCTGTTTTTGAGCCTTTCTAGCTGCCCAGCAACACCTTTGCTGGTGTGAGCAGCACCCTATGTATCATGTGTCAGACAGGTGGGGAACTCCTGCAGCAGGGGAGGGAGTAGCTCCAGAGGGTGCCACTTTGAGTCCAGATAACAGCAGACTAAAAGAAGTGTACTGCACCAGTGTATACAGCAACCTCTGGCAGCAGGTTTCCTTCCAGAGTAGAGTGTGTATTATTCTTCAGTCTACCATCCCAACAGTGATGATGTCCTGGGATTGACCTGATGATCTCTGGTTTTACTGGAGAGCTGCACTGGGAATCGTGTGATTCAGTCCCCACTTGCTGGGCTTATCTCTGTCTTATTTTTGCTAAATGAAACTCAAGCCTTCCAAGTAAGAATTTAAGATAATTTGCGTGAATTTTCTTCCAACCTGAGACAGTAGCCCAAAGGAAGGAAAACTGTAATTGTCGCCTTACCTCTCTATTTATGGCAAATCCAGTGTCAAGGACTTGTTTCACACTAATCTGCTCAGTTTATGCTGCTGCCAAATTTCCGCCCCATCACATCAGTGTTGGTGGATCCCAGGAGCTGCCACAGGAATTGGGTCAGGTTTGCAGGGAGGAAGGAGTGCTTTGCTTGTTAGTTGCAAACCAGAGTTAGGGGCAAACATGCTGCCAGAGCCAGCTGCACAAATGAGCAAAGGTGACAAGCTGGCTGCTGCTTTGTGCCCTCCAATGAACATGGGATCTGGTCTCCCTGGAGCTCTGCAGGAGGACACTGCTGCCGAAAGAGCTGTTCTGCCTGGAGAAACACTTGGGTAATGGGATGACGTACAAGCCAAATGCTTTCTCAGTGACATCACTGTACAGCAGTTGCTGAATTTTCCTGACTTGCCCCTGAGCTGCTCTGCTGCTCAGACCTCTCTTTTTGAATGTTGCAGCACAATGTAATGCTTCCCCCTCCCAGCTCCACAACAGGAGGGAGGGAGGTTTGGGAGTCAGGAGACATAGCTTATCTCAGCTTTCTGCATCATTGACCTACTGCCTTGTGTTTTCAAATTTTTCTGCATTCAGAAGCAAACATCACCAAGACAACAGCTAGACAAGATGCTATATTCCATGGCTGGATATTGAGTTGGTTTAGAAATTGCATAGGCTGTGCAGTTCATAGGTGGCACCTTGGCATGTTCAGAGATCTCTTACATTCCTACTCCCATGTTAGTTGTGGCATGGAACAAGCAAAAGGGATGTGGATGGGAAGATGTAGGGAGGACTGGCAGAAATATGTAGCTGCACAGCTTATTTCTCTCTGACTGCATGGAGGGGAGTCTGTTGCAAATTGTACTGATTATATCTGAAAACTTGCACCCAGCTTTTGCTGCTGCCTTCCCTGAGGCATGAGAATCTGTGCATATCTTGCAATCCCAAACATCATTTTGGTGCCCTTTAGTTTTTGCCTTACCTGTGTAATACTCAAGTTCATGTAATACATGGGATTGCCTCCCATAGGAACTTTCTGTGCTCCAGCTTTAGAGCACTTTGATTTCCTTGCACATCACGCAAGGCAAAACCACAAAGCCTTGATTTTACAGCAAACAGCACAGAGCATTATGTGAGGGTCAAGTAATTTTATGGATTTCCAGAAAGTGATGCCAAAAGAAGAAAAGACCTGCCCTTACTGCTGATAGCAGAAAAGATTGTTACTTTTATCAATAGGAGCCGGACAGTAGGTAGTATTTCTCCAATGCAGTGTGGGCTGCTGAGAACAAGACTTTTGAGGTCTCAAAGAGGCGATTTTGCATGGAAGGATATGCAGAAAACAAGGCAGTATGAGGGGTTGTTGTGAAGCACATAAATTCCCCATCTAGTAGCAGGGCAATATTTCTGCTTGTTTCCCGGATTATGTGTAGTGGCAGTAAATCCCTGCTGCTCTCTTTGGGCAACGGGACACTGAATCTGCATGCACAGCATTTCTCTGCAAGTGGAAGCTTGTTCTTCCTTACAGAGGTGTTTTGTCACTGAATTGTTCATGGTTTCAATTTTCACAGGCTGACTGGGAAAGTCCCAATTCCCACCAAGGGACACTAGACAGTCATGGCTCAACAGGGCCAAGGGGAAGAGGCAGCCAAGGGAGAGCTGCAGTGGGCAATTCTCTTGCAAAGGCAAGGAGCCGCAATACCTCTCCTCTGTTGTTTATAATCACTTGTATCTCACTGCAGACACTGCATTGTTTACTGCAGGCACAGCACCTTGTAGGACCTTGGGATGCCATGCAGACCTGCACATGGCACTGTGTCGGTGTGTTGAGTCACGTTCGGTCCTGGACACACAGGGGAAGTCGGGGACTTGAAAATGCTCTGGACATCTGTGCTTACTCTGTGATGGGGGTCCAACTCCTCAGCACCAGATGCTGCCAGAGATGAGAAACAGCCCTTTCCATTGCCTAATTTCTTAATTTCAGCTCTCCATCCTGAGGCCTTGCATTGCTGGTTGCCATGGTGATCCTTCACCACTGGCATTGCCTCTGGCTTTCTCACCTTCAGGTGCCTTGGAAATGTCTTTTTCCTCCTTGCTCCTCAGGAGGCAACAGCTGAGGCAGAGGCATTGCATGCAACTCTCTGCTCAGGTCTTCTGCTTAGTGTTTGCCTGCTAACAGGTAAGAACCTTCACCCACAGGATTACACTTCCCAGCCCTCCAAAAGCATTGTGTATACTTGGCCCCATTCGGTAGACAAGCTGGGCTATGCATACATGACACTGCCCAGCTGCCCTGAACTTCTGGCTCTTGAGTTGTTGGGAACAGCTTTCTCCATGGTCTTTGACAGAGAAAATGTCTGGGGAGGTTGTGCCCCTGCAGGGTGAAGAGTCAGAGTGCCCCTGTGCTGCAGCAGACATTTCAAAGCCACAGGGACTCCTGCCCTGGCTTCATACTCGTTGCTTTTACACCTTCCCACTTGCTCTCTGGACAGCAGAGAAGTATATAAAAGCATTGCCCGAGAGAGAGCTTGGGCATCTCAGTCGAGGCAGAAGAGAGGAACTGCCTTGCCAAGGCTTGCAGTGGAAATGCCACCGTGCAGCAATTAATAACAACTCTCTGCCCTTTCCCTTCTGCCTGTCCGAGCACGCTGTAGACTGAAACGGGCAACACTTCCCAAGTACAGGATGACAGAAAAGGCCGTGGCAGCTCTCAGGGACAAAGCAGTGTAAAAGCTGTGATTCCAGCCCCCAAATCCTGATATTAATTAATTTAAGGGCAATGATGTTGAAACACTGTGGAGTCTTTTTATGTTTAATTTAAAATTTCAGAATTTAAAAATTTGCAGTTCATATTTTCAAGCTTTTACAAGTCAGGTGCAAGGATAAGCTATTTAATATTAAAGTGGCAGCTGCCATCCTCACTCACATGACTCCAGCAGGTAAAGCTTTATAAAAAGCAAACATGGCAAGGTCCAAGGTAAGATCAGAGTATCTGTCACAAGAAACCAGTTTGGCTGGTAGCTTCTGGGAGATCACCAGAGAATGGGGAGATTATACAGCCTCATTTGCAGACCCCCACTGTACTCATCCAGTCATCCACCTATGTCCCTGTTATACTCTCAGTTGTGCACAGGAGACTCACACATTTGCTGGGAAGGCAGCCAGGAGCTGCTAGAAAGAGCTCCCACCCTGTGGTATGCCACAGCTGCGTTTGAGAAGCCCTGTGCCAGAGTGAGAGGGCAAGCAGGCAGAGTAGTTTGCTTCCTTCCCTCCTCTGGCTGAATCCTGAAGTAGAGAAAGCCATGCTGGAATATGGCAATCAGCTCCAACCCCCTGCCAGCCTAAGGCAACTTAAAGCAATAAGAAGCAGCAACCAGAAAATTGTGTTGCTTTGATTAATAAGAAAAATTGGAGTAATGTGGCCTTCTAGCCTAGCAGGTGCCAGGGTGTCTTCATAAGCTGTTCTGGTGGTGTCACCTTGCCCAGGTTCCAATGGAAGAGCTGAGGGGTAGTTCTTGGGCTTTAGCACTACCAGGGAGGGAAGCACATTGGAGACCAGGTTTTCAAGTGAGCTCCCATGGAGAGAGGAGTCCTGCAACCTGAGCTTGGGCACTGTGGATGCTTGTTGAGGCCAGCTGCATTGCAGCAGTGCCTTAAGTCGCAGCCAGGAATCAATAGCCAGGTTTGGCATTGGTGGGCATGGACCAGAGGTGGCTGCTGGCAGTCCTGCCTCTCCATGGGAGAGGCAGAATACCAGAGTACTGCCATCTATTGCCAGGCTCCTAGACCTCGCTGGGCGGCCATTCAAAGCCGTGCCCAGCTGTTTTTTTTCTGTCTTTGTTTGAAGGGATTGACAAGTTGTTCAAAACCCCTTAAATGGATCAGCACTTTGGTACCTACAGTGCATTTTAGGTGTTTGAGTGCCCAAAGTCAGACTCCCGCCTTGGACAATTTGGGGTTTTCTTTGTGCATTTTGCAAAATGAGCTATTCTTCCTTCCCTACCCTGAGTTGCATGAGGTTCCTTTGTGCAGTGAAGTACTCCCATTGTTCCATCCCAGCCCAGAAGCACCCAGTTCATTTACCCCAGCCCTCTACTGGAAAGGTGACTAGAGAGAGGTGGATACAGTAGAAGGGATAGTGTGTCACTTGTAGCTCAGAAACAATAAGTGAAGGGAGATGAAAAGGCAGAAGGAGGGTGATGCTGTCTTCACGGGGAGAACAGGCCTGAGACATGGGATGCATTTCTCAGCTAAGACTGGCATGTCCAAATACTGTATTTGACAGAATAAGCAGCAAAATAGGAACACCTGCAGAGAGTACAGAAGATGTTTGTCACTATGTGAACCTGGAGGGATTCCTGCAGTGCTTTGAAAAGACCTTCTTGGGTTTGATGAATTGTGCAGTAGGCCAGTAAGCAAACTATTCTGAAGACAAGGGCAAGGTTATTCAGAAAATGATCTGGCTGTCTCTGTGGGCTCTTCAGTAAACACAGCAACCCTCTGTGAAACTGTTTAAAAGCAAAACAAGCAAAAATTAGGATAAAGAAGAAACAGGAGGAAAAAACATGTTCAGCATTTGTCAATAATGCTTGCTCTGCTGGCAAATATTGTTCCTTTTTCATCATCTATCTTCAAAAGTATTTGATGGAGGTACAAAGATGCCACGTATGAGCAGAGTATAAGAATAATACTCAGATGAGAAGGTGAATAAACGTTTTTGTATTAGAGGGAAGAAACACAGCAGATGTGATCGACTTTTCTCACTGATTATTTTTCGTTCCTCAATCTTCTTTCTGATGCATAACTGTTGCAGAAGCCAGTTGGCTGGCATAAACCAGATAGTCAACATTCAGGTGGAAAATGATGGATTAGATGAAATGAGAGTCACAAAGGAATTTAATGACAAAACAGGGAATTAAGCTGGGCTCTTTGAAGTCTAAACCCCTGGAACTACCTTTTATTTTAAAGTCTATTTAAAAGGGCATTAAATTGATAAAAATGAGTGGTAGTTGTATCAAAAACATTAAACTATGGAAATATTTCATGGTAGGTGTTACCAGTTTACGAATGCTGTGGGACTCCAAGAAAAAAAACAAACATTTGAGTTATGTGAACAACAGTACTTGTGATGACTTTTTCTAGGAGAGAACTGTAAAGAGTATAAACTGTACTGCAGGGCATAAGTCAACTGCAGGCTGTCAGGACCCAGGAAGGAATTTTCATTATGGGGGGGATTACTGGATAATTGTCTCATCCATGACAGTGTTCTTCCTTTAAAGTGTTTAATCTTGACCAGTGAAAGCAAGATAATGGATCATGTAGTTTTGTGACTTTTTTGTGACAAGGACATTATCTGGTGCCTGATGGCAATTTCTTCTGTCTGTTTGCCTTTCTCTAGGGATATGTTCGCCTTCTTCCTAAGTGTCTCAAGCAAAGACATTTCTGCTCCCTACCCTCCACAAAAAGAAATTTTAAAGACAGCAGTCCTTGACATGAGCAAATTATTCTTGCCATTCTTGCTAGACTTACTCTTGCTCATGTTCGCTTCATTTCTCCCAAGTGATTTTATAGGAATAACCTTAAGGAAGCCCTGTATTCTTGGGACTGTAACCCTTGTTCTTGTGTCTGCTCCTTCTTACTGTCTGAGCTGTCCATCTATTGAAGTCATGTCTCTCTTGTTCTGTCATTTCCCCCCCCCTTAACACCATGGTACTTTTTGGTCCTGGTACCAGTTAAATATGTTTATTTTTCAAATATGTTTATTTTTTAAACTGTGTTGTTACTCTTCTGCGCGATGATGTATTTTGTGCCTCTGACTTTGTATCTTGCAGGAAGAGCCAAGGAGCAAATCTAAGATCTGTGCCAATGTTTTCTGTGGAGCTGGGCGTGAGTGTGCAGTGACAGAGAAGGGAGAGCCAACCTGCCTTTGCATTGAGGTACAGGAGCAGCACAGGTTGTGTCTGGGACAGGTGCCACCACCATCACCCCCCAGATGGGTTTCTGTCACTGGAAGGATCCCATGATGGAATAAGGCTGTGGCTGTTTTGAAGCAGCCGCAAATTTACAGTGGCTCTTCAAACAGCAGGACTGTTTCCAGTGTTGTGTGTGGGAAGAGCCCTGTAGGGTAGATATAGTCTGGGACTCACAGATGTGCTGCTTGCAGGACTGCCTAGGTCTGCTGCATGCACAGGAGACTTGACTGGAGGTCTTTTGTTGGGAAAGCCCAGTGGGGTATGGGTATGCAGCTGGCTTTGAAGGGCACTCTGGGGAGTGGTTTGTGAGCTCCAAGACAGCCTGCCCTCACTGAAGTCTTGTTTGAAGAGGTTACAAGCACCCTACTAAAAATCTGCTTTTGTAAAATGGAAATAATTGTGGTAGAGTGCTGTAAGGATGAATAGCTTTATCCAGCAGGGAGTCAGAGATGATTAGAAGAGCCTTTCCCAGCTGTAGAGACGCAGCGTCTCCCTACTCTGCTCTGCCCCATGCCTTCAAAACATTTCTGCCTGGCTCATGTGAATGGCCATGTGTCTCTTTGTGGCTCTTTGTTCCCCCTTCCCTCAGAGCTTGCAGCTCTGGCATCACCAACCTGGGCACTGGAGAGCGAAATGCCCCGTTAGTAGGAAGAGAGTCTATCACTCTGGGTAGGCTTGGCCAGACCAAAAGGGACAGAAGAAAGAAGCTCATAGCCTGAACAGTGTCACTAGTGAACTCTCTCTTTGCTGTAGTCTGTGCTGTTCGTTTATGGCTGATGGCTTATTCTGTCATTTGGTTGCAGAAGGGTGGAGCAGAGTCTACAGAGAGATGCAGTGGAGCCAAGCAAGCACAGATGCATAGACCAGAGGCACAGAAACACCTCTGGGCAGGCATGGCCATGGCACATGGAGCAGCAGTTGCAGGATTATGCTCCATATTTATGCTGAGCACTGATTTCTCTGCAGGGTTCTGCTTTTAGAAAGACTCCTGTCATACTGGTGCTGATGGAAACTGGGATGAAGTGAGGCCTTTGAACTCACACCCACAGACTTCTCTGTGTGGGTTTTTCTGGGGTAATGATGGGTGAGTTAGCCTGTTTCAAACACAGGGGCAAGAGGACTATGCCAAGGACTTCTTTTGAACTGGGCAGATGGTTGGACTCACCTGCCTCCCTCTAGATGTCCCAAGGAGGCAGGTGAAACGCTGTGTTCTCTGGCTCTCCCACAGAAATGCCATCCTCACAAGAGGCCTGTATGCGGGAGCAATGGCAAGACGTACCTGAACCACTGTGAGCTGCATCGTGATGCCTGCCTCACTGGCTCTAAGATCCAGGTGGATTATGATGGCCACTGCAAAGGTAACCCTGGCAAGGAGGACTGGCTACACTCTCAGGGACAAAGAGTTGGAAGGGAAGCATGATAATGAGCCAAGGCAGAGGCTTCACCAGCCAAGACCTTGTCCCACAACTGCTGAGTGGAATAAACAAGGCAAGCCTCTGAACAGTAGCCAGATTCAAGCTAGAGTCCAGATGACCAGGCAAGTTGGCGGTGATGAAGTAGGTCTGAAATCAAGTCATGAAGTCAGGGCTGGTGGTTTTGGTAACCATAATCAGCCAACAGCCAGACGAGCTCATAATGATGCAGTCTGTAGCAGGGCTGAGATCAAGATGGGAACACAATCACCAGGTCAGGGCCTGGATCAACAGTCTATGGAAGAGAGTGGTTGCAACAGAGCTGGAGGCAGGCATGGCTACAACATAATAATCACAGGCAAGGATTAGCAGTTGAGGCATCAGATATGAAGTGGAGCCTCATGGCTCACAGTTAGAGAGTATGGATGGAGGCTCTAGTTGTGGCCAGCAGGGTCATTAAGGCCCTCATTAGTGCAGTCAAAACCCTGACACCTTGACTGTTGTGGGACCTTGGAGCTATTGTCTCCCTAAGCTTTTGGGAGACTGGCACTCAGGAGAGCAGGGCAACCTTTTGCTCCTGCTGCCTCACTCTAAGCTTTTGGATTCAGCCAGGTAAATGTCTCTGTTTAATTGCTGAGGAAAAGTCATGCTCTGAGGATGAACTCCTGAAACCAAGACTATCATCTATGTTCATGGTTAAGGAACCTCAATAACTTGAGGAGTAAGGATTTTGCCTCATCAGTGGGGCTGTTTAACTCCCATACACACACAACAGCTGCATGGTTTTCTTGTGTTTAGACAGAGTTTCATGTGTTTCAGTGTGTGTCCACTGTCTCCCTGTCACTGGATACCATGCAAAAAAGTCTGGTGTAGTCTTCCTCATTTCCTTCCATCAGATGTATAAACATTGATGAGATTGTCTCTGAGCCTTCCATTCTTCAGTCTAAATTGTCCTCAGTATCTCCTCCGGGTCCAGGGGATTCCAGCCCCTCAGTCATGTATGTTGACCTCATATATCCAAAGACTCACAGGTCCCTCTACTTTAACCCATGGTGGGAAGAGATTTGTATTGCTTTACACTGCATCAGAAATGTCCTCTTCTCTCTTTCCATTAACAGAGAAGAAGTCTGAGAATCCAGCTGCAAGTCCAGGTAAGAAGCTGTCTCCTGTTTGGCTGAGGCCTCTGTATGAATTTGTATGCTCTGGGAAATGGGCAGGAGGGTGTGCTGGGAGAGTGCAGACCTCTGTGTAAAAGTCATATCCTCCATGGGCTGTAGGAGAGTCTGAGTTGATAAATCAGCTGAAATGTGATTGCCTAGCTCTTTACCCTTGCATAACCATTCAGACCTCATACATATCCTGGGCTTTTCACTGCACTGGGATGTCTCAGGAACTCAGCATAGACAAGGTGCAATGAAACCCAGTTTGCCCCCAAGGACTCAGACTGTGCTTATCACCCAGACAGGGATGGAGCACTCCTTTTCTCCTTCATTGGGGATCTAAGACCATAACTGTGGAGCTGTCGTCCCCAGCTCCAAGAGCACTCTTTGAAAAGGAAACTTTGCTTTAGGAGTGATGAACCGATGGGTGCAGAGACAGGGAGTCAGGAGGTACAGCTGAACTGCCTCTGTCATCAGCCAACAAGATAATCTTAAGAGTCTCTTCTAACCTAAATGATTCTATGATCACCTAAATTATAAGTCTCTTTGATTCCCTATGCTTGGTTTCTCCCCTTATGTATTGCCATGTGTCCTTAACACTGGATTTTAGGGCCATGATTTGTCATCAGGAGAGCCTTTTCCTATTCATCACCTCTAAGTACTGGAGCTGTATAATCATCAGCTTTAACTTCCTAGGACAGATGAGAGCAAAGCCTCATACAAACTGAAGAGGAAGGACCGTATCAGAGCACAGCCACCACTCTAAGGCAGTTTTTAAAAAGTACAAAATTAAACATGTAGAATCCCTACAGAGCTGTTTTTTTTGTCATCTCTCCATCTGGTTGTGATGATAGTCACTGGATTCAGAAGATCCTTAGTGTGTCTAAGTGACGTGAATGCACTCTGATTCCTTTTCTAGCTTTGCTGACCACTGGGCAGGTGTGGCAGTTCACAGCTAGGCTTTTGGTTTTGTTTCTAAATGCACGGTTTGTAGCACACAAAATTATAACCAGGCAAGCACTGTGAGTGAACAAGCCCAACTTCACCCCCTCTCGTTTGCAGTCAGAGTGGACAAATCAGGGCTTTGAAGAAACAATATTTCCTGAGATAGTAGGCCATAAAATTCAAGTCTTGGAGACAGGAGAGAGTGGTAGAAAGGCTTGGTCAGTCTAGTCTTCACCCTTGTAGGGGATAGAGGTTTTGGTATTTTAGAGTTGACAGCTGAATGACAATTCTACACAGGGTTGGGAAGCCTGGGGACATTGCCAGTTACCTTCCTCCCTCAATCTGTGACTGTTCACACCAAGATGAGTCAGCTCCGGGTTGTTCTTCCACAAGCTTCACAAATGGGAAGGAAGAGCTTTGGCAGGAGTGTTGTTTTCCAGCCGTGCCACATGGTGTCACCAACAGCCTATCCTTTTCAGCACATGACACATCTGCTTGGATCTGGCAGTGATGTAACTCCAAGGACTGGACTGAGGGGCTGCGAGCTGCCATGAAGGCAGGCTGGCTGGCTTTTATTTCCAGTCCTCTCTCTGATCTCCCTGCCAGCTTGATTTCTCTTACTTTTCCATCTGCTGCACTGTCTCCCATTACAGTTGTCTGCTACCAGTCGGACAGGGATGAGCTTCGTCGCCGGGTCATCCAGTGGCTGGAAGCTGAGATTATCCCAGATGGATGGTTCTCCAAGGGCAGTAACTACAGTGAAGTCCTGGACAAATATTTCAAGGCAAGTAGAGCAGCACATGCCTCAGAGCCCAGACAACGCTGCTCGCCTTGTCACTGCATAATACCTGCTGTGCCCCCATCTGAGAGGCTCCAGTGTGGGATGTGCTTGTTGAGCTAGGTACCAGATGGATCTGATAAGTCTTACAGCCTGATGTGTTATGGGCTGCCTGCAGCAACCACTGACTGAACCACTCTCACAGCTTGTGACAACCATATGTGGAGCATCTCTGGCTCCTGGTGTCTGACCTGCCCTGGGGAAAAGAAGGAGGGCAAGCCACATGTGCCTGTAGCAGAGTAGAGAACTAATTTCAGGGGTGAAAAGCCTGAGGAAAAGAGGTGAAAGTGCTGGAAATGAAGGAAGCCATGGCAGGGGCTGCTGATCTTTTGTTCCAGATAGTCCCAAGGCCATGGTGAGATGGGTATAGGGGACACTTGGGGGCCTCAAGGAATATGTCCCAGTTGTGGCTGAGAGCTGGCAAGCTGGCAGTTCCATAATACTCTGGAGCCACTTGAGTCTTGGGCCTTGCAATAATCCTGTTCTTCCCTCCTCCCTGTCAGTCTGTCCCTCAGCCCATCCGCACCCCCTTCTGTAACCGAGCTTCTCCCATGTTCCTGCCACATGCACTGCTGTGTCCCTCCCCCTCAAGCCTGCCTCCTGACAGAGACTTGAAAGCATTCAGGATGGAGCTGGAGGAGCAGGTGGGGAAGAGGGGAGAGCATTTAAATCATGAGCTGTTGGCAGCAAGAGATTAATGGTGCCTGACAGGAGTTCACGCTGCAAGCAAATTTGCCATGGCAATGGCACCCTCTGGTGAGACAGAGGAGCTGGTCTCCTGGCTCCACAGAGCATCCTCACATTTGCAGCCTTTAATGCTTCACTGTCTGTGGAAGTCCACTGCCCTGGGCACTCCTATCAGTACCTGCCATCAGCCAAAAGTAGCAGTGACCTGTATCAGTCCCTCTCCCTGCAAATGTGCTGCCCCCAGCCACTTTTGCAAGGTGTCCCCCGGTCATGGGCTTTGCTGCAATGCATGATCCAGCCACAGGCTTGTTCCACTGTCATCGAACAAGCCATTCACACCTGCCTGTCAGTGTACTGGTGATACCCTGAGGCTGTAGCTCAGAGGCAGGCAGCTTCGTGTTCTCTTTATTGTCCCACTTTTTCTGGAGCACTGGTCCCAGCCACTGGGTGAGAGTTCTCATGGAAAAGAAATACCTCTGCTTGTACCAAAGGGAGAAATTCCATGGCCAAGGTCAACAGTATCAGGTTCAGTAAGGCCAAGTGCCAGCTCCTGCATTTGGGTCACAACAATTCCAGGCAGCACTACAGGCTGGGGAAAGAGTGGCTGCCAAGGGAGATGGTGGAGAAACAACTGGATGTGTGTGGCACTTGGTGCTGTGGTTTAGTAGTGTTGGTGTTCAATCAGAGGTTGGACTCAATGATCTTGGAGGTCTTTTCCAACCTTAATGATTCTGTGATTCTGTGTCAGGTGGTAATCCACCTTTTCAGCTACCTTATTCATAAAGCTTTGAAACGTTTTTAAAGCAGAATTCAGAGTTTGGAACAACTTGGAACAAATCAAGGCAAAGCAAACTAAATGGCTTCAAACAAAAATTTGTGTCAACAAGTGTCTGCTGTCACTGGAAGAATTTTGTCATGCCAAGCTGTGGAGCTTTTCATGCCCTGCATTCCTGCAAGTGGCCTATTTCCTGTCCTGCATGTAGTACATGTATGCATTAGAGGCATAGTTGAAATGAAGCTTTTCCCTTTTCTTGTTGGTGGGGAGGTTTGTAGATATGGCATTGAGCTATTTCCCTCCTGGAAGCCTGATTTGTGGGGCTCACTGGGATGTACTTTGTTCATCAGGCAGGCCATGACCTTGACGGACATTATTTAAAGAGAAGCAAGGCCAGTAGTGGGAAGCTGCTCCATTTTGGAGGATCTCTGTGGGAATGCCTTAATGTATATCACAGCTTTGAAAGGCAAGAAAACTCACTTAACAGTCTGGGTGATTAGGAGAACTGCAGTCATTTTCACAAAAAACAAAACAAAAATAAAACCACAAACAAACAAACAAACAAAAAAAGGACAAGAGGCCTCAAAGTCTAGTGGAAGGTGACATGTGGAGCAGTTATGCAGGATAATTTCCCTAGCCCCTAGATGTTTCTCCTGAAACACATAAACAGACAGTGTCTATTCCAGCATTCCTGAGAGCACTACACAAGGAGCCACAGTTGGGACCTGCCCCAATCACACAGCAAAAATTAGGTGGCAGCAGTCTGTGTGCAGGATTAATTTTCCACTCACAGCAATGCAGCTGTCTCTGAGGAGGCACAGCAGTTCCTGCTGAGTGTCCAGCACTGTGGTGTCACACCTCTCAAACAGGAAAACAAAATGCAATTACTTCTCTGGGAGTTTAGCCAGGATTTTGGGGCTAAAACTACTGTTCTTCAGTGTCAGGAGTCTCATCAGGACCTTAAGAAGTTGATGGTGAGGTGTTGTGCTAGTGCATTAAATTTTTTCCCTGGTATCAGCAGAAAATTGCTTCCTGTGATTTTTCCCTTTTGTCACTGTCAGAATCCAGGCACAGCTTTGGATTTACACATATTGGAAAGCTGACACCTTTAAAGCAGCTGGTCTGCTTTAAGGCAGGAGGTATATAAGAAAGCTAAGAACTGGCTGAAACAAAGAGAAGAAATAGGGTTAGACCCATAAATCAAGCAGCAGGAGGTGAATGAGAGGCAGTGTAGCTTATCTGTGAGAACAAGGTTAGGCTCATATCTCTCTCATTCTGAGGCTAATGTGGATGTGTTGCTGCTTTTCTCTAAGCCCCTTTCTTCATGAAAAAAAGGGATAATGGAACTTGTCTCACTAAAGCTTCAAAATGCTATGTATATATGGAAGAGGAAGAAGGAAGGGGTACTTTTGAACTGATAAATGAGAGCCTCTCACATCTTCCCCTGCAGAGCTTTGATGACGGTGATTCTCGCTTGGACTCCACTGAATTCCTGAAGTTTGTGGAGCAGAATGAGACTGCCATCAACATCACCACCTACATGGACCAGGAGACCAACAAGTTGCTCAGGTGGGCAGTGGACAGGATGCCAGAGGGAGGGCCGGGGGGCAGATGTGGTAGAATGGAACATGGAAATTCACTCATGGTAAATATCAGCTAGGACTTGCACTGACAGAGTTAACTGTGTACGAAGTGGCTTCTTAAATAGGCGTGAGCACCACAAGAGGAGCAGTCCTATCTCTACCCTTCATGTTAGGCATGTATTCCAGCCCTCTTGTGCCTTAAATCTAGCGCTTGTGCAGCCAGAAGGGAGTGAGTTGGGTAAGAGAAGATTTGTCATCTTCTTTCTATTTCCTAATAAATTAGCTTTCCTGGGGACTCCCCTCACCTTTTGCCTAATAGCTAGATCCTGTGCAAGGAAGATGGTGGAAAACACCATTCATATACAGCCTATAGTTTGAGAAGTTTCCCTCTTTATTTGTCTGCTACTGTGTGAAAAAAGGCTCCTTGTGGTTATGCCGTGCTTGCATCTCTACCTGTGTGACAGCATGTAGATGTCAACAAATGTGGACGTCCCATTCCTGCTGTTCTGAATATCCCCCCACTGCCCAGCCCTTTCCCAGACAGAGTATTTTGTGACTGTTTTTCTTCTGTCTGTATCCCATGAGGTTTCCTTAGAGAAGCCACTTCTGTCAGACATCTTGGAGTCTCCCTAGTTCTTAATGTTTTTACTCACCTGCACTCTGAAGACAATAGAGCAGGAACTGGCCTAGCACAGCTCTGTGCAGAACAAGCCTCTGTTTCCTTTCAGGGGACTCTGCGTAGATGCCCTCATCGAGCTGTCAGATGAAAATGCTGACTGGAAGCTCAGCTTCAATGAATTTCTCAAGTGCCTCAGCCCATCCTTCAACCCACCAGAGAAAAGTAGGAACTCCTCACTTATCTTGGGGAACAAGAGGGGTCCTGGGAAGGGAGGAAAGAAAAGAGATCAGCTTCAGACTAGACATTGGGTGCTGTAACTCTACTACCATAGATAATTTTAATATATGCCTGCCTCTCATCCAACAGCATTCTTTGTCCCTGCATTGTTGAAAGTACTGCTTTTACTGTCCCAGAGCTCCTGCAGCTCTTGTTATGAGAAAGGTTTGGATTTTAGAAGCAGGGATGTAGGTTGAGTGTGTATGGTGTGCTTGTAAGGTCAAGGCATGTATTTAACAGTGCAGAGGTCAATCATGTGAAGAGTTCATGGTCAGATAACTTAGGAAAGTCAGACCAGACTAAAGTCCCTGTCTTTCACAGAGAGCTTCCCTGATGACCATCTCAAAGTTCACTATCCTTCCAAATCATTTCCCCAACTTATCCCCACCTGGATCAGAATAACTCAAGCTTTCATTTTAAGGGTTCTTTTCTTTGTATAAAAGATAAGGAAATCCAAACAAATCCAGCACTCAGATTTCATTTGGAATTGAGAAATTGAAATGTGTTCTTCTGAGGAAGAAAAACAAAGGGTTCAACTTTCCCAAAGTATATTTTGGCTGATTTAATTCACCAAATTCAGCATGAATATTTTAGTCATGAGGAAACTTCTGGTGGCTGGGGGAAGGCAGGCTTCCCCTTAAACCTGATCTTCGCTCTCAAGGCATTTCCAAAGTATGTTGTCTTTTGCATGCTCACTCTCTCACAAGCACTGCCCTTGTTTTGTGCCTCTTCAGAGTGTGCCCTGGAAGATGAGACCTATGAGGATGGAGCAGAGACCCAGGTGGAGTGCAACCGCTGCGTCTGTGCCTGTGGGAACTGGGTGTGCACTGCAATGACGTGCGAGGGTCCGTATGCTCTCCAGAAAATTACTGTGTTTGGGTTTGGACAAAAGGAATTCTCACTCTCTGTCCTTCTGAAGGCACCAGCTATCCAGGGTTCTTCTCTCTCCAGCTTTTCCTCAGCTTCTCCATGGGTGGTTTCTGCATAATCCTCATATGTTCCATGTTAGTCAAACCCAAGCTGGTACTGTTCCAGAGGTCAAAAAGTGTATAACTGAGCTCAAGGCAGTGCTGCTGGGGTTTGTAATTTGGATTTGGTGTCATGAAAAGTCAGCACTAAATCTTCCAGACCAGAGCTACTCTGCATCCAGCTGGTGCAGACCAAATAGGTCACTGGTTGCTACTGTACATGTAGGTGTGAGCAAGTCAGCTTTCCTGTATAAGTGTTCATATCCTCACTGTATCTGTGTTTATGGAATTTGTAAAACAGGATTTAGGATCCTGTGTTGATCAAGAGGGGATATAGAAACCTTCATCCAATACCAAGAAAGCACTTTAGTTTCTTGCCACAAAAGCTGTAGAATAATGGTGATGAAGGGAGGTGATGTTCATAGTAAGGCAGGCTTCCTCCTTTGGAAGGCTCTTAAACTTGCACAGCCACTGTACAATTGTGAGAGGTCATGGTGCAGTTGTGAACAACAGCTCTCTGTTTCACCTTCTCACAGGTAGTCCAGGGCCAGTGGAATGCCACCTTTTCCCCTGTGTTGGCAAATGTATGGGTCCTTCCCAAGGAGCTACATCCATCCTTCCCAGCATGGTGCTGCATTTTTCTGACCTTCTTCCCTAGAAACCCAGCCCTTGCTGCATTTTTATATCCTTCTTCCCTAGAAACCAGGCCCTTGCAGGAGCTTTGTTTCAGTGCTGTGTGGGACCTGCCAGGAGTACACTGGTTCAGATCTATAGTCAGTAGCTTGGGCAGAGTAGGAAGGAGGAAAACAGCAGCAGTGTGTACAGGGCTTTTCATGTTTATCTGATCTTCTGCAGCAGAGGCTTAAGGATCACCTCAGCTCAGATTTACCTGTAGCAGCTCACCTGAGAAAAGACAACCGTAGTATTAATAGAGCTGCCAGAGGAGCTGTGTGTAGGTGTCATAGATTAAGCAACAGAATGAGCGACTCTTTCTTGCCTCCCCAGAAACAACCTTCAAAGTTGCTATGCAACACTTGTTCTTGCTGCCTACTTTGTTCCCTGCATCCATGACAGAAGCATGCAACGGGATAACAATTCCTTGACTTGCTGCTTGTGTCAGAGTAGCAGAGGGGATAGAGGCTATTTTTAGAGGAATAATAAAACTGAAGATCAAACACATCACCAAGTTACATCTTCTTTGAGCGAAACTACCTCTTCATTAGATATCATTTACTGTACCTGGGTGGCACTGAGCTTCCGTTTATCCCCTGCAAGAGGCCAAGATGCTCGAACTGATTATAGGTGTTTCTTTTGAATAATACGCATTCTCTTCCATGTGGCTTTATCTGTTACATGGGAGGGAGAGACAGGGACGGGTTGCACACCCACGTTGTGAAGTCCCAGATAGCCACAAGGCCTGTTCTCTCTCTAAGAAGCCAACCCATACTATCTTCCAGCAAAGGCTTCCTAAGCTTGACGGATGCTGTGACTGACCTGCCTCTCTTTGTTCTTCATGGCTCAACATTTGCAATTTGCATCCCCTATCTGTGAAACACTAAACTCCATTTCTGCTTCCAGGGAGGAATGAGAAGGTAGCTGCTCAGAGACACCAACCTGATCAAGATTTGACTGAGGAGGAGATGGCCAGATACGTTCAGGAACTGCAGAAGCATCAGGTTAGCATGAGGCTGGGAAGGTCTGCTTGTACTAAGCCTCCCCTTGCCAGATGGGTTCCTTCTGTTTCTGTCTCTTGAAGACTTTTGGTAGAAGGGGAGCAGAGTAAATCTCTTGCTGTGGGGACAAATACAGATGTGGGGATTTCAGTTATAAGCCAGTGTTGGCACTGCCTGTGGATGGACCAAAGTCTTCAGAGCGCTACCAATTTCTGTGTCAGCACAGAGGTTCACTTCTGTGCTCTCTTTCTCTAGGAGACGGCTGAGAAGACCAAGAGAATGAGCACCAAGGAGATGTAAGGGGCCCCCACAGCGGAGGAGCCCAGGAGGATGGGCCCAGCCTGCCACCCTGTCCTCCAGTGCTGATCTCAGTATGCACAAGTGTCTGCTACAGTTGCCCAGTCACAGATATTTACACATATAGCGATGGGTTATTTGTTTTGTAATACACGAAGAATGGGGCCAGGAAAGGGGAACAGAGCCCACCTGTTCAGGGAGCTTCATTACTGGGACCTTGGAAGGCTGGGAGGGACTTACAGAAGCCTCTGGGACCCTTCCCCAGAGCAGACAGCTTCTCCCTTCAAGAACTAACAGGGATTTCTTGTTCCCCTGGATCTGGGGAAAGGATGGAGGTCACTGCTGGATAGAAAAGGGGGTCTTCAGTCAATACAATTGTCAACACCAGCCTTGGCTTCAGAAATACAGGCCTGGCAGTTTTCTGGCTGAACTCGTGTGCTGCAGGGCATCATTATCCAAGGACCTTACCCTCTGCTTCAAGCTCCTCAAAGCTGGTCAGCCTGGTGTGACACCTGGGAGCTGTGGTGCCATGCTGCTGGCATGAGTCCAGCACATTCCTCCTTGTTTTCCACCAGACTGTCCCCAGCAGCTCCTCCAGTACAATGTAGGCTCCAACACAACATGGTTCCTTTTGACCTCATCTGACTCTTACTCTCCCTGCCCCATCCTTAGAGGTGCTATCATATTTTTTCTTATCACATTCACATGCTGACTCCCCCCCCTTTTTTGTTTTGTTTTGGGGTTTTTATTACTTTATTTCCTATGGTAGTGATTCAGCTTTTGTATGTTTTGTAGCTCTAGGTCTTTCAAGAAAACCCAGCGTGTGGGTTTTTTGTTGTTGACAGTGCTGTAATGTCCATGCACAGTTTGTATTGCACTGCGCTCAGCCGCCACAAACACCACGGGCGAATTGTGAGCCTTGCACTACAGGGTATTTCCCAGCTAGGGATGGCAGTGTCCCTCGTGGGAAGAAGAGATAGGGCTGGATGTAATTAGTTTCACCAGACACAGATTGCCACTGCAGCTCTCTAGTTCTCACTCCCTTAGGTAGCATTGACCATGTGCTCCAACTCTGTGCCTCTCTAAATTGCTCAAAGCTGTCTAGGGACAGAGGGACCAGGCAATCCCATTAGTAGAGTATCTTAAAAAACTTAACTAGGTAGAAAACTGTTTAGTTGTGCTGTTGGCATCATCTTGGGCTTTCCATTTTCCTCTGGGGTTAGGTAGCAGCATTATTATTTGATTCCAGGTATGAATTTGGAGTCAGGGCTGGCAGCCTCATTACTGATGTATTTCTCAATGTCATTGATCAGACCACCTTTGACCACTCTCACATTCCTTCATGGATAAGTTTCATTCTGCATGTTTCTCAGAGCATTGGTCCTAGATGTAAATAAAATGCTGTTTTGTTGATAGTCACCTCTGTAGCCTGAAGCCCAGCTGATTTTCTTATGCAGTTGTCAAATGTACTTTGTGCACACCTGAACATCCATGTTCCGTTTCATGCCTGTGCTGTGCTTCCCAAGCAGTTGCATGTGCCTTGATCAACTGCTTGTGACTTCCATCTTTCTGTTTGAGAGCAACTTCAGCAGTTGTTGCTGTGTATCTTGCAGTCCCTATTGCTTACTCAAGCAGAATTCCACTTGCATCTGCAAAAGCTTGTCTGGTTTGAGTGAAGATCAGGAGGACTTTTGTCCCAACCTTCCCTATTTTGCACAGTGCTTTCCTTGGAGAGGAGGAATGAGTTGGTACCTAGAAGTATAGGAAAAGAAAAAAGCTTGGTTCCTCCTGTGCTCTTTCCCATGAGCCAGATGTGTTAAAGGCTGTCTGGTCTTTGAGTTGTTTTCCTGATGTTAAGCCAGAGGACTTCCACTGACTCTGGTATAGTGCTGCTTTTCCAGTGAGAATAATAATGTACCCTGCCATGGAGGTTTTTGGTGTCATAAATACAGAAGGAGTCTGGGGTGTTTTTTCTCAGGAGGACCTGGATTTGAGCAGCTGTCACCTGAAGATGTGAAGGTGAGAGGAATGAGTCCATATGAGCTGAGAGTAATGGGGACAATGCTCCACTGGGACAGAGTTACTGTGTTCTGGTGGCACTGGAAGAAGTGGTTGGTGAAATAGGAGTACCCATTAGACATACGCTTGCTTATTCCCAAGAGTATGAACGAAAGGGCTTTGTGTGCTGGATCTGGAGTCACAGGAACATTGTTAATAAATGTTTTGCTATATTCCAGCCCGGCTCTAAAAGGTAGTTCGTGCCTCCCAGATCACTTCCTTCCAGCTTGGGTTGTTAAAGTGCCTTAGAGAAAGCACAACAGCTTGCCTTGAAGGCTTTCCCTGGATGGGGATAACATCTTGTTCAGTCAGGAATATCTCCAACTGTGAAAACCATAGCACATGCAGGAAGGGGAGACGAATGCATTGCTTCAGGGCTTCTGTAGGCTGTACTGTGATGTGTTCCCTGTCCCCTCCTGCCTGCTGTGGCTGTGCAGCCATGTGGATGGGAGTGGCTGCTGGGGCAGACAGAGACATGTGCTGGCAACTGAGGTTTACAGAGCTTGCTCTTGCACTGAAGGTGGAGGGATGGTCTCTGGCAAGCCGAGCTCTCCGAGAAGCCATACAACAGATCCCAGGGTAGCTTCAGGCAGCAGGCTGGGAGTGCAACAATAGTGCCTCTGGAAAGGGCTGCTGCCTGTGGAGCCTCTTACTCCTTGTGCCCCCACAAAGGGACACAGTGGAAAGCAAGGCCTGTTCGAAGGGCAGCAGTTCTTAAAGGGGATCAAAACATCTCGGTTCCCTGCACAGAGGGGAAGGGCAGCCCACATTGAGCAATGCTCAGGCTTCTGAAGGCTGGTCAGTCAATAACTCCTGCAGGGTGACCTGGCTGCTGGGGAAGGAAATGCTGAATTTCAGCCATTGCCCTCTGGGATGGTTGCTGTACAGACTACAAGGGGCAGGGAAGGTGTTTTGTTTTGTTTTTCCCAAAAAGCCAAATTTAAGCAACAAACAAAAGACTCCTCCCACTCCTCCCTCTATATTCCCTTCTGTATGTGTGTGAAATTTATCTGTATTCTGTAGGTTTCCTTAGTGCACTTATTTTACTTGATTTTGTAATTTTTTTGAAGCAGGGGCGTTAGGATATTACTGCCAAATAAATGAAACAAAATTTTAAAAATAACATTTGTTTGGTTTATTTTTCACAAGCCACACAAGTTGTCTTAAAAAAAGAAATAATCTGTCTTTGCACATTCATACACAGATCTCAGTGTTTTGGACAAATGTGAGACGTGATTTTTTCTGTTTTATAGCTGGGGAATCAGGTGGAAAGAACCCATAGGCAAGTAAAAACAATAACTGAAGGCCTTGAAAATGTGACTGAATGGTAAAATAGCCTTCAATGGTGTTGTATGACAGGAGGAAGTGTCCTACTGTTCATCTCCCCTGTAAGTGTAATGCCACTGCTGTGAGTGCTTTTGTGCAGAAAATGGTCTGACAGAAGAGAAAGCTGCCTTGCTTTGTTCTACTTGGTGTGCTCCTTCCAAAGCTGTTTAAAAAAAAACCCTAAACAACTCACAAACATTGGCTCTTCCATGTTATTTTTCACACCAAATGGCCTCTTTAGCATGTACCAGCTGCTGCACATGCAGTCTTTTCTGTGGCATTCCCTGCCCATTCACTGCTGAACTGCAAAGTGAGGCTGTTTTATTCCTACAATTTCTACTGCGAGAATTTCCCAGGATTTTAAGAAGAAATGAATGGAAGCGGCAGTCACAAATTCAGCTAGGTGGCACTACAAATGCCTTGCCTTGTGCTCCATGCACATTCACTGAAGCAAAGTGGTTTTGAGGTGGGAGAGAGGAAAAGCAAAAATTCTGTTGCCCACTGCTTGTAGAAGCCTGGGAAAAGCTCTGACCTGTTTATGAAATTAAGCACATCTGAGGATTAAATTGCTGCACTATAGTTACATACCCTTAATCACAATTCTCCAGTGCTGTTAAGCTTCAGGTTGAGAAATAGGCTGTTTAAGTGGTTGATCAAGACTCTGAACTGCATTTGTAAGGTATTTATTAACTTTAGTTCTGAAGATGGGAGCAGACTGATCTATAGTAAGACTCAGTTACTGAACCATGTCACAGGACACACCTTGAGGAGAGCCAGTCTTAGTATAGAAGACAAGAGCAAAATCCAGATGACCTTCTTCTGCTTACATAAACGCTTCTAAAACTGTCCTGGAACAGCACAATGTTTGTAGAGTGGGGAAAATTATGTTGATAAGAAGTTAACAACACTGGTGAAGTGTCTGTTCTGCAGCTATCTCTGGGTTCACATCAGGGCTTATATTTGAATCCACAGACTCTTGGAAAACAAATTAAACAAGTCCAATGGAAACTGACCTGTTCATTCCTACCCGCTATGGCACACTTTCTTGAAGGCTGGACATAGCCCTGACGACTTCCTCCTCTCAGCAATGGGAGCTGTCACATCAAAATATTTGTGGTGGTAAAATCCAGACTTCATAAGAGATCCAAAGGAAAGACAAAGTGGACCATGGGTTTTGTCCACAGTATTCTGGACACTTTTGAAGTCAGCATTGTTGCTACTTCACACATTGTTTTAAATTCTTGGCAGGTACACGCAAACTGTGATTTTGTTTGTGTTTCGTCCAGTCTAAGACGCCAGAGACTTTTGTGTATATGAAGGGTTTTGAGCAGGTGGAAGGTTGCTTTTCCCTTCTTTTTGGCTTCTCTATGCAACACAAGGGAGCAAGTCTGCTTCTTAAGCCTGGACTTAGTTGAGGCAAAAGTTCCCATGGGTTGTGAATTTTCTCATTTTATCACACATAGCTGCTGCTGCTTCTGATGATTACTGACAACTACAACTGCGTCCAAAGAGCAGTGAACTGAAATCACAGATCCTGACTTGTCTGTTTGTACATGTACAGTACAACAGGGGTCACCTCCATGTCGATCAGTGACCAGCATCAGACTGCTTCGCCTGATGGACTAATGTGTTATGGATTAACTCCTGCAATGCCCCAGCTCAAGACCAAAGCTGTCTTTTCACATCCAGGCAAAGACATGCACTGAGGTGCTTCTGGGAGTACCTCCGTTTTGGTGCTCCACAGCAGCAGCTCGGAACGACAGAGTGTTTTGGGTTGGAAGTAATCTCAAAGATCACTCAGTTCCAACCTCCCTGTTCTTCAGGGACCAAAGCAGATCCACCCTTGGACAAAACACCCGCTGGCCAGGGATGCTGGGCCAGGCTCCCCCACCAGCTGTCACAGTGGAGAGGCCATGGGGCACAAGGGCTCAGGCAGCATCTCTCCTTCGGGCTCCGAAGATGACCAAAAGGGACAGAGGAAAGGGTACGGTTTAATTTTACACTTAGCAGCCCTGGTGTCCCAATCTTGGGGGGGGGGCGCATTTCCAGCCGGCGGCTCCGCATCAGTCCGGCAGGCCAGGCCCGCCGGGTGCGGACTGTGGCGGTACCCGGCGGGCGAGCAGCGGGACCGGGGCAGCCGCAGGCCCGGGCAGCCGCCACCGCGGGGCCTCCTCCCGCCCCGCCTGCGCGCCGCCCTCCCGCGCTCGTTCCGGGGCCGCCGAACGCTCCCTCTTCCCTCCACCGCCCAACGGTAGGCGCCCCGCAACCTGCATAAGAGCACTCGCCTCTCTGCAGCCGCCGTGGCCTCGGCCGGCGGCGCGCCCCGGATCGAGCATGACACGGGGGGGGGCGGCGGGGCTATGCAGGTTCCGGGGCGGGGCGAGGCGCGGAAGCCCCCGGGGTGACGCGCGGGGCCGTCGGTCGGTGCGGGCGGGATGGCGGCCGCAGGCGGGGACAGTCCTGAGCTAGAGCCGGGACCGGAGCCGGCGATGGAGCCGGAGCCTGAGCCGGAACCCGAGCCGGAGCCCGAGGCCGAGCCGGCGCTGGCGGCGGAGCTGTCGGCTCGGCGCAGCGGGGAGGCGCGGCAGCTGGTGCTGTCGCCGCGGCGGCTGTCGGGCCCGCTGCCCGCCGGGCTGTCGCAGTGGTTCCCGGCGCTGGAGGTGCTGGACGTGAGCGGGACAGGGCTGGCGGAGATGGGCACAGAGCTGCTGTCCTTGCCGTGCCTCCACACGTTGCTGGCCAAGAACAACCGGCTTGGCGGGCCCGGCTCTCTGCCCAAGGGGCTGGGGCAGGCGCCGCTCGCCCGCTCCCTCCGCGTCCTCAACCTCAGCGGGAACCGCTTCTCCGAGGTACCGCCCGCGCTGCTGCAGCTCCGCGGGCTGCGCAGCCTCAGCCTCGGCGGCAACCGGCTCCAGGGCATCCCGCCCGACATCCAGGAGCTCCACAGGTGAGGGACGGGCCCCGCGGGAGCAGGGACAGCCTCGGCAAGCCCGGCCAGGTTTTCCGCCACACTCCCCCTGGGGGGTTCCGTTCTCTCCAACCTCAGGTATCTCCAGGCACTGCTGCCGCTAACGTGGCTCTTACTTTATCTCATGCTGAGTTACTAAAACTCCAGGACGACGTTCTTTACCTCATACACACACACACACACACACACACACATATATATATATATATATAAAGTATCTAAAGGATGGGTGCTGAGGATGAAGGCAGGATCTTTTTGGTGGTGCTAAGCAATAGGACAAGGGGCAGTCGGCAGAAAATGACGATGCACAGGATGTTCCTCCTGAACATGAGGGAGAACTTTACTGTGGGGGTAACGAACTACTGGAACAGGTTGCTCAGAGTGGTTGTGGAGTCTCCCTCACTGAAGGTGTTCCAGCAGACATAATTCTGTGCAATGTGCTCTAGGGTGACCGTGCTTGAGCAGGGAGGTTGGACTGATGACTTGCTGTGGCCCCTTCCAACCCAGCCAATCCTGTGTATTCTTCAGGTGATGATGGGCCTTCTGTGCTCACAAACTGCGTGACTCATGGCACTGCCCAGTCCCTGGGCTGCTCTGATGCAGTGGTGCTCTCCTGGTGATGGTGTGGTTGGTGAGAGTGCTGGCACGAGGAAGGCTCTCCATAGTTTCCCTCTCATGCACATCTCTGGGTGACAACGAGATAAGCCCCATGTGTCCTGCAGCTCATGGCTGTAGGATGGGTTGCTCAGAAGGATAAAGATGTGTTTGTGGCTCACCAAGCAACAGGGCCTTTCTGCCCATACTGATGCAGTCTCACTGGACCCACTGTCATGGGTGGGGTTTTGTGGTGTTTCTCTCAACCCACTGACTCGTGTAGATCTGACATATTCCGACAGACCCAAAGCATGGAGCCCCAGGCTGTGCTCAGGTGCAGTGGTACATCTGGCTTTGGGGCCAGTCTTAACAGTGGTGGGCTGGGAACAGGCCTTAAGACAGCCCTGGATATTGGCTCCCTGCATTGGGCTGGGCTGCGTACTCTTGAAGCCTGGTGTCCTCCTGGGCAAGAAGGATGCTTATTGTGGCTTGAGTGACACAGGCTCCTCAGTGTGTTCTGCTGGATTCCTGGGCCTCAGGCTGGCCTCTTTGTGGCTCTCTGCTAAGACTTTGGATCTGAACTTTGTTTGCTCCAGCCCCTTGCCAAGGGACTCTCCAGAGGCAGGCTCTCTTATGCAAATTACAGCACCCTTGACCCTAAATACCTGGATTCGCTCTGATGGCTCAGCAGAGCTGCATCCAGTGGAAGCATAGGATGTTCTGTGTGGAGTGGTGTCTCCCATGGATGTAGGTGGGAGGTACCAGAGCTGCCTGAGTGCTGTTGGGGAATGGTTTTGTCTGCTGCAGTACAATACAATTGACTTTGTGGCTTTTGTCCAGGTGGCATAGCATGCAACTGTTAAGGATTTGGAGTGGTTCTGCATTAAGCTCGCTGGGCTGAGAAATGTTGTGAAGCATTTTGAGTGATTGAGAATATCCTTCTTGGCAGGGCTGTGATACATCCTGGTTGGGGCTGTCATGAGAAAGAGGAAGCACAGCTTTTTTCCTCTCTGGGAACAGATGCTTCAGGGATGAAAAAGGAAGTGAGGCAAGGGAGAAGAGGCCAGTGGAGGAGGGCAGTTCTTGAGGAAGATGATTCACATTGTCTTTATAGCATGTCTGATAACATCCAGGATGTGACTGGGATCTGATTGTTGCTCTCACCTCTGAGTCAGAGGCTCCCTGCTTCTGTTTATATGGTCTCTGTGGGATCTTTTTGTTTTTTGGGTTTTTTTGGTGTTTTTTTTTTGTTTGTTTGTTTGTTTGTTGTTTGTGGGGTTTTTGTGGTTTTTTTGGGGGGGGGGTTTTTTTTTGGTTTGGTTTGGTTTGGTTTTGGGTTTTTTGTTTGTTTGGGGTTTTTTCGTTTTGTTTGTTTTTTTTTTCCAAGAAAGCAAACTTCAGCCTTACTTTTCTTCTGTGATGTCCCCAGGAAGGTACTGGGCTGTGTAGCACTTCATGGGGTGCCCCAGCAGGCTGTGACCTGTGCTCCATGCTGCACCTCTGTCACTCTGCTTTGTTCGTCTGACATGCCCTTGTTGAAGCAGGGCTCCTTGTTGTTCTGTCCTGCATCTTTTCATGGACCGGTCATGCTTGAACCCCCAGAAGGAGAAATCGGAGAGAGCAAATGCAGACAAAGCTGTCGAACTGTCTGTTCATCATTGCAAAGTGACGAGTCAGGTGGAAAAGTTACACTTAGACACAGCTTCTGCCCACATCACCACTGCTACCTCATGGAACTTCTGCTAACATGTCAACATAATATAATTGAACTTTAACTCAAGATAGCAAATCTGTGCCCCACCAGGATTGTCAGCTTCTTTACCACTCTGCCCTCAGTGACCTCTGTATCTGGGACTGCTTAAGTAATGAAAGGGAGCTGCACTCATCTTTGCCAGCAGTGGGAGAAAATAACACTTTATAGTGTGTTGTTCCCCTAGAGGGAATCCTGAATCTGTTCATTGGGACCCAGGTAAATGGGGACCCTTGCCATAAACATAGAAACTACATTCTGGAGATAAGCTGCTGTCAGACTCTGTTCCTGCCTGCTGACAAGAGAGGTGTCCTCAGCGTGTGCTTGTTGTGGAAGTGGGTAAAATGAGCCTGAGCAAGGACAGAGCAGAGCCAGCTGTTACAGCATAGCAATGTTCGTTTCTGAGCTCTAGAAGTTGGAGGTGGGACCTGGTCTTGTGGCTTCTATTAACCTCACAGCTCAGTCTGCAAATGCCAGTCTTGCTGTTGGTGACAAGCCAAGACCTTGACCCTTTTTCCGTGCGCAATATCTCATAAAAAGAATTTTTTCTTTTATCTTAGGGGTTCTGAGACCACAGAAGAATGCAGGCAGCACTCTGACTGATCAGGTTCCTCCGGCTGCTACTAGAGTTCCTGAGACCAGCAATTCTCCTCTTCCCATGACCCTGGCAGTTTCCTGTTTTCCAGTTACTGATTACAGAGCAGACTGGAGCTGGAGAAATCTAGAAATGCTTCTTAGATTTCCAGGGAATTTCTGAGCTGTGATGAGATCTTTTTTTAAAAAAAGATAACTCTTGATAACTAAGCTTCATGTCTTCCCTCTGCACCCCATAGTTCCCTGTTTTAGTTCTTGAAGGGACATCATGTCAGTTTTAGTGAAGGCCAAGAATATAGCAGGTAAGGAGTCTGTGCGTGTGGTGAAGCTGAAAGTATAAAAAGCTGATGGGTCTAAGCTGCCAAAGGAGAAGGTACATGGTGGTGACTACGAATGCAAAGGTCTTGGAATGGGAGGTGTGTGCCATGTGTTGTTACACACAGGAAGATCACAAATACACCACTTCACACAAGCTGTATTTGAGTCAGGCATATTGTGCAGAAACTTTTCCCTGGCACGTTCCTGGTGATTTGGCGAGTTATTGAACTTGGTGATAAGAAGCCAGTCCTGCTGCTGTCATGTCTTGCTCCTTCCGGCTTCAGCCCCATCCTTGCCCACACAAATATTTTGTGTACAGTGCAAGATCCTGCATAGAAAGTGACTGCTATGTTCCTGATTACTGGTTATCTACTAGGCTGTTGAGGGCCACCAATATGCTTGAAGCCTCTGCATGACTTTATAATTGTATGATCATGATTGCTCTGGTGATGGCAGTAGGATGATGCTGGTCATAGTAAGCTGGCACCAGGGATAAATAACTTGGTTCATATTTTCCATTAGGAAAAATTCAGTGCTCTTTCATTGTAGTTTCACTGTAAGCATCGAGTGTGACCAGCAATAGTCCATGTGTTTCTGAGAAGTGTAGGTGTTGACCCTGCTGTGGGCTTTTTCTTGATCATGTTGAGGCTGTGCCAGGTCCTTCTGTATGCCCAGTATCCCCAGTTCCTGTCAGCTGATGTGTCAGTACAGTGCAAGACCTGAGCATTGGCTCTTGCTGTGAATTTAGAGTGAGGAATGCACCAGACCTGTGAGAGCAGCCTTCTTTGCATTGCTTTCCTGTTTGTTGCCAGGTAAAGTATGAGTTTAGCATAGGCACATATGGTTGTGCATATCCTCCCTCTGCTGATCCAATTGGTGATGCGCTGTGGGGCAAGGTGAGCTGGAAATGTGGCCATCTACTTGTGCCCATCCTGGCACAAAATTTGCAGGGCAAATCTGGTAAAATGCAGCTCTGATCTTCATGGTGCAGCTGTGAGTTTGGGCTTAAAGGGTGCAAGGTTTGCCCTGATCAGTGTGCAGGCCTGCAAAAGTCCTGTAAAATGAATAATTCTCAAGGGCTTAGCAAAATGCAGCTGGTACTTCAAGCCTCCCATGGGAATTCTGAATTTAGTCATACCCTCACAGTGAATCCTCATGCTCTGTAGAGCACTGGGAGCAGGCAGAGCTTAGAAAAGACCCATGCATGTTCCTTTCCTTCTTGCTGGTATTCTTCTAATGAAGCCTGGTTGTGCAAGGGCTGGGATCAAAGACCTCAAACGCCTAACTGTATTCATCCAAGGTTTGTGTAAAGGCTTAGATGCATTGAAAACCAGAGTGTTTGCTTTCATTCATGAGTAGTATTAAGCGTGTTAGACAAGCATATGCTTAAAGGGCGGCTGTTAGTGTGGGAAAAAGGGCAAGCAGAGCTTTGATAAAAATACAGAATTAGGAAACCTCCTTGCTGTCTTCCTTCTTTTTCCTGTCTTCAAACGTTTTGCAAATAGCGTTCAGATGACTGTTTGATCTTAAATTTGCGTGTCAGCAAAGGCTATGCAGTTCTCTCAGGAATTAGCAAATTGTAGAACAGGGTTAACAGGAGTGTATTGTGGGCTGCTTTGAAATTCCTCCCTTGCATGAGCCTTAAAACTGTCCTGGATATTTCTTGCTAAAAAGTTTATCTTAAAAGGACCTGGAGCTGTTTGAGGCATCATTGTTGGTTTCGGTTTTTTTATATTGCCTATTTAGATGCATCTGTTTGATGTCAGCTGTTAAATTTTATCTGAGGAAGCATCTATGGGGAAACAGGGTGGATTGAAAATTTGAGTACCTCCTATGCCTGAAGACATTTTCCCCTTGATAGATGACTATGGGAGTGCTGTGGTAATTGATAGGATATAAAAAAATATCTCTAGTGCTCAGAGTGGCTCTTCTTATTTACTGCTTTGGGTTTTTTTGATTTGATTTGTGCTATATGATGACCTGAAAACATCAAGGACATGGGCAAGAAGGTACAGTCTATTTATATGTTGAATTTTGCTGCCACTCCCTGAATTGATCATGGTTGTTTGAGCATTTCTCCACTCCTTTCCTAGTAGGTAAAAGTATTTTCATATGCTAGAGAGGAGCACCACATGATGGACTCAGCATGCTGTCTGTGCTTGGCAGCAATTAGGACTGGTTGTGCTGAGCAGGGGGCTGCTGGGTGTAAGGCTCAAAGGGACAGTGTATTATTAATGTATTTGTCAACATTGCTGAAAGTCAGGAGAGAAAGTGTCAACCCTCATTAATAACTCTGTCACATGGTTGTTGGGGTTTTTTTTCAGATTCTGTTGAGATTGATTGTATTAGTGTTTGTCCCCTCTTGAAACTCATTCAGACAGAGTCTGTGTGACAGGTTGGAAGTAAATCACTCATTCTAGCTTCAAAAATTGGAACTGAGCTTATGTTTGTTTGATGATAGTTATCTCTGGCTTTTTGAAGATTCTGGACTTTTGAAAGTGCAGAAAAAAAATCCAGTTCTACGTCTGTGTACATAGCAGCTCACAAGACCTTAGCTGTTCAATCAAAATGACTGTACAGATTAATGATTGTCAGAAGGACTAGGTCTATGTGTGAAAGGTTAGTTAGAAGCATTCACTGAGCTCAGTGCCATCACTGCTTTGTCCTCATGCAAAAACCTGGAGTGAATGTTGTGGATTGCCTTACTGCAGGTTCTTGTGTGAAGAGGGCAGAGCTGAGTACTGCTTTTGCTTGTCTTGTGAAGCAGCAAACTGCCCTGCCCTGAGTAGGACAACTCGAGAGCCAGCATCACCTTTGCCTCCAGATACATGCTTAATGTGAGTGTGACATGCAAATCAGGCCAGGAGCAGGTGAGCTGGGAACAAACTGCATCCCAGTGCTGTGGTCAGTGCTCTTGATAAGAGTCATGACTCTTGAAAATCCTTTCCTGTGTTGTGTTTGCTCAGACAATTCTTGACACTTTAATTTGATGCAGAAATGGCTGTTCTTGATTCCTTCACCTTGCTTAGCCAAGACTAGGCTAGATCTTTCTTCCTAGCAAATTGTACTTTGAGGGACGGGAGTTAGGGATTTTGTTTTCCCACTGAATGGTGTTTCAGTGAAAGCTATAGTATCTTTCCTGTGTTTTAAATAAGTTTCTTTGTAGTTTCAAAACCTCCCCCCTCTGTTTTTTTAATAAATTAATCATCTAATTAATACCATAAGTTGATGTGAAAATTTTTAATTTGCTGTACTAGACTGGATCCCATGAGTTTTTAGTCTACTGACCCAAAAAGGATGGTTCAGAAGAGGAGTAAAAAGAAAACAGTTTTTAAGAAGCATTTTGTTGCCAGTGAAGGAGTTATCTTATTTAGTGGGTTTTTAGTTAGTTTGTATTCTGATGTTAGGTCTTTATATCCTTCCTGGTATGACTGAGTCATTTACAGGCTTTACCAAGAACAGACCTGAAGCTGTAAGGAGGCAGTGGTTTTGCACACTTATTTTGTACAGTAGGCTGCTCTTGAAACATATGCATTTTATGCCTTGAAATGAATTCCCAGAACATTTTTAATGTATAACTTGTGCCCTCTTCTCCTTCACTGGTAGGAGGTGTTTTTATGCCATGTCACTTCACAGGCATTAGTGTCATCAAACACAAAGGATGAGGAGTTAATTATTCACTTTTCCTAGGAAGTGCAAACTTGTACATATTTAAACCTTGTTTAAAAATTGAAATCTACATTGCTAGAATTCCCTTGCCCAACAGATTTTGGTGCGTGCTCCAGCAATGGTATGGAGTTAGGAACTGTATGGAATTGTATACTCAGCAGTTAAGTCCCTAGTGAAAGCCAAGCAGCCTAAATCTACCTCAGGAAACAATGGAGGTTTGAAGGAGGAATTTTGGTTAAAACTCAGGGCTTTGTTAGGGGATCAAAAATTAATTAAAAATAATCTCTCCTCGACGTGGTCTCTGTACCACAGCAGCCTTCCTCCTACCCCCACTCCTCAACATACAGGTTGTGTAAGTAGAAGAGAGATTAATGTAAGTTTGAAGCAGTGGCAATTGCTGGTGTATTTTTGCTGTGCACTTCCTTGTACGTTCAGAGTAACCTCCAAATGTGCTGTCCCACTTGGTTTGTAGTTACTGCCTTCCATATAATCAAATTCAGTTTAAGGCCTAATTTTCTGCTCCCTTTGTCCAACTTCAATTATTTAGCTTGCCTAACATGCTTCAAAAATATAAAGGAATCCAGGGAAAGCTGAGCCTTGTGAGCATCTCCTGGTGTGTTGCAAAGGTCTGTCATTCATGTCCTTCCCTGTCAGGCATGTGCATTTGTGCTGCAGCAAGTGGCCTCTGTAGCCTAAGTGGATGCTGTCATTGGATCTCTGGGGTTCAAGTTTCTTGCAAGAGCTGAGCGAAATAGACTCTTGCTATTGTTCTTCTCCTCCATCCCAGGGGAAATCTCAGGGAGGAACTTCTCTGCACTCCATATATGCTGTGTCACAGAATTTCTGGGCACAGGTCTGGGTGGACCATGGTGTCCCTTGGGTGTGCTCTGTTTCTATGTTTCTGTGCCTGTTGTATCCATAGCATTTCTCAGTTGCTGGGGTGAGATGAAGGTGTCTCCTACTCCAAGGAAGTTACAACCTACACTTAAAGAAAGGCTGATGCAGCCTGGATAAGTTCACTTTCCCTGACCTGTGAGCAATGCTTGCTGAATCAGAGAAGGCCAAGGTGCATTGTGGTTAGGCAACCTGAGTGTGTGTTGGAGATACTGAAGCAGAACTGTGGGATCCACCTTTTTCAAACATGGGAAAAAATCTTGGCTGGACTGTGATTAGCAAGATGCACCCAAACTGAGCCTGCCTTTGTTCCTCTTTCAGACAACATCTGAGAACAGGGAAAGAAAGCTACTTGGGTCTGTGGAATGGGGACTTGAAGCTATTATGTCAAAGAGAAATGCTTGCCAATTTTTCTTCCTAGAAGGGCAGAGATACACAGAAGACACTGGCTGCTCCACCGGGCAGAACAGATCTAGTGCTTCTCTCTGTTCCTGTCTCCAATCCACTGAGTTTTCACAGGACATCCAGTGATTCTTTTATTTGGACCCAAACTGCAGTGAAGCCCAGCAATGGTTTCTGGTGGCTTTGGGCTTCATGACTTCAGAGTAGTGAAATCAGTCTCTGAGTGATTGCATGCATGTATTTGTGTGACTTAGGTGCACTCTGTGCTGTTGGTATGTGAATTGTATCAAAGGGGAATAATGCTGAAAGGTTTCAGTTAGTCACCAAGGAGTCAGATGATTCCACAAAGATCAGCTAGTGCTGGTGCAGGGCCAGGATATCCAGGGAGAGACTGCACTCGTGCTTCACTCCTGTTGAAACTGAGAGCTCTCACTGGCTGCAAAAGGACCTGTGGCAGTGCCGTACAACATGTGTGTGCAGGCTGCACATCCTTGGAAAAAGGAGCAGGAGCTTTGTATAATGGGCTGGTGTAGGAATACACAGTTGTCTGGTGCCTACCTGCAGGTGTAATGGTGACTGTAGGAGTCTGGAGGTAAAGTCTCAACGTTATCTATTGTGAAACAGCAGCTCTGTTGTAATTTTGCTGTGCACCTCAGCTTTTTTTTCCTTGCTCTCAGTAAATTATTTCATATCTGTCAGTTTCCTTTAAGAAATGCAGTAACTATGAAAACTTAGGTGTTAAAGGAAACTTGAAATTAATGAAATAATGCACTCTTTTCTCCTCCTGTGTTTTTCAGTTTAGAGTTCCTGTACCTTGGAGGGAATTTCATTACAGCAATTCCACCTGAATTAGCAAAACTGCCTTCTCTGAGGTATCTAGTTCTGTGTGACAACAAGATCCAGAGCATTCCACCTCAGCTGGCACAGTGAGTATTTACTGTCATCAGCCACGAGCTGTAATTAACTCTTTGAACTTTTTCTTTTGTGTGTGTGGATAAAAGTACCTGGGAAGACATATTTGTCCTTCAGTTTGTTAATGTGACTGGATTTGAAAAAGAACATCTTTGGCATGTTGGCATGCTGCACTGCAGGCAGACCATGAATATATGATCTGTAAAACTCAATGAAAGGGTTATATTGAAAAAACATCACTGAGATTGCACCTTATAGTGAATTAATAGATTTGTGTAGAGGACTCTGAAAACTACCTGGGGAACTCAGAAGAGATAAATTGCTACCTCAAGAAGTAAGAATGGTACTGTTCCATTAGTAATGAATGCTTGACGGGCTTTGCTTTTCACCCAAAACCTTTTATGGTGTACTTTTGTAACATCCCTGTGTTCCCTTGGCATTCTTTATGTTAGGATCTCAGAGTGTTCATGTAATCCTACAGTACAGTTCCAGTGGCTAGGTTACTGCTTTATCTGTTCATAATGGGAGGAAAGAGGACATTGCAGTTCTGTATGTGTAGCCTTAAGATGGGAAATGAAGATGGGAGGTATAGCTGTAACCCTAAAAACAACTGAATGGCAGCGTGGAGTTCTCCAAGTTTGAATTTGATGGTGTAGTTGGATTATTCTTAAAGTACAGTGTAGCTTTTAAAGTTTGGGAACCACCCTGAATGCTGTGCTGGAGCATTAATTTGTGCTTCAGGAGAGGAGAAAAGACTCGTCCAAAAGCAAAAACGTTGCTTGTCCACTGTGCCGCTGCTGGCCTGGCCTGACCTCGCTCAGATCTGGTGGTATCAGCACGAGGTGGTGCAGCTGCAAGCAATGAAAACATGGGGCTTTCCAGGGCTGGCTGCCTCCCAGCAATCATCTTTAATGCATGAGACAGAGCAGGTGACTTACTCAGAGCACTCCATAGGACTGTTCTTGATGCATGCACTGGGTACAAAGAATCGTTATGTTCCCTGAAAGCACTCAGTTTGTACACTTTTGTTCTACCTTTTTTTGGGAGCGTGTGTGTGGAATACTGAGAGGGATAGCAGCATGTTTAAGACTGTGTTTCTTTACCAGGTATTGTGGTACTGAGCCGAGTTTTCTAGTGCATTGTGCATACTGGAGTAAGAGCAGTTCTTTTAGAATGAATTTATGTTTTAAAAGGGAAAAAAGACAAAGAAAAAGAAATTGGTGGGAGTGGGGAGCGTAATTAGGTCTGCTTAATGCATCTGTGGGACAATTTTGCTTGCACATCTTGACAGGGTATCCATCTCCATCCTTAGGCTGCATTCCCTGCGTTCCCTTAGCCTGCACAATAACCTGCTGACTTACCTTCCCCGAGAGATCCTTAACCTGGTTCACCTCGATGAGCTGAGCTTGCGTGGGAACCCACTGGTGGTGCGGTTTGTGCGTGACCTGACCTACAATCCCCCGAGCCTTCAGGAACTGGCTGGACGCACAGTTAAAACTCGCAACATTCCCTACACTCCCAGTGATCTCCCAGAGAGTCTTGTCCGGTACCTGAGCTTGGCCAGCAACTGCCCCAATCCTAAATGTGGGGGTAAGTTCACCTTTACAGCTCTTTTTCCTGCTCTTACCTTATAATTTCCTTTCCCTCTGACTTGCTGTGACTTTAGAAGCTTACTCAGGTTCAAAATGTTACTGCAGCCACATTCTGTATTTCCCTGGCTCCAGGTCTCCTGGAAACTTGTCTTTAAGGAACCTTGTTCAGGAACAGTATTCAGAGCTGTAGTGCTGGTTTACTAGATTTGCATGGGAATTTAAGATAGCTCTTCCGTCAGTCTTTGTAGCTCATCCCAGCACTCCACTGTGGTTTTTATGATCTGAAGTTTCCGATCCATTTGCCCTGAAATAGCTCAGAGTAAGCAATGGACAGCAGAACTTTTGCACACACTCTTGCTGAATGGTGGGCATAATTTCTGGGTGGAAAAGAGGAGGGTGGCTCTAGTGCTTAGCGGTTACCAACAGCAACTTGTTTGTTTAGCTGTAGCTTGGGACCACTAGCCTATAGTTCTTGGAAGAAGAGGACTTCATAAAACAGCCTGGAATACTTGGGCTTAATTTGCCTCAATGCTTAATCTTTAACCAGAGTAAATGATCTGCACATAGAGCATTTAGAAGATTAAGGGGAAAAAAGAATTAATTAGTATTTACCCTGCAGTCATAATGCAAGCTGTTGTCTTCTTAGAGAACAATATCAAAGCATGCTCCACAAGCAAAGATGGAAGGACTGGGACTTACATTGGGAGGGAAAGAAAAGTTTCTTTTTCTAAGAGTTGTGCACAGTTTGGAAAACAGCAGATTTGTTTTTTGCTTTTTTCACTGTGCCTTATGAAGTTGCACAGTACTGCAACATTACTCTACCACTGCAGGAGAAACTGCTTACTGCTGACCAGCTAGGACTTTAAAACACTGCTGGAAGCTTCTGAAAATGTCAGTGTCTAAAATGACTTGCTGTGACAGGAAGAGAACATAATTGTGTGTTGCAGTAAGACTGTTGCCATGGAAAGTAGCATCCAAGCTCAGCATGGTGGCTTCACTCAAGCAAAAGAAAAGTATAGTTGTGAAAGTCTATTTGTGAATGCATTTTTACTAGCTGGTAGAAGAGGTTTCACAGGTTTGAAAACAGAGTGCATTAATTGATTAAACATTTAAGAAGTTTACAAATTCCCAGGTGAGCTTTCTCCCTAATGGTTGGAAGAAATTGCCACATCATTTGGAAGTAACTGCCCTGTGTCTTTACATGAAGAGTGTGCTGTTCTGAATCACCTACCAAATACAGTTTTAGAGGAGTATTTTACCAAGAAAAGAAATTTCACATTTTCAGAGGTGTCCTGGTCCCTTCCCTTCCACCTTGTACTTCTACATATAGTGCAGTGCTGTGGCAATAAAATCCTAATTGAAGGCATATGCTCCAGGCACAAGAGCCCTGTGGAGTTTGCAGGGCTCTGGGCACAGGGTCTCATAATCTTCTTTTCTCTCTCCCTCACAGGTGTGTACTTTGACAGCTGTGTCAGACAGATCAAGTTTGTTGACTTCTGTGGGAAGTATCGGCTTCCACTGATGCACTACCTGTGCTCCCCAGAGTGCTCCTCTCCCTTCAGCTCTGCCTCCCAGAGCTCCACTTCCCAGAGCGAGTCTGACTCTGAGGATGAGGCCAGCGTTGCTGCACACAGGATGCAGAAAGTCCTTCTGGGATAACAGGGAGCCAGAGGGGAAGACGGGAAGGAAAATGGCTTTGAAAAGCAGTAATGGAATGGTGAAGCATGAGCCACTGGCCTGAAGGGCTTGTGAGAAATTGTCCTCAAGTCCATGCAGGGACAGAACATCTTAGCAAGCCTGGACTTGCTTGCTGCAATGCTGCTTAGGAGATCTAACTGAGTAGCGTGCTGCCTGTAGATTGCCTGGGGTTGTTAAAAATGTCTCCTGGCTGGGAGGCACCCCCTCCCTCAGACGGGCTGGGAGAGGGATTTGTTCTCACTGGCGGATTCAGAAGAATTTTAATACATGAAACTTGACTGGACTTCAGTCATCCTGCAAAGCATAGGAGGCTGTCCAGATCCTTTAACACTGTGGTAAATCAGAAACAGGCTAATGATGCCATGTGAGTAGGTATGGACCCCAGTGTTTTATATAGCAGTTTGATTCCTCTCTGTCTCCTTTGATCTCAGTCACAGATTTTGCACCCATCCACTGAAAATGAAAGTTGATTTTTTTTTTATTCAGGACTAGATTTTTAAAAACTCTGGTTGCTCTTCCTTTGCCTAGAGGTGTAGGGTTTCTGTACTGTTACACGTTATAGCCATCATAGAACTGAGCCACCTTTTTTTCTTCCTTATTATATTAAGCTGCTCTTAGTGTCTCCTTCTAACAATATTTGTTATTTTTCCTCCTCCTCCCTCTTCTCATTACACCCGAAGCGTTACTGTCTTTATGGTGCCTTCAGAAAAGAGACAAGTTGTTCTAATTGGTATTACTTCAGACTTGTGGCCTATAAGGGACCAGATGTGATGCTCTGTGTCGTACTTTTGAGTCTCAGTTTACTGGAGCAAATCTGCTTTTACAGCTGTGAATTGCAGGAAGGGTCTCAATTGACATTTTTTGTTTATAACTGCCACATTTCCCCACTGCTGTTTGCTCTGCTGTGCTTGGTGGAGTTACTTTCCATCTTTAAGGTCATAGAGAGTACCCAGAGAAGTGCTGTGGAGAATGTCTTTTTTCATGATTTCTAACAGGAGAGCTGGTAGGGAGGCAAAGGTGTGTTACCTGAGCTTTGTTGCACGAGATGCTTTTGAAATGTCTTCCTTATTTATTTGTTTTCATTTGCTCTTGTGGTAATAGCTTTGGCAGTCTGTTGATGGTTCAAATAACACACTCAGTTATCTTAAACTATGTTTAAAGGAAAGCTGCAGAAAATAGCTCAGAATTTTTACACATTAAGAAATACCTCATAAAATTATTACTGCTAATTGGAAGGTATCTATAAATCTACTTTTTGTGCTTCACTAAGTGAGAGCTGCCCCTTTTATTATTTCATGGTAGACAGTCATTTTGATGCAGTTTCTGATAGAGCAAATCCAGCTGTGCCTTTGAATGCATGAACAGAGCAAAACCATCCCGTTCAGAAGCTGAAATGAGCAAGAAAAACTTTATTAACCCACTTTGGCCCTATGGGGTAATTTAAAAACCTTTGCTTCTCTCCTGCATTCAGAAAACACATGTACCTGTTTGAACATCTTATGGCAGCTGTGTGTTAATGGTCCTGTTTAATTATGTTTGACACTTTATGTATTAAAGCACTTTGATAGTTCTGCTTTTTATAACTAGCTTTAGTGATTTTTTTTTTTAATTAGACTGCAATTTTTGTTTTCATGTGACCTGAAGAACAAGATCTGTGAAACTTTGTATGTTCCACTCTGTCTTGTGTGCAGGTTGAATTTCTTGTCTTGCATTTCCTTGACAGAACTCTTTATTTCCCCAGTTTCTCTTGGAAAGAACTGGAATTTGAAAGAAATTACCTGATAGTAAAATAGTAACCCTGTCCAATGTTAATCATTGCAACTTAGTTTCCACACATACATGTGATTCCCTGTGTGCATTGATCCACAAGGAATTAATTGCATGTGTGCTCTATGCCTTTCCAAATAATTTTTAAAGTATATTTTTAACACACAATGAGTTGTATGTGCCAAGCAACTGGATGTCACTTTGGCAGATTCTATGAGGTTTGCTTGGCAAGAAGAACCTACAGGCTTTGAGAGAAGCCAAATGCATGCTGTTAGTGAAACTGCAGCCAGTGAGTGGCCTGTTTTGTTCATCTCTTTCAGATGCCTCTTGCTGTCCCAAGTGAACATAGTCACAGCAATTGTGAATGGCAGTAAGATGATTCCAGAGCCACAATTTTAACTTGCCTGTTGGTATAACCATAGCAATCAACTCAGTGACCTAGAGCTTGACTCTCCTACCAGCAAAAGTGAGCCACACAAGTTGAGATCTCAAGATCTTTTGAGCTCAGGGCTATGAGGTACCACCTTCCTTTCTTGTCTTTAGCAGCAGCTGCCTTGAAGTCATGCATTTTTTCACTTCACAAAGCTAGATTTCATCACAGTTCCTGTTTGCACCTCTGTGTGAAGAGTTCAGACCAGTGGTGGCTGGTTCTAATTCAGCTCAATCCTTAACTGCAGTTTCTTTCCTAACTCAACAGGCATCTCATTTCTACACAAATATTATATGGTCCATTAGGGTAATCTTTTTTTTTTTCACAGATTCTTCACTGTTGCAGGTCAAAACTTGTCAGCTTATGCAATTGATACCTATGCATTTTTAGACTTGATAAATGTCTCTTAAAAATTATATATACGCACATATATATATATATGTGTGTGTGTGTATATATATATATATATATATATATTCCTGAATATAGCTACCAAGTTTTCTTTTTGCTGCTGGGCTTTAAAGTGCAATTCAAGTAAGTCAGAATTTAAAGCAATCAAGAGCTTGTAGGAAAAGCAAATTGTTGATTGGTTTGGTTTGAGGTTTTTTCCCTCTGAGGTAGTTTTTGAGAAGACTAGGGATGCACATATATTCTGTAGTGCCTAACACGGAGTCCCTGTGAGTAATTTTCAAGCAATTGTTGGCCCCCGAAGACTTAAAAATGTACTGGGCAATAAATTAGGTGAGACACAACTTGAAAATACATAGATGGATGATAGGCACTAGTTTTTACCATCCCCTTCTCAGGGGCTCTGAGAAGTAGGTAGTGTTTTTACCTCTGTCTGTCTGTCTGTCTGTTTGTTTGTTTTCTGTCAGTTTTTAGCAGATTTAACCTCCTAAAGATGCATCTTCAAGTAAAGTCTTCAGTCAGTGTTTTGGTATCAGTCACCTTGTTGCTACAGCAGCCCAGCATGACCAGCTGTTCTTAAGCTGAGACACAACTGTGTTAGGCAAAGTTGCTCATTCCTTCTTCCCAGTGGGGCTTGGGGCCCTGCCTGCATTCATCCCCTGCCCCACCAAGCCTCTGCCAAGGAGAGCTGCTGGTGTGTTTCTGAATGCAGGTACTTGATGGGAACAGTGGGGTCGTGTTAAAAAGAAGCAAAATATCAATTTGATGGGAAGCAACTTAGACAGTTGCCAATTCTTCTATGTTTCTCTTTCTTTAATAAAAGGTGAGACGTGAGGAAATCAATAATGAATATTTAAACATACTCTGAAGTGGCCAGATGCAGTTTTTCATGGGCTTCTGTCCTGGTCATTTTAAGCCTTTGAAATCTTGTGTTGAATTACAATGGGACTAGGGGGGAGGGAGTGGAGAACCAGCTCCTTTTTGTTCCTAACTCTTGTTGGCAATAATGAATGGAAGGAATTTAATCCAGTGAAAGTAATGAAACTTAATCCTTGCAGTGTATCTTTGTTGCCCAGTTCAAAGAACTATTTTAATGCATCTTATTCACACCATGCACTCCCTCCCCAAGTGAAGACACTTCAAATAGACTGCTCCAGAGTGCACACTAATACAGCAGTAACTGTCTTGGAAACCTTTATATTGATTATTGCTTCCCTGACTAGAGAATTGATCATTTACTGACCAGAACACTAAGGGTAGAAAGGTTTCTCGTCCAGCCTTCTTGTTGAATTTTTATTATAAGCATTTGTTTTAGGACATCTTAAAGTGCCTTATGATTTTAAAACTGTATTTTGTCTGAAACATATGAATGTAGACTTACCTCTAAAAGTATTTCATTATAAGCTGTTAAAACAAATTGCAAACATTAAACCTACAAAAATGTTAAAATGTTATTTCTGCTGTTGTCTCTCCATTATTTTCTGACATCTCAGTTCTGGTGTTTTTGCAGACAGAACTCTTGTAGGATTGGAAGCATTAAAATGGGGCTGTACATGGCTGGGGTGTGGATGGGATTTCACCTGTTCTGCGTGAAACCAGGAGTAGATGAGACTTTCAAAGGGACTGCTGAAACTTCTGGCTCTTGGGGCATGTTTGTGTGTTACAGAACCAGACCCTGTTTTACTTCTGGAAGAGTGTTGCAAGATTAGCTCCACACTTCAAAGGCAGAAGTAACTCACAGACAGGATAAATACCTGAAAAAGAGCAGGTGGTGTCATGGTGGATTTTTCCAGCAATATGAAACAACAGTTCTAAACTTTGTCAGTTGTTTCCCTCTTAATACACTAACCTTGAAACCTGTAAATGACTTTTTGAATGTTAATTTTCTGATCGTGTTAACTGGCTAGTGTGTTCCATTTCTTAAGTAATCCCATGTTTCCTTCTACATCCTGAAGAGTTTTGTGATCTATTGCCAAAATGTTTCGGATCCTGCCATGCAATTACCAGTTGTCAGTGCAGAAATGTAGTGTATTGGAAAATGGGACAGTGGGAAACAAGAATGACTTGATACTAACTTCAGCAGGAGCTATTTCAGAGATGGTTCAACTTCATATGTAAGGAAAAACCTCTCAAATTATGCAGCAGCTCCATTTGGAGTAACATAAAGTACAGAGGAGTGCAGTGACCTTGCAGTAATAGCCAGGCTGAGAATATTCTTTCTTTTTAATATATTTTTTTCTAATTTAAGCATACCCTTTTCTTTGCCTTTTTAATGCCTACCTTATATTTGGAAACAAAGTCCTTGAAGTGTTGATTCCTGACATGAGTTGCCTATGTTTTAGTCTTTAGGAGCAAATCTTGGCTCTCAGACCCTCTCCTCTGTCTTTAGCACTAAAACAACAGGAAGAGTGCAGAGGAAATGTGAGCTATGTAGATGGCTGAACCAGATGCTCAGAATGTCACATTGACATTTTAGGCTCATGCAGTTGCATGGCTCTAAAGGGAAGCGTTATATTGATGCATTGGAAGTGTGTCATCATAAAGTAGAGCTGTACTTCTCTTACTCAGACATGCTGCCTTAGGTGATCGAGACACCTAGAGTTGAATGTATGCACATTTTTATCTGCACAGAGGTTGTGAGTTGTAGTTGCCCACCTTTAAAAAAAAATTAGGAGAAAGTTTAAGTGCTGCATTGAAGAAGGGCAGGGCCATCTCTTTGTTGTGGCCTGGGACTTACTGGTAGCAGCTCAAAGCTACTCTTAGGGTGGTAAAGGATTAATGTATCTTCAGAGTGCTGTCCAAGTGCCCTGTCTGTAACCTCTTCTTGACTCCATGGAAAAAGCAGGACTCAAAGTCAGTACTGGTGAGTTGTATATTATCCTAAATATTACCCTTTCACCAGACTGTCAAAAGGCTGGCTGCCGTTTTACACACCTCTGCAGACCATTGTGTTGGCAAATAAATTATTTCATCAAGCTCTGTCACCCTGTGTAGGGAATGAGATAGACCACAGTGTTATAGGGTCCTTGTCTGAGCTTGACTTGGGCACTGATGAACAGGTGAGGTGGGAGGGCAAACAAATCCTTCATCTAGGTGATGTCTTAGCTGGGGGCAGGGGGGTCACAGAATGAGCCCAGCAGGTCAGCTTGTCACTCTGTATCTGCAAGGACACGGACATTTACTGCTGGTGAAAGGACATGTATGAAAGGCAAAATTGTTTTGTTTGGGGGTTGTCTCTGAGAGAGTAAATTTCAGCCTTAGGGCTTTGAAAATGGATAGGAAAATGCCATTGTGGAAAAATGTTTTTAAGTAATTCCTGGTGTTCCTGTCATCCCTAGTAAAAGTTAAGTGTAACCTGTAACAAACATGCACAATGTTGAGCAAACAACTCCTTTTTGCCAGCCAATGTTAAGTGGTTGCTCTAAAGCCTTGCTTTGCAAATGCTGTTTGTTGACTCGGGAGGGCAGCCTGTGGTTCCTCAGGAAGAGCATGTGATGGGTGTATGTGTCCTAACAGATTCTCCTTGTGAGCAGGGTAACACTGAACAAATCTTTACCAAACTGGCATTTCATGGGAATGCAGCAAAATACGGATGGGGACCTGGATGCTAGAAATCAGGGACCTTGCATTTCCCTTAACAATAACCCTTTGCTTCAAACATGCTGGGTATTTCTTGAAGGCTGGGTAAATCTGTCCTTTTGGGGACATCCTTTGCATCAGGTTAACAGGTCACTGCAAGTCTTGTACTTCCTTGGTGGAGGATCCCTCAGGGCCACTCAGGACAGAGCTTTGTTTCCCTGTGTATTGTCCTGCTCTCCCTCAGAGGGCCCTGAACTAAACCCCTGCTCATAAAACCTCCCCACAGGCACAGAGGGCCTGGTGAAAGCACTGAACCCAGCACTTTTTCTGTTGTGAGTAGCACTGCTGAAAGGCCTCGCTTGGAAGGCTTTAAAACATCCCTTGCATTTATATAACCAAACACCCTTTATAATCTAAATGAGACCTGAGTGGTTTGCAGCAGTGTATTTTATCTTCAAATAAAACACTGCAGTGTGTTTTCCAAAGTTGAGTTCCCTACTTACTCTCTTCAGGTATTTGGAGTTAAATTGCATGTTTTTGTTTGTTTTTCTTTCTTTAAAGCAGTCCTGAGACTTCTACTGAGAGATAGAATCATAAAAGGCCTTGCAGAAAACCCCATGCAACTGGGCTCGTCAAAACACGTTTTGAAATGGTCCAGGAATGTCTGAAACTTTGTTGGTCTTTCACAACTTGCAAGCCCATCTCGCTGCCTTGCACTTTGAAAACCTGTTCAGAGATGACCCTTTGCCATGGTTTATAAGGAAAGCCCAAACTGTGGTGCCTGGCCATGGCTTGTTCCTAGTCCCACACACAGCCCTCCAAGAATCCTGCCTAGAAACACTTCATAGTGCTTCTAGGAAAATAGATTTTGTTTGGTGTGTATGTGGAGGGGAGAAGGATGGCCTTGGGAGGCAAAAACTGCCCTTGACTGAATGCTGACAGCTGGCATATGCCAGGCATGTTGCGGCAGCAGGTATTTTCATTCCTGTGCATAGAGGTCCCTACAGTTGTGGGGCATGAGAAAGAAAACCACTGTGCAGCATGCCCAGGAGCATCTTGTTTGCTTCCACACCTCTAGAAAGAGGGCTGTGGACATGCTACATTTAAACTCTGCGTGAATAAGGTATCTGCTTTGGTTAATTACTGTAAATATGGTCTGCATTAATAGTGGCTGGCAAAGCCCTGATGGAGTATATTCCTGCTCCTGTGATCCCCACTTCAAGCAGGGCATTGTGGCTAGTGAATTCCCCACAGGGAAGAGGGCAAAGGCAGGGCATCTCCCAGGGCCATCATGTTCCTGCAGCAAGGAGGAGCCTGAGCTTGTGCTTGTTTACCTGCACATAAATATCATTTGCACAGGAGGGGATTAGCAGGGCTTGTCTTCCAACAACAGCCTGGAAAAGGGCATGTGCAAGGGGAGGGGGTGTTGCTGCTGATTGCTGCTGATGCTGCAGGTGGCTGGACCAAAAAGTTCTAAGAGCTGGCCTGGCTGATGGTGAGGATGTCAAAAGGGCCTATCCCTTTGTGGTCCAAGGGAGGCTCATGTGAAGTGCCTCTTTAGGACCGGGAAATTGCAGATGTCTTCACCATTATACCAGCTGAGTTTTTGCATCCAAAAGATCATTTCTCTTGGAGAAAGATGTTCACCAGTGGCTGCCTGATTCTGTTCTGGGTTGTCACAGAAGCTTTGCTCCCACAAACACAGATCTGCCCCTCCAAAGTGACTCCCTTTGGGAAGCATATTGAAAATGGGTGGCAAAAGTGTCACTTCTGTGTCACACTGCCAGTTACCTAAGTTTTTTTGGGGATTCACATTATGAAATAACATCAACCCCAGGGTAATTCCTCAAACCCAACACCAGCTTCTGAACCAAAGTTGTCCTGACAGAGAACAGCTTCCAACATCATTTGTTGTCTCCTGGCAAAAGGAGAATGCCAGGGGTGATCTGTGGCATCCATCATGGGCTCTGAAGGTGGCTTCTGTACCAGGTGAGTGAGAAGGAAACTTCCTCTTTAATGGCATTTTCTGAATGCCACTCCCTCTTCAGACAGATTTTCAACAAACATGTCTTCTACGCCATTCCACGCATCACAAGTGTCTAGTGAGAGTGTCTCACATGATGCTTTTTAAACCATCATGGTGTTGTCCCCAGATTTCTGTAGCCAAAGGTGAAGCCTGATGATAATTTGACATGACAAAATGAGGTCCTGGTCTGACATGACTAAATAACAACAGTGGTATGACAAAAGGCCTTTGGCTAGAGCAGAACATATTACATCACATGAAAAGGTAATAGATGTTGCTTCTTCCATGGATAGGGATGTAGGAATGTGGAAATATGCCCCACAATTAATTCTTTAACATTCATTAATGCAGCAACAGATGAATCCTCTGGTGATACCTGGGATGGATGAGGAGGTTCATGGTTTTCATGACCTAGTAAATCTTTAAGGTGATGGCTGGTTCATCACCAGCAGAAAAGCTTTTCATCCTTCCACAGGCTCTGCAGACAACTTTATGTTGGTTATAGTCTTGGTCCAGGAAACCACAGAAGGGTGCATGGGTCTGCAGTAACTTTGCTCGTTCAGTGCATTCATTCCTGTAGTCCAGAGTAATACCCTGGCAACAAAAGGGGTGGAATGACATTTGAAAAGGCTGTTCCAGTCATCTTTGCTACTGTTCCAGATGCCAGCATATAACATATTTTTCCCAAGCCTGCTTCCCAGAAACCTGGTACATCCTTGGGTTTAAGTAACCATTGCAGAAGCTGAGTTGCTGTTTCATGAGAAGACATCAATGCCAGCACTGTTGGCTACAGATACAAAAACATCCTCCCTTGCCTGTGTTTTCTCCTTGTCATAATGTGCCTGAACATCCCAGATCTGAGATCTTTCCATGTGACTGTTGAGGTGTACATGGCAGCCCAGCCATTTCCTCCCCTCTTCTCTCCTTTCTTTTTACGGTAACAACCTTTTCATATTTATAAGTCCTGTTGCTTTTGTCACAAACTTTTTTTCAGCATTTTCCAGGATTAATAAAGCTGGAAAAATGTGTTCACAATCTTTTATACAGTAATAAATGTCTTCCTCATGCAAATTTCATTGGCAAACATCTAGTCAAACTTTTTCAAGGACATCTACTTTTTCAATTTCTTTTTAAGAAATGAAAGGTGTGTTTCAGCAGTTCATGATGAATGGGCTTTCAGAACTTTCACAGAGACTGAGGAGTGCACAACTGCAGGGTTGGTGTGTATCATCCTATGAAGCCTGTGATTATAATCCCTTTAAAGGACAGTAAGCAAAAACTCTTGTGAGTCGTACAGTATTTTCCCATCTCATATTCTAAATGTTGGAGTAAAGCAATTGGCAGTTGCTGCTTTGAATTTCTTAGTCACAACAAAACAGTGAACTTATTGATCAAAGTGCTTCACAGCTTAGTTGAAAATTCTGTACTAAAGGTCTGTGATTTTTTTAGGTATGTGTCCTTGATTCAAAATAGCTTTAAAGGCCATGGAAAATCCATCATGTGACTTGTTAAATAAATGTGGACATATTTAGATCAGCACACACTAAAGGTAAGGTGCACTTTAGTGTTTGTTACATTAGGTGTTAGAACATCCACGGAAAGCTGTATTGGAAACAATAGTTCTGCTTCTAAATTTTGTTTGTGCCAGCTTTTACAGGGAATAAGAAACAACCATTTCCTTGCATACCAGGCTTGCATTTGCATTTTCTCAGTTGTAACCCCTCCTGTTCCTGCTCTACTTTCCTTGTTCACTTCAGCTGACAAGCTCCTGGCTTTTAAGTTCCTATTTACTAAGTTATTCTTGACATTATGGATGCACAAACATAGATGGTGGTAACTTCCATTGCACAGTTCTGTTTCTCATAAACCCTTCTGCCTTTGTCTCTGAAGTCAGTAGTGCTGTCCTTGTGAAAGCCAAGGATTTGCACTGGTTTAGCAGACTAATTTAGCTTTTCAGCACTACTGGCTTATCTTTACTCCCATTTGCCTCCACAAAGCACCACCTTCCTGTCTTCTTCCTTCTGCACAAGGATTTTTCCATGGCCCCATGGTACCCCTTTTCCCTTCCATTCCTCAAACAGCAGCACCTTCTCTGGCAGCCAGCATAGACATCCACTGTACCAAGGAGCCCACTCTCATGGACATACTTTTCTACAAGGCTTGTTGGTGCAAGTTGTTGCTGGCCTTTCCTTCTGCCTTCACATCTTAGTGCCTCTTTGTCTTCCTCCTAATGAGCCCAGAAATACCTTCCTCCAGCACTCCATAGCTCTCTCTTTGTGGACAGGTAAGGACACAGACAGCTGGTCTCAGCTCCAGGATGGCCCATTTAGGATGGACATGGTAACCTTCTCATTCAATACGTTCCCACCAGGAACTAATTTTGAGTGATGAACATCTCCCACCAATACCCTCTGTGCCACATGGTTCTCAGCCTCAGCCTGAAGTCTTTGTTTCTAAGGACTGTCATGAGCAAGAGGGCATGTCTGTGAGGATCTGGAAACTGGGATGTACAGTCCTCACCTGGCAGCAGAGTGATTAGCAGCCAGGGAGACAAGGGCCAGGCCCCTGCTGTGACAAGGGAACACTTTAAAAGGAAGGCAGTGGCCTGTCTTTCCAGCTCTTAGATGGAAAAATACTTCAGATGTGGCAGCTAGAGCCAGAAACAAGAAATGCTTCTGTTGTGCACTGCATGTGCATTAGATCTGTATTAATGGGGATTTGGGTTTGGTTATACTCTCTACAGTTACAAAGAAAAACATCTTCACTGTGTCAGGTAGAAGAAAGAATGTGATGAATAACTGAGATGAGATCATTATATGACTTCATGAGTAGTCATGGACTGCTACAATTGAAGGAAACTATCATTTACCACTTGTTATTTAGCAGATGGGCACAGCTGAAACTCGGCTCCACTGCAAACTTTATTGTTTCCCTGTCAAATCCTAAGAGGCTGAGATACCTCCCAGGAGACCTCTAATCACTGCTGGCACTGGGTGTGAACCTTAAAAGCTTTGGTGGTTCAGATTAGCATCAAAAAGGATGAATGCTTCCTCGGGGTTCCAGTTGATGCTAGACATTTAATAAAAATCCTGCATTAAGACTCGGTATGAAAGGAAAGAGTGGGCAAGCTTACTGACTGCATCTGGCATGACCAGTCCCTTATCTAAAATTAGCTGAACTCCTGGTCTCCTGTGTCAGCATGCAGTAGATCTTGGGCAGAGCTGGCTGGTTCTTCAGGAGCTCTGACCTCTGCAGGCTTTTCTGGAGTGTGGAACCAGGCATGGCCTTTCACTGGAGCGCCATCTAACCTTGGAGGGCATTTGTTATTCCCTTGCCAAAAAAGGGATCGATGAAAAATAAGTCTCCACCAGAAAATACAAGTGGAAACAAAATAAGAAGAAAACTGTGTGGTTCTTCTGGTCCCACCCACCTCATCTGCCCCCCCTTCCACACTGTTTTTTATATTATGGTAAATGAAACACGTCAACCTGTGGACAGCTCAGTCAAGGATGCCCTGTCCTCCCACTAGCAGAACCTGTGCTTTGCCATGAAGTATGATTCTGCCCGATCCCATCCCTGTGAGAGGGATTTCTGATGTTTAATAAAAGCTGTGCATGTGCTCCTACCCCATGTGGGAGAAGGAATAATCCACCTTTGTGGAATAATCCTTTTTGCTAGTTTTGGTTGGGGTAGAGTTAAGTTTCTTCACAGTGACTGGTATGGGGCTGTATTTTTAATTTGTGCTGTCCACAGGGCTGATAATATGGAGGTGTTCTTGTTATTGCTGAGCAGATCTTACACAGTGCCAAGGCCTTTTCTGCTTTTCATGCTGCCAGGCTGGGGAGGAGGCTGGGGAATCAGAGGATAAACAGCCAGGACAGGTGACCAAAGGGGTATTCAACCCCCTATAACATCATGCTCAGTATGTAAAGCAGAGGGAAGAAAGAGGAATGGGGGGACATTTGGAGCAATGGTCCTAACTGTTTGGAAAGGATCTCATCAAATATGAGACCACTTGTCTCTGAGTCCCAAGACCAAATCTGTATGAACATCCTGGTCTGTCAGAATCAGAGATGTGCTTGGTGCCTCCTCCACCAGAAAGCTTGGTCACAGCCTCACTTGATTCCCACACACTCTGGCTACACACTGCGGCGTAGGATCATCCTGCTGCTTTCTCAGAAGCTTTACCCTGGCTTCCTTTTCCTTGCCACAGTACCTAATTCATAACCTCATGTTTTCCACTTGATGCTATCCCCCAAAAAAACAGTAATTAGAAAGCATGTGGGAAACCAGCTTACAAAAGCTTGTCAGCCTTTCTCCCATGTTCAACAGACTGACTGAGGGTTTTCTCCATCCAGCTGGTCCCCATCCAGCATTGCCACTGGCAGACTGCAGTCTTCACACAGAGTTTCTAACACCCCACAGATTGGCCTCATGGATGGAGCAGAGAGGATTAGGGAGAGTTGAAACAGACCAACCTTTCTTCCAGTAGTGAGCACTGGCTCCACTTTTACAGGGAGCTGCCAAATGGCAGCTTGAAGGAGGTTATGTCTCAAGCCCAAGCCCTCTGTGACTTTCTGACCTGGCCCCTGTCAGGTGATTCTGGGATGAGCCTTACTTTGCATAAGAGACAGGCAGGATGAGCAGGGTGTTGCTAACAAACCAGTTTTCATGGGTAGGAGTGAGCTGCAGTTCTAAGCATGGTGGAGACCACGCTGGAGCTGATATTCTTGCCCTGGACTAGTTCAAAGTTCTATAGATTCTGCTACAAGGGGATGTGGGCCACATGTCACTTTTCTTCACATGGTGCTTTTCTTCCACCATATTCTTGATCCCTCTGGATTTCCCCACTCTTTTCTATTTCTTTTTCCACTTGGGTCACTCCTAAGATCTTGGCTTGTCCATCTAGCAATAGTGGGGTCCACATCAACCATACAAAGATCATCTTTTGGAGAGACTGTTTCAAATCTGGGAAGATGCAGAGCCTTGTACTACAAATGAAGTTTTTTTAACTTACTCTGGATGGAAAAGCCCTAACTGGGCTCAAAATTTTCTGTGGTATGAGTGAGTTACAAAGTCACCTTAAAGCAGTTCACAGTGCCAAGGAAAATGAGCATTAAAGGGAATGTGACCCGGTTCATACTCATGTCCTCAACTGCACCTAACTACTCCTGGCAGATTTCATCATCTGAATGGACAGTCTTCCAGGATGTATTGGGAAGAAAAGAGTGAGCAGTTGGCAAAGAACTGAGCGCAGTTCTTTGTGTAAGAATAATCCACACATGTTCCCAGTTGCCTTATCAAGGTAAATGGTTATAATGGGGAATTTCTGTCAAGGGGAATGAAGAATTGAGAAGAGATTGTTTGAAGAGTGTCAGAAAGCCAACAGGATGGTGTGGAAACAGCAAAGGATTGTTCAAGCCTTCAGAAGATCTCAGGAAAGTAGAAAAAAGTTCAAGGTCTGGCTCCTGAGAGCTGGAGAAGAGAACAGAAGCTCTTGATGGTTGAAGAAGTAGCTGGTGTTTGCTGAGAGGCTTCACTATGTGGGGCACTTAGCCCTGGTTCTTGCAGATGCATTCTCTGGATGGCTGCCTGTCAAAAGTCCAGTGCCCAACCTCATAGCCTGGAAATGGGCTGGGAAAGGCAGGATGGCTTTAATGAACCTTCAAATGGGTAAAACTTAATTTACACACATGGACTAGGTGGGTATGTGAGAGGAAAATAATCAGTTGTTTAAACTCCCAAATAGGAAACTTTGTCTGTAAGAGGACAATGTGAAGAAGCTTCCCTTTTAGGAATGAATCCAACAAAACCGGTATTGCCTAAGTGCTGCAACATGCTTTTTTTAGGGGGGAATGCTACAACTGCTGGCTGCCACATGCTGAGAAAGGAGAGAGATCTTAAAAGAGAGAAGGGTGGTGCTTCTTGCTAATGGCAACATTACCCATTCTACAGCGGGGACTCAGAGCAGACTATGCAGATCAGGAAAGCCCACAAGGGATCACCCTGTGCAAGCCTGTGTGTACCTGACTGCCTCATCAAACGAGGCCCAAATCATTTGCAATGTGCGAAAAGAAAACTGTGTTTGCATAGATAATTTAATTCTGGGACACATCTGTGGAGATTGCCTACAGGCCACAGTCAAGTCTCATGAGAGTTTCTAAGCATGCTGGAGGATAATTTCCCAGCAGAGGATGTGTCCATCCCTGGCATCCCTTTTAGATTCATCATGATGGGTAGAGACAGTGGAGCTGAGCGGTTGCAATGGACTTAAGCAAAGTCAGGACAATCACAGGTAGTCATATATGAACTTGGCTTTTCCAATACACTAATTTTCCCCAAGATGAACCAAAACCCAAATGTAATTAACCCTAAAGAAGACTTGGGACAAATCTAGTGAAATTTGACTGCAATGTGAGTTGCTTAAGAAGAGTTTAGCAGACCAAAATCTGCAGTAAAATGGGCTAAAACCCTGAGCCAGACACCAGAAGAGAAGTGTTATTGCTAATGACAGGCAAGCCCGGGTGGGGGGGGTGTCACAATCCACAAAAATCAGCTCCAAGCCCTCTTTTTTCAACAGTAAACTTGAAACAAGTATTCAACCTTAGTGTGTATCCTGGAGCAAATGACATAGGCCAGACCTCCAAAATGAGGTGCTGTGTCCCAGGTAATCACGACTCCCACAAGGAATTCAGCAGCTGTAACATGTAAATAGCTCCATGCAGTGGTTTATCCTTCTTATGAGGCAGTGTTGCGATGGATACTGAACTCCCCAGGGAGCTCTGCAATCTAACTCTTCAACAGAATGTTTAAAAAGAGCAAGGACTGAGAAAAGACATGGCAGATGAATGGAGAAAATGGCATCCTGCCTCTCCTGCCAGTTTCAAATGAGTTCAGCTCTTGCTTTCCCTTCCTAGGACCCAGCCTCGGGCTGAACCATGCTGCTGCTGGACTTGTTATTCTCTGGCATGGGGCGATGTGTTCCCAACACAGGGTTACTTATCTCACTTTAAGCAGGACCCTTTGGTACAACAGAGGCTTTGTCCCTGCAGAGTTTGTAACACAACTCACCTTAACTATGGGCTTTCTGCCCTCACTTGTGCCTTTGCAGACTTCCATTCCTTCCTGCTTGGCACCACAAATCATTCTTTGGTGCATATCTGTAGTGCAACGGGCATTTTCCTGCCTGCAGACAAAACACCCAGGCATTGTTCCCAGACTCCCCAAAATCCTGGCTACAACTGCATGTTCTCTGACAATGACAAGTGACACCCAGAAGGATGCCCCAGCTCTTGTAGGGCTGCAGAGCTCACTGGGATGAGGTTGTGGTCCCAATTCTGCTCGGTGAGGAATAAGAGGTGATGCATATCCACATGTCTGTAACAGTTGCCACGGAATCATTCATACCCCCAGAGCTTCTTTTTTTTTTTTTTTTTTTTTTTGGGAGCAAAAACCAGGAGAAAAACTGAAGCACATACAAAGCAGCCATTTCTCATCACAGTTTACAAAGTGCTTAGTAATAAACATGAATCAGTGGGGCAACAGCAGTGCTCTCTGCTAGCTTTGGGAGGAACCAGAAAAAAGGCACTTCGCTCCTGTTCCTGTGTGAACAGTCAGGGTCTCACTCCTCTCCCCTCACTTCCTGCTGAGAGATGTTTCTACTTATGGTCCTGGTTTTATGGAGGTGGAGACCAGATTGTTAGGTTCGGTCTAAGAGCCTGCATTTGAAAGAGATCAGATTTCCAGAGATACTGAAACACGGGGGTCTTCGTTATAGCCACCGTGAGCTGCAGATAATCTGCACCTCTGCAAATTGAAGGGCTGCTTTCAGTGCCAAAATTCAGAATTAATCCATGGTCTCCATCTTTTAAATCACTGGACCTTGGAAACCAAGGCATTCCAAGAGGCTTTTTCATTCTACTTTGTATGTGACAGTAACAAGGCTCCAGCCTCCTTCATCTGCTCTGGATGTGACCCTTGGCCCCACCACTGAGCCTTCACCGCCCATCACGGGCCAGGCTAGAAAACACCTTCTGGAGGGTGGCGTTGGACTCCCTCGGCAAGGTACGTGCCTCTGTTTCACCTCAGAGGAGGATGGGAAAAGGGAGAGGTCCTACAGCAGCTTCTCCTCTGCGACATCAGTCAAATCTAGTAAAGGGTAGTGGGAGCTGCTGCCAGAACCAGAGGCTGCAAACTGGATGCTTTTACCAGGCCTGGGAAGTAACAAGTCACTGTTTGTTGCCAATGGTAGTGTGGGGCACAGCATGACCAACAGTGCTATGCAAACCCCTCTGCTCCCATTCAGACCACAGCTACCCCTGGTCCATGGCTCTGCGGCCCTGTAAATGGGCAGGAGTGAAAAATTAGCACTGTTCATGCCAAAGCCTGGCAGAGTTGAGTAAATGAGGCAAACCGAATGGTGTAAAGAAAAGAAAACCTGCACGGCCTTACACCTGCCTGCAAAGAACCCTTTCCAGCAGCACCTGGCACTTTGCTGCAGGCTGGGAGAGAAAGTACAGTGCTGGAACAGAGGTTTTGGCTTTCAGAGCTCGGGAAAACTTCCAGTAAAATGAAGTGGATGTCCTGAGGGAAGAGAGCACGAAGTTGATGCGAGCGAGCTGCAGGACCTTGGGAGGTAAGACAGGGAAACGGGCAGCAGGAGGATGCTGAGAGTGACGGCGGGTCTGTCCACAAGACACCGAGTGCTGCTCACACAAACGTACCTATTGCAATAGTCACGCTGGCTACCACTAGCCATAGGGCAGCACAAGCAGGTCACGGAGCACAAGGTTGGCCACCCTGGCGTTTACTCACCTTCTCGGGCCGGTTTTGCCACAAACGCGGGGCTTTGTGCTGCCTCAGCTGGCAGGAGCACCCCAGGCGGCCCGTTCTCAGCCGGCGCATCCCGCCGGCAGCAGTGGGATCGGGGCCGGAGATGAGTTTGGGCTGCGGCGGCGGGACCAGGTCAGCCGGGGGGCTGTGCCGGGGGGTGCCGCTCTCTCGGCTCCGGGGGTGCTCTGGGGAGGGTTCGATGCTGCCCTTGTCTGGAGGAGGTGCCGGCGTGAAACGGGTTGTAGCCGGGACAGCCCCGACCCCTGGCTTTTTCCCCCGCTGTCGATAAGTTTTGTCCCGAGTGGGACGGGAGGGGGACAGGCGCCGCCGCCCCGGCGGGAGGAGCGCGGCCGCCCGGGCCCCTCCCGCCGCCCGCCTCCGCCGGGCCGGGCCGGGCCGGGGCGCTGAGGGGCGGCCGGCCGTGCCGAGCTCCGCGTCCCGCGGCGTCTGCGGGGCTGCTCCTGCCCCGGCCGTGCCGAGCTCCGCGTCCCGCGGCGTCTGCGGGGCTGCTCCTGCCCCGGCCGCGCCGCTCTTGCCAGGCTCTCGCAGGTTTCCGCAGGTTGACACCCTGGGTACGGGTGCCGTGCCCGAAGGTGGGTCGGGGGCTCCGCCGGGCGCGGTGTGGGGAGAGAGGGGCCGGCAGCCGTGGTCGGGGCTGCGAGCGCGATGGCTGAGACGAGGGCGCCCAGGTTACCCACCGAGTTGCTTTCCTGTCCTGGCGCTGTTCGCTTTGGTGGTTTTGCTCCCCTGCCCCTTTCCCCACAGCCCGCGGGGTTCCGCGGGTGCAGCCGGCGGGACCCCAGCACGGCGAGGCCGCGGGATGGGCTGGCAGCCCCGAGCGCTCCCGCCCTGCGGCATGGAGCCGTGCTCTGGGCGCTTTTGGGGGATGCAGAGCTCCTCGTTCGCCCTTCGGTGGCTTGGCTGTGCCCGGAGTGCACCCCTGAGCTCGAAACAGGGCGGGCTTGGGCCAGTGTTTTTGTAGCTCTCCAAAAAAATACCATCCCGAAGGTTCCAAGCAGCCTTCGGAAGGCACCTGTGGGAACGGGAGTCTGCTGGCACCTGGTGATGGGAAAGCGCTGCCTTGCAGGATGCAAAGATGCGAAGCTGCAGCGCTAGGTCAGTTTGTGCTAACCAAACTGCTGTTACCTGGGCGAGCTGTGTGCCTTTCGGAGTTCAGAAGGGGAAGAAGAAAAGTTGCAACCAACTCCACAGTGCAGCAATCTATTGGATGGAGAGGGAGAGAGAGGTATCCGTGTGCCCTGGATTCACAGTGCTGCCCCCCTCCAGGAAACACTCCAAGGACTCAGCTTATTTGCTTCTCCTTGGCTGCCAGAGTTGAGCATGACACAGCCTCTCAGGGAGCGGTGGCTTATGGACCCAGAGCTGGATTTTCCGCTGCCCCACAGGTGCTCTGCATCCTCAGAGAGGCAGGGAGGAGGCCAAGGTAACCAGATCCCGGGTAACTGTGAGCTGCCAGTGTTGAGTTGCAGCTGGCATTTCTAATGCAGATTTGACGCAGCTGCCACATCCCCTCACCCACCTGGTACCAGGGCAATGCATGCTCCTTTCTTGCTGTGGACCCTGTGCTGACACAGTTTAAAAGTAGCACTTTCCTCATGGGTTTGGTTGTGCCTCCAGTTTCAGAGCTGCCTCTCTCCACCCCTGGGCAAGCCTCACCACTGTGTGCAGGGAGCCAGGCTGGCAGATGTTGTGGAAACCTTTTTGTGGCCCTGCCCCTTGGTGGGGGGCTTGTTTTGCCCAGCAGAGAGACTAGAAGCCTCAGCAGGGTAGCACTGGGTACAGTTTGGCAGCCTGTGGTACCTGGGAGGGGAGCCATGGACATCTCTGGCTTCCAGAGCCTTAAGTCAAATCTGTCTCCTAGGGGAAAATCTTCCCTGCTGTTTGGTCATCAGGGGTAAGGTGAAAGAGCTGTAATGCTCTGTTTTCCTGCCTCTTTAAGGGCTAAATCTGTCATTGGATTTCCAAAATCCTGCCAAATTTGAAAGAAAAAAAAGTTAATTAGAGAACAAATATGCTGACCTTTTTGGGGCTAGGAGCTCTCCCCATGCTTGGGGCTGTGTGGCTCTGTAGCCTGGCCATCCTAGCACTGTTTATGAAAACACAGGTGTGCTGGTGCTGTGAGGAGATGATGTCTGATTGCATGAAGGAGCAGCTGAAGCTTTCAGCCAGCTCTGGAAAGGGAGAGCTCTTGAAGGCATTTGCTTAATGTGAAACATAACTTTATGGAAATAATTCCTTCTGAGGTCTCTTCCTTCTCTGCATTTGATAGCTTGGCAGCAAACAGCTTCAGTGGCGGTGAGCTTCTGCTTTTAATTAAGTCATATACACCACAAACACAAGGTAGATCTCCCTTGTAAATCAAAATTCTAAATTATCAGGCTTTTTTACCTCTTATTCATGGTGGCTCTCTAAAGATGGTACAGTTAAGATAGAAAAAAATCTCAGGCTACACCTTTCTGTAAGGCTGTTTAGCATGTTCCTGTTTGTTAGGCTGATGCTAACACCCCAAAGGCAGAGGGAGTTGATGGAAGGAAGGGATGTTGGGGCCTCCAGCAGTGGTGCTTGAGGCTGAGCTGTGCAACAGAGCAGCATATTGGGGCACGTGCCCAAAGGAGAAAGTAGCAGTATTTGATGGGAATGGCCTGGGAAAAGACAGCTTTCTGAGGTAGGTCATGCATGTGGATGGATGGGAGCAGGTATAAAGGCAACAGAGGCACCAGGAATGGGCACAGAGCCCTGAGGCCTAGTGATGCTGCACCACTCACAGCACCTTGAATCAGCATCCTGGTGGAAAAATGTGTCACACAGCCACAGTGGAGTCCTGCAGCCTCCTTGTCTTGTGTCAAGGTGCCAGCCTCTCTGCGGCAGGGATGTGGGTGTGATCCGTGGCAGGGATTCAGGATTAACCAGCCTGACAAACGGAGGGAGCTCATGGTTTGCCTGTAGCCAGCTACCAGGGCAAATTGTGAAGCAGATGCTTGAGGATATTTGCACACCACCACCATCTCCTTGGCTGTGCTTGGCAGTGTGGCAGGCAGAAGCTGTGTTTCTGTGGGCATGGTGGGTGGCCATGCAGTTGGGCCCTGTAGCCCTGGCCACTTCTTCCTCTTCATGGCGAAGGTGCAGTGCAGCATGAAATTGTCTGTGTGTTTCTGCAGAGGCAGCCCCTGCCATCCCACTTTGAGGTCATCTGCCACATGCCCAGCACATGGGATGGAGCCTTTCCTGACCCAGGGCTTGGGAAAGAGCAGGGAGGTTGTCCCATGGAGGCAGAACAACACCTACAGGTGTGGTCTCACACTAATAAGTGAAATGATTGATGAAGTTGTTATGGAGTAATGGAAACCCAGGATTTTTCCCAAAGTGGTGAAAAGCCTCTGCGTGTCCTTCCTTTCCATGCAACACAGCTGCTGGCTGTGGGTAGAGGTTTGGGTATGGGAAGGGCATGGGAGCAGCACTGCTCCTTCTCAGAGCAGTGCTTGGGATATGTCCCCTGCCCGTTTCTGGGGGAGGCAGTTGTACCCTCCTTGGCTCCAAGTGGTGAGGCTGCTGTCTCGCAACAGAGACGCCACTGCCTCTCTCACTGGCTGCAGGAAGGTGAGCTTCCACCTGGGGGTACCATGGTGTCAGTAAAATTCAGCTGGAAGGACTTTTCTGGCTGTTTCCTGCTTTTGCTTGGCTCTGTGTGAGGAACCTGCCAGGCCACCTGGCCAAGCAAGGATGAGCTCAGCACAAGGGGTGGTGGGATCCTGACCCCTGGACTTCCAGCTACTTGGGGGAGGCAGAAACCTGGAGGTTTCTGCTCATTTAATCCATGTGCTGGACACTAGGGAGGGCTCAGATCTTCTAGTGACAGTCTCTACTTGGCAGTTTCAAGGATTTGATTTACCTCCCCATCAGCTCTGGTCATATTGGCCTCATCTGTGGCATGCTACCTATGCCTCTTGGCATTCCCTCCTAATTTTCCTTCCTTTGAGCATCTCCAATCTCTTCTGTCTGTTTCTCGCATGCCTGTCATTGTATAGCAATTATGGTTATAGAATTAAAAGCCTTATCAGCTCCTTAGTGGGAGAAATGTGAGTCAGCTCCTCACAGGACTGTGTGGTGGTTCAAAAAAAGTAATGTGGTGTGGGGTTTTTTTTGTTTGTTTTTTTTTAATGAAAGTTTCTTTAATTCAAAATTAAAGAACTGAAAAAAGCCGTGTGGGTACTCAACCTGCACTTACAAAGTTAAAAAATCTAGAGGCAAAGCTAAGTGTGCCAACTTCATGCCATCCTCCCAAGCTGAGGGAGCTACAGTGGACAGAGAAGCAGTAAGATCAACATTCAGAAGTTATTGCCTTCATGATATTGGGACATGCTCTCCAAAATGGTAGGAGGGTTAAAATTCACATCTAGCTTCAGTCAACACAAAATTTCACGTTTCAGTCACACAGCCAGCTCCCCATGCATGCAGAGTCAGAAGCACTTTGTCCTGCATCTCCCTCCTTTTTGTGCAGCAGGACCTGCAGCTCCTGGTGGTTATGTTCACTGAGCTTGCTGTCTGCCTGTGGGGTGTGAAGATATATGAGGGGCCTGAAAGTGGCTCCGGAAATCCCAGGGATAGGAGCAGAATGAAGCACAAGCACAGGACAGTTGCTTAGAAGAAGGGTGACAACTTTTTAGCCTCCCAGTGTTCCTGAGGATTGAGCCTTTGTAACCCAGGTTTTAAGATGATGCGATAAGCAGGGTTTCTTGTTTTTCTTTCTTCTTCCTTTTGTGTTTGCAAGGGAAAGCATGCGAAGGTAGGTGCTGGAGTTTTAAATATAAAAATAATCTTCAGATATACTGTGTGTTTTAAATCACAGTTTTTAAGTGGCTTCATCACAGGGGGTGTTGCAGTAAGTCTGGCTTGTGAGTTTTTTTGATTGTCTTGTGGATAGCAATATTGCAGGTTTCTCAGGTGAAACAAAAAGGCATCTTGTTGGACAAGAAGAACAGAAGGAAAAAGCAGGAGCAGAAGGAAAAGCAGAAGCACCAGATTTCTGAAATGCAAAGCCGCATCCCGCAGTGTTCATGTTGCTGGAACAGTTATCTTGATCATTTCCTGCTATCAGTGTGCAGTGTCCTGTCAGCCAGTGCTGCTCCACAGCAGCAGAGCTCCATCTCCCACCAGGACTGGCAGCAGGAGACCAAGGTTTCCTGCTCCCCTCCTGAGGCAGCAGGAATGGCTCTGCCCTTTGCACATTGCTTGTTCTACCCAGCTGTTCTTCTCTGCCTCTGGCCACACAGCCACCTTCCCAAAAGTTCTTCTGAGCAGGTGTTTCTCCAGCTGTGCTCCTTGCAGAGATGTGCATGTACCATTTCTCTATCAGGGCTGGTGTGACTGGGCAGGATGGCAGAGCTGATGAAGACTGGCACATTTCTGAACGCGATTTTTCTGTTGTCTGTGATTTGACATCTTTGGTTTTCCACTTCTTGATTCACCAAGCAGTGATACTACCTTTAGGAAGAAGCCTCTCTTTCAACACTACATCAAAATGAACCTGTTGGGGTGAAAAGTTCATTCTGCCTGCTCTGAGTCTATACACGTGTGCCAATTTTTTAGCTTCCTTAAAGGTTTTTTTCCTCTGTTTATTTCCAAAAGAAATGTTTTGAAAGGGTAGAAGAAACTTTGACAGAGTCAAGAGGAGCATTTAGATGACATTGACTGCATCTATTTTGAGGGCTATTTATGCGCTAGTCTGTGGTTACTCAACAGTGTTAGGTATTGGACTCAATGATCTTGGAGGTGTTTTCCAACCTTAGTGATTCTATGATTCTGTATTTGTCCCTGGAAGCGTTCAACAAACATGTAGATGTCATGCTTAAGGACATGGTTTAGTGGAGGGGTTGGTAGTGCTGGGTTAATTGGACTTGATGATCTACGAGCTCTTTTCCAACCTAAATGATTTTATGCTAAGTATTCCTGGGTCTCCACAGATCTAAGGAAACAGGTTTTCCAGGCCTGGAGATCAACCATTGAGATGACCACAAAATGCTCTTATCCAAATACTGTTTTCAACAGTCAGTGCTTCCCTTTTATCTTAGAAGATGGTGATGCTAATATTTTTCATGTGGTCCAGTCACTTGTTTCCTGTCAACTTTTGGCTTTTTGGGTTATGTCTGTGTGCAAACCAATGCTCCTCTGTGGCCAGATACTCTTCACCATGTCCCAGACAGCCAGCAGGTACAAGGCCACAGAGACCAAGGGCAGCAAGGGGAGAGCAAGGCAAGCAGAGTCCCTTCCAACCCAAGCCATTCTGTGATTCTGGTCTGGAAGTGATCTGTTGGAATTGTTGGCATTTTGGTCTTAAAAACACCCTCAAAAAACCAAACCCTACATCTCCGTTCTCAACAGACCCTTACATTTAAGGATATGGGGTTTTACCTGTGTTGCTGTCCTGACAGCAATTGCCCAGCCTCCCCCTGAAGGTCAGTGACCCCCCAAAGTGCTGGTCCCCCTTGGACCTCTCCAAGCTAGAGAGAAGCATTCCTGCCAGCTCTCACAAGAGACGGGAGCTGGACTGGAAATGCCTGTTGTCTTTCAGCGACAGCTGCACTGGTGCTTGCTTTGTTGCATACTAATGAACACTAATTGGCCTCGGCTTGTTATCAACATTGTGTGGGAGCCGTCTGCAGAATGCAGGGGTGGGGGTTGGGGAGGCCCCGAGGGGTTTCTGCCTTCCTCCAAGGCGTGGCCTCCCGGGTGGATGAGGGCTGAACTGGTGCTTCGCGTGGTAACATCTCCAATTGTGAGCCGTAGGAAGGCTGTGCCTGCTGGCCTCATGCCAGCCTTGGTAGTGGACCGCCTCCCAGGTGTGTTCCCCCTCCCACATGGCAGAAGGTTACAAGGAATTATAGGGGTTTTTGTCTTTAAACCCACCTGTGGGCATGGGGAGGAGCTGACTCCCTTGAAGGTTGGGCATGGCTCACCTTCAGGTCTTCTCAGCATCAAAGGTTCAGTGTCCCTCTCTTACCCTCATCCCCAACCAGTCCCTGCACACTGTCCTGAATTGGTCTCTGAATTGTTCAGCTGGAGCTTGTCTCCTCCTTGCCACTGCACTTCCAGCATTGTAGTAATCCTGGCATTCACGGCAGCAGCTGGATATCTCCTGCAGCCATGGGTCTTTTCCAGTCACTCAGCCTGAGCTATGGAGGGCATGAAAACTCCCAGAGGATGCTCCTGCTGGAGAGGGGAAACACCACCATGGTTTGCTACAAGCTACAGAGAAGGAGGCTTGATAGAGCTGGGTGGCTTCAGCACTCTTGAAAACCAGGTCTTTACACACTACATGTGTAAAATCTATGGTCTGGCTGATGTGTGATACTGTGTAGGACACAGCCAGCTGATCTCACGCTGGGGGAAGTTCTGGCAGGGGCAGGACAGTGCATGGACCTGCAGTACACCAAGGCTTCTGCCAGCGGGACAGCTAGGGTTATTGCTTCAGAAGTGGGCCTGCTAATTTTGTACAAGTAGCCTACTTACCTTGATGTGCTTGCACTGGGACTTGTAAGCAACTACACTAAAGCTGAAAAATCAGTCTACACTCGAGAGCATCCAACGCCTGTAGCTTTTCTGGCATTCGAATCCCAGTGATGCCCTGTGACAAACATCAAGTTTCAGACCAGGCCCTGGTGACCATGTTTCTTTTTAATTTACTCTTTCTTTGCTCGCATAATGATAGGATTTTTCCAAAGAAAGGACTTGGAAGGAGAGGACATCAAAGTGTCAGGATTAGCAACAGGGAAGGATGGAGGCACGGGGGATTCTCAGCCAGGGAGCAGCCGTGAGGATCATGATAGGGATAATTTTTTCCCTCCCACCTGTTGTTAGGAGCAAATAGGGAGCGAGCTATTGCGCCTCCTCCTCAGCTACTAACAACAGGAGAGTTGCTTATGGTCGTGCACTGGAAGCTAATTAAACCTGGTGACAATGGTAATTGAGTAAGGATGCTCGAGGATAAGTATGACCTCATGTCTAAAATGGTAATGAGGCCTATTAAAATCCACACCAAAAAAGAGAAATGAAAGGGGGAACAGAGGCAAAGGTGATGCAAAGGGATCAGAAGCAGGCAGGGACAATACCTGGCAGCCAGAGCACCAGGAGGGACAGGGAGCACAGAGGTGTCAGGCTTCTAAATCTTAATAAACAGCCAGCTCTTCAGGTAGCTAGGCTGCACCTCTGGCCAAGTCAGCCAAAACACTGGGTTCAAGCACCTTCCCCTCGGTTCACCCAGGTCTGAGTGTAGGTTCTGTTAAGCACTGGCAACATTTTGCTGCTTATTGTTTGTTGTGTTCACTCGCTGGTTCTTCGCTGCAAAAAGCCAGCAGTCACTGCCAGCACGAGAAGGGTACTTGCAAAATGTCCCTGAAATTGCTCCAGTGCAGGAAAATGCATTGGCAAAGGAAAGATGCAGTGGGTTCAGGGTGTCAGGATGTCATGCTCCTTCTTGGACCAGCACAGCACCTCATTTGAGCTCCCAGCTGGGATTTAGGGGCTGGGGGCCACTGTGATCCTCCACAGGTGTTGTTTTGCAGGGTGGTGTAGCAGTGCTGGGGATGCCACCGTGCTCCGTGAGAGCCCAGGTCCTGATCTGACTCTCCTTGCTGCAGAGGACACCCCGAGGGACACTGGCAGGGGGCACTCCCTGTCCTGGCTCTGGATGTGCATCACATCACTTTGGGTAAGCTCAGCCCTGGGCTGTCCTCAGACCCTTCCCTGCTGACAGGAAGGATATGGTATGTGCCAAAGGCTTCTTCTCACTGGAGAAAGCCAATGCTCATCCTTCCAGCAGGGCAAAGCTATGGCTGGATGACAGCTGAGGATGTGCTATGGAGCCGGGATTCAACTGCTCTGAGCTCTGCGATGGCAGCTCCAGTTTTGGCAGCCAGGAGCAGCAGCAGCGGGCACTGCAGGAGCTCTGCACTGTGACAGTGGTATGTATGGATGCAGTGGGACGTATGGATGCAGGGCAGTGCTCCAGGGCATGAGGTTTGCTCTGCAGAAGTAGATTTGGGGGAGGGATGAAGAGGGGGCTGCAGCTGCCAAACAATTCCACTCCAGCTGAAGGCAGCACACTGTCACCAGGTTGACCTCCAAGACACACCCAGCTGTTATTCCGAAGGGGAGAAAGCATCCATGATAGCCAAGTCATGTCAAGCAGCCCTCCCATGTGTCAGCCAGCTGCTCAGGATTGGCCTGAGATGGCCCCATCTGCCCTTGACCTTTCCTATCCCCTATAACTTCAAAGTGCTTTTCAAATATGCGTAAAGCATGATTTAATTAAAAGTCATCATCTGTAATAAATGTTACCTTCCTCCCTCCATCAGTAAGGTGGTAGAAATTACACTGGGATGCACTCAGCTGCAGCTGGCACCACGTAAGGCTGCTGGATAGAGCGGCAAGGCTTGGCTCACTGGGCTCTTGATCACATCCCACAAGATCATGGGCCTTTAATTAAGAGACTGTATGCTGCTTGGCCCTTCTGGCTCTGGCAGCCAGATTACAATTAATATTCCTGGTGCCAGGACCAGGATTTACTCTGCTTAGCAGCTAACAAAGCGCTCCATCAACTTCAAGTAGCATCAACATTCAGGGAAGTAGCAGTCAGGTGGGAGGGTGTGTGGGAGAGAAAAAGTGGAGATCATAGGGGTGTTTCTGATCCCTGGATGGTTGCTGGGAATAGGGTGCAGTAATACTTTTGACAGCAGCCAGAGGTGAAAATATTTTTGTTGGTGGGTGCATCTGGGAGTGAAGTGCAGAAGCTCCAGAATGCTGAGTTTGCCCTGCTCACCTCACTGGCAAAAGCCAGGTATTACCCTCGGGCTTGAGCAGGCAGACCACAGAAATAGAATGGCATTACAGCCTTGTACCAGCCCTGTCAGCTCCAGGCAGGGGGGAGGATGGGCCTGATCTGTGCTGAATGATGGGATTTTTTTACACAGAGAGCCCTGGTGTAAGTGGGGTACTGACGTGGCTGACCATCTCCACCATCTGGTGTGGTCTTCATTTCCCAGAGAGGCAAAAGACTCCCCAGGGAACAGCAAGAGGGAGGAAGAGGAGGTGGGAAGCAGTTTTCAGGAGGAAGATGAGTATTTTCTCAGGGATCCCTCCATGCTGCTGCAAATTGAGGCTGAGATATGCATGCAGCTGTATCCCAGCAGCAGCAGCTTTCAGCTGGATGTCTCTCCCAGGCAGGGGTTTGCCTTTCCCAGTTGCCCTGTGACCAGCACGGCACCAGCATGTGAGCTGCCAGGAGCCTGCAGATCAGCCGTGCTCCTGTGGCAGCGGCATGTTTTTGTTTCAAGAATTATGTGGTGGCTTTAATTCTGCAAGCTGTTCTGCATTGTTCTTGCTCGGCCAGAGGAGATGAAGCTTGGCTGGAGAAGAGGGACATGACACATTGGCTCTAAACTAATGCCTTTCTTCTGCCTGAAGATGTATTTCTAGCAAGGTTGGAAGCATAAACAGCTCAGACCTTGAAGTAAAAACTGGGAGTTTGGGGCAGTGTCAAAGACACTAGTGACTTTGTTAGTGTCAAGACTACTAGCAAAAGTAGTCTTCTGCAATAGAAATTGGATGCAGGAATACCTGAGAAAGGACTTGGCACCAAAGAAGTTAGTGAGGAGGTGTGTGATCCCAGCTCAAACCGCCCTTAAAGGGGATGTGCCAGCACTTTTATAAAAGTGATGCTTTTTTTATGGAAAAAAAGAAGTTGGTAACCCACACGCACCCACCCTGCTAAAAATGCTGGAGCATTTTAGATCAGCAGCGGAAGTAGGTTTCTTGTTTCATGTAGGATCACTTTATCCGTTTTATGTTAATAAGGAGATAGCAGAGAATATTTTTAAATGGAGATTTTAACCCATAAGATGGTTTGTGTGTAAGGAGAGAGGTGCCTCCATCATACCTGCTTTGGGAGTGTCCCTTAAAAGCCAGTTCTCGGCTGATGTCTGCCTGGGACCAAGTTAATTTCCAGCCAGCTGGGAGATGGGGGGATTCCAGCTCACTGTGTCACTGCAGCTGAAGAACACTGTCACACCCCCTTTGCTGTGCTCCTGCACTGACTGGCAGCTCTGCTGCTGGCTCTCAGTCACATCTGCCAGCTGGTCAGTTGTCTGCTGAGGGGAGGGGCAAGGGTGGGAGTCAAGAAGCATCTAAAGAAGCGTGAATACCAGCTGGTGCACCACGGGGCCTTTCTCCAAAGATTTCTTTCCAGAAGACAGTGGGGCCAGTGTCCATCTTCCCATGTCCCAGAGGTCGGACTGCCTGAGCTTTATGAATCACTTGTACAGCTTCACTGTGGATTTGGTTAGTTGGCCATAAGAAGAGGCCTCTTGGACTGCCATGTCCTCCTGAGCACTCAGCAAGTGATAGAGCACGTGTCCTGTCCACATACATCTCAGTGGCCCTACCTGCAGGACTTGGTCTGTTGCCAGAGTGTCTTCTTACTGGGAGCTGTGGTTTGTGACTGAGCAGGATAACTGGGAGTGATCATGCTGGAGTAGGGACCTCCTTTGCTAAAACCCCCAGCAATTTCTTCTTCTTCCTTATCCCTTTTTCTTCCTGCAGACATCTTTTGACCACAGTATGAAGAGTTCCCCATCCTTCTCTGCTGGTCTTCTGGGAGTTGTGTGGACATTCCTGACTGGAGGAGCCCTGTTAGCACTCTTCTTTCTCATCTTCACAATTCGCTTCAGGAAAAACAGGTAAGGGCATCCCACTTCTCCTGGGAGATGTCCCCTGGAGCTGGAGTAGCAGAGTCAGGCTTCTTAAGGACCAGGCTCTGAGCCAAGGATCAGGAAGGTGTAAGCCTGAAGGAGCAGCACAGGCCAAGCAAGGGTAATGCCAGGGATGTTGCAGTTTTTTCCATCACAGAGTTTTAATCACTGGTGGAGACAGTCCTGTTTGGACTGCTCCTTTCCTCCTCAAGGCAGGGAGCTGTAGACAGGATGAAAGAAAATGGCCTCAGTAAATGCATCAGGGGAGGTTCAGGTTGGGCACCAGGAATAAAATTTTCACCTAAAAGTTTGTCAAGCATTGGAACAAGCTGCCAGAGAAGTGGTGGAGTAACCATCTCTGAAAGTGTTTAATACTCGATGTGGCACTTAGTACTGTGGTTTAGTTCTCATGGCAACTGTTGGTCAAAAGTTGCACTGGATGGTCTTGGAGGTCTTTTCCAACCTTAATGATTCTATGACTCTATGGGTGCCCTCTGGCACTGACAGCGATGCATGGTCTCATCCTGGAGATGCTACTCAATAAAACCATCAACAGGAGTGGGCAAAAAGAGAGCTGGTTTCTGCTCCACATGCTTGAGAGCATTGCTCTGAGTGGCACAGCTCCATAGCAAGGCCATCATACTCCCCACAGTGTGTCATGTCCTTCCTCCTGTTGGGCCACTCATACTTTGAAGATATTGATAATCCTTTTTGTTCTTGGTGGTTGCTCATATTAGTGGGGAACATGATGTCCATTGGTTAGAGAAGCTGGTGGTAAAGTGTAGACTTTTTTGGTGCTGTTCAGTCTGCACAGAGGAGATTAAAAGTCCTGCTCCCCTGAAGGCAGCATAAATACAGCAGAAGCCTTGACAGTTCCTCATAGCTCAACCTGTCTCAGCCAGTGCTGAGCCTTCCTCAGCAATTCTGGGTGCCTCTGCACTTCTTTGCCACCTTCTCCTCAGTGTCATTGGTCCCTTGGTATCTCAACTGTTTCCTCCTCCAGGGATACATCCCTCTTACAGGCTTCACCTGGCAAACCTTTGCTTTCCATGTACCATTGCTTCGCACAGATGTGTACATTTGAGTGCAGCCTGGACTGATGTTGTTTGACTTCTCTGGTGGCTTTAAGGAATTCATTGTTCCTGACAGCCAAAGTGTAGTCAGAAGGGTCATAAGGGTTTGTGTTGAGAGCCCTGTGCCTCCTGCGCTGCAGCAGCTGCATAACCTACATCCCAACTGCATCCCAGTCCAAAGTACTTCATTTACTGAGTGGTGTTGAGTTCAGTGGCTGCTTGAATTGATGTTCTCAGAATGTGCTGCAATGAATGTGTATTATTTATTTGCTCTGCAGTAAATAAATACTGATCTACCTCCTGAACCTTGGAGGGCAGAGGAGACCTTTCTCAGCTGCAGCTGAGAGCATGACCTGGTGAATATCTTTCTCCAAGGTCTGAGACATGGTGAGGAAAGCAGGAAGGGAAAGAGATAGGTTGAACCCCAGGCTTTGTGACTACAAGACATCAGGCCAGGAAGGAGCTCAAGGAGAAAGAAAAGTAATGACGTGGTAGCAGGTCAGAGGGGCAGAACTATTGGGGGGATGGCCGGAGGTACAGCTTTCACTCGATGGGCTTGCTGGGGAAGGGTGACAGGTCATGAGAGATCAGTGGGTTGATTATCCCCTCCCTGAATACAGTTACAGGATTATGAGTGATGAGGTGAAATTACAGAGGGGAGACTGTAACCTGAACATTGCTGGCGGCTTCCTGAAGTTGAGGCTGTGCTGAGTGTGGAGGTATCTCCTCAGAGGAAGCAGCAGTGGGAAGGGCCTGTTCCTGGGAGCACAAGTAGCTCTCGCACCCAAAGCTTACTGCTGGAGACTGTCACCCTGGGCTGTGTTGGTGTGGTTTTCCACCTCTGCTCCTCTGCAGCAGAAGTGTTGGCGTAGGGCTAAATGAATACTTGAAGGATTGTGAAGCACTCCAGCAAGAAAGGGGAGAGAATGGGACCACGGAGTAATGGCCAAACTTCTGGAGCAGCGGTGAACAGCACGGGCTGGGGGTGGACAGTGTGTCAGCATCCTTTGTGACTGACAACATCCCTGTAAGGGGCCTCACCCCTGTGCTGCTAGGTCACAGTGCTCAGTAACTGTCACCAAATTCCCTACTTTGTTTCCTGAAGGATTGTAAAGATGTCCAGCCCCAATCTCAACATCGTGACCCTGCTGGGCAGTGGCTTGACTTACACAAGTGCTTACCTCTTTGGGATTCAGGAGCAGAGTCTGCCATCTGGAGACTCAATGGAAAAGCTTATTCAGGTGAGCGTTTTGTTGAAGATCTGCTCTGCAGCCAAAAAACTCACCCACAGCCTCACAGCACCTGTGCTGTGTCAGGCAGTGGTGGCTACGTGGAGGATCCCATCTTCCTTTATGTTCCCCCCCTGCCTGCTGCACTTCTACAAGCCCAGAAACCTGCCAGGACTGTCCCCTGGGGACCTGCCTTGAATCCCTTCCTTGGTGCAGATATGGTTTGAAAAACAGCAAAGGCCATTCTGACAGAAAATGTCCAGTTGCCTTTTGTGTATGTGTATGTTTGTGTATCTGGTTGCCTTTTGTCACTGGGCTGTGGCTTTCCCCCTCCCTCTGACTCCCTGGCAGGTGAGGCTGTGCCTGCTGTGTGTGGGGACCTCCCTGGTGTTCGGCCCTGTCCTGGGGAAGAGCTGGCGTCTCTACAAGGTGTTCACCCAGCGGGTGCCAGACAAGCGGGTGGTGAGTACCCAGCATCTGAGGTGGGAAGGGACGGTGGCAGACACCAGCAAGTCCCAAACCAGTGTGGGATAGCAGATAAAACTGGCACATGACAGGGATGGATGCCACAGTCACAGGTCTGGTTTCACACCTGGTTGGGCATGGGCCCTTCATTTATTCCTGCACAATGAGGCAGGAGCTTTTTCACTCTACAGGCAAGTGGGTGCCCTTCCAGGCTGCCTCTTCCCCAGTGGAGTCCCAGCCCCATCAGTAATGGGGCTGAGTAATGTTCCCATTTTACATTGACCACATGCCTTCACTTCATACACGTGTTTGTGTTCAGGTGTGGGCTGGTTGTTCTTGTGGGATGAAGATAAACCAGATGTCCTCAAAAGCATGTGATGTGGGGCCAGATGGATCCAATCTGCTCTTGAAGGCAGGAAGGGCATGCTGGGTATTCCTCTGCAGCACTTAAGGATGGGGATTCAGCAACAGGGAGGGAAATGGGAAATTCATGCACAAAAAAGTGCACTTATAACTTTCAGTGGTCACTTTCAAGCAGTGAAAAAAGTAGGTCTCAGATGAAAGATGGGACAAGAGGGTTTGCAGGGGAACTGGGTACCAGCAAGGGCTCCTGTTTCACACTGAGATCTGTGTTAAACTTGCAAAATGATGATCCTATCAGGTGTTTTTCTCTGCCCTTTGTCTCTGCTGGTGATATGGTCATAAGGGATGATAGTCTTGTTTTGGAAGAACTGTTTTCTGTCATAGCATTTACCTGCTATCCACACCATCAGGCATGGTTTATACCTGGCTTCAAGCCTGATTAAGTCTCCAAGAATTTGGGAGTTGAAGACCGGGATCTTGTGGCCAACTCAAATGTAGGTGCTAGACGCCTCTCTGGGTGATGTAGTAGGGTGGACGTGTCACTTGAAAGAAACAACAGCAAGGGACCCAAGGGGGATGGAGGTCATTGGTGTCCATTTGTTCCCCATAGTAACTTTTACTTCTTGCGTGTTTGCAGATTATCAAAGACCTGCAGTTGTTGGCGATGGTGGCAGCATTGGTGCTGGCAGACACTGTCTTGCTCATGACATGGGTGTTCTCTGACCCAGTCCAGTGCTTCCGAACCCTCAGCGTCTCACTGCGGGTAAAAAGATGAGGAGGGACGGTGCAGGATTTTTGCTATGTCCTATCTGAGCTTTGTGGACAGAGTTAATGGGTGGCCAGGCATTTGGAGGTGGTCTTTGATAAACAACAGAAAGAAAAACGAGGCAGACAACCTTCTGGGCACTCTGGATTTGGTTTGTGTCTGGTCTATTACAGAGGTTAGAATCTACTGCAAAACTTCCAGGTCTGTGCAGATCACCTGCATGACACAGGAGGACTCCTAGTCATCTGCTTTAGAGAAATGTTTAAGTAGCCCTGATGGCAGCAGAATGCCAAAATCTTCTTGCTTTAAGCCTCTGTCCTTGGTAGCACCAGCTTTGCTTTGACCTCTCCTTTCAGAATTTACAGAGGAGACCAGCTCAGATGCATCTTCCCGTTGGTCTGTGTACCAGGCTGCAGCCTTCACTTCTGCCTTTCCCTTGCCTTGTAGGCGACAGAGAAAGGCATGACATGCTCAGTGAGCCGGGTCCAGTCCTGTGCATCTCTCTATTCCGATCTTTGGCTCATCCTCATTTTAGGGTTTAAGGTATGTAACCTCTTGACTGCTTCTTGCATTGTATCTCACCTCCTCCCTTTCTTTCAGCCTGAACTGTTTCACAGCATTTGTCATTTCACTGCCCTCCCAAGCTACATGCCCATTGCAGATCTCAGCTACTCCTGTTCATCTCATAAGCCCTCCTGTTTCCAGCCCTTCCCATCTTGGGAAGTGTGAAAGCCCTGCTAGCTGCTTTCTCCTTGCCTCACCATCTCCTTTATGCACACATATAGTCCCTCTAGATCTCTCCCAGCAACCCCCTGAGCTTCATTCATTCCACTTCTTGAAACTGACATCTTGCTGTTCTTTATGTCACACTCCATCCCTAAAGGCTCCAGTGAAAGGCCACTGCCAAGGCACACCAGGTGGCTCAGCCCCTGAGTCCTGTGACTTCAAATCAAGGACATGCTGATGACAAGTGCTTGGTCCCCACCTTTACAGGATGCTTATCAGGTTAATTATACCTCTGAGGTGCACTTTCACTGGTGAATCTCTGTACATGGCCAGTCTTTTTCCAGCAGTGTTAGTTAATACAGATGTAACTATGTCAGTATAATTATCACTGTAGTTATCTGCAGTCTCATGTGTCTCTGGTATGACAGAGGCTGGACACATTTCAGAAAGCTGATGTTGATGAGGCTTGTGAGATCACAGCCTTTTTTGGGGAATGGCTTTATCTTGTGTGCAGCACAGGCACTTCCTTTGTGATTCACTGTAATACTCACTGACCATCTACCCAGAATCATAGTAAAAAGAGCAGAAAGAGACCTCACAACATAGCCAAGTCCTTCTACGCTTAATTTCAAGGATGTTAATCCGGACGTTCTTTGGTGTCATAAAAGTCCTTTGGTGTTAGGGAATGTAGGCATTATCTGGGATTTCAATGCTGTGTCTCCACCTCAGAGTTTTAACACAAACTCTGCAGTTTGTATTAGGGTTTAAAGAGGTAATGTCTCTGCCTACAGAATGTCTCTGCCTTACAAAATCCTTTTGGAAATAAAACATCCCCATTATCAATTCCAGGTAATCTTTTTAATGTTGCATTGAATCTAGCCCTGTTCCTTCCTACTTACTGGGGGTCATGGAGTACTTCCTTGGTGGTTTCTCTGGAGTTAGTCTGGATTTACACTAACATTGAAAGTAGGCTTTATCTCTGCATACATAGCACTTTTTAGCATCCACAGCATTAATGTGCTCAGCCCTTTGGGAAGACAGTGTATTATCCTGGTTTTACTGGCAATGAATAGAGCAATGAATAGAAATGACTCGCCAGAGGACATGCCTGGAATTAGAAGCAAAGTCCTCTGCTCAAATTTAAAATAAACAAACAAACAAGCCACTTATTCCTGTGCTTACTGGCAGCACTGTTGCTGTTGTCTGTGTCCCAGATAGATGTATGAATGCTTTGGTGCTTTTTTTTTCCTGCTCAGGGATTAGGGGTTGGCTTTCCTTCAGGCTGTTTGGAGGTGCCTTATGGTGGACATTGTTGTGATCCACTGCAGATTCTATAAAGCAGGGTCAGGCACCAGCCCAGTTCCCAGCAAGGCAGGTTTCACTCTTAGAACCCCACCCTGAGACTTTATGCTGCTCTGAAGTTGGAAGTCTCACCAGAGATCTGCACATGAACCTCTCTTGCTTGTGTCCCTCCAGACTTTAATCCCGGCAGTGGCCATCAGTCATCAGCCAGCCGCAGTACAGAGGGGTTCAGAAGGGTCTAAAAAATATCTGCCTCTTGCATCACAAAGCACTTCTGATGCCCAAATAACAATGACTCTTAGTAAAAGGCTGACACTTGCTGGGTAGCACAGGATTAATGTAGGTCATATTCCCTGTATTTCAGGTCCTTGCAGGAGCTGGGACTTGGTTAGATGGTATTTCCAAAAGATCCTAAAGGCAGACCATGCTCAGCTCTATGGAGGCAGGCAAAAAATACTTGGTGTTTCCTGCTAGTGTCACCTAGGGAAGGAGAGGTTAAACTGCTGGGTAGTTCTATCCTGAGCACCCTGGAAAAATGTGTGCATGAGACCCTTGAGGAGCAGGGTGGTGAGACAGCCTGCTCTGAAACAACTGCTCTGCTTGGGGGGAGGGACAGCTTCTATGTACAGACCACTTCTGTAGTGCCCTTCCCTGCTGCTGGAGACAGGAAACAGCGAAGGGAAAGGAAAAGAATTGTACCGGTAGTTTCCTGGATTATTGCTATTTAAAGAAGCACCAAGTACATCCTCTTCCCTCCAGTCTAAACCTCCATTTCTCCTTGCCTTCTTCTCTGAATTCCTTCTGGATATCTTTTCTGCTCCTTCAGAGATTTGCTGTTGCTCCTTGATGGCACCCACTGCTGCATCCCTTCAAAGACCTCTGCCTCCTGTCTGTCTGCCATTGCTTCTCCTGCTCCAGCCTGCCCAAAGGGCAGTTTTCACAATTTCTCCTAGCCATCCCCTGCTCTGTGGCAGCACCTGCTGACCTCTGACTTCTGACTCTTCATGCCGTTCGGTTGGGACCCCCTGTGCCCACTAGTGCACTCACTCCTGCCCTGTGTACCCAGCCCCAATCCTGGCCTGCAGCAGCATGCCAGGCATTTGCCACGGCGTCACCACCACATGCTCAAAGTCTGCATTATAGATCAAAGAGCATTAATTAGGATTGCGCTGAGTGTATCTGAGCTCACCAGGCTTGGTGCGAGGTGGGGGTTGACACCATCAGGCTGTAATTTTCCATACTCTCGAAACCTCTTCTTTCTGCTTCCAGAGTATCCTACTCCTGTATGGGACCTACTTGGCTGGTCTGACCGACAATGTCAGCTCCTCACCGGTCAACCAGTCCTTGACACTCATCGTTGGGGTCAACCTCGTTTTCCTGGCTGCTGGCACCATCTGCTTAGTTCACCGTTTCTTCCTTACTTGGCACAATTTGCTGTTTGGTTTTACCTCTGGAGGCATCTTTGTGTGTACAACCACGATCAACTGCTTCATCTTTGTCCCACAGGTATGCTGCCGCCTCTGTCCTGTCACTTGGCTGGAAATGGGCACATATTAACAACAGCAGCTGTGGGCAGCAGTGCACTCATTTTCCTGCTTTTTTCCCCAAATGTTTGGACTCACCTGCACAGCTCATTTTCCAAACCTCATCCAACCCCACCCTGGTGGTTCTGCTTCCCCAAGCAAGTTCCCTGAGTCTCAAAGAATCACAGAATTGTTTGTATTGGAAGGGACCTAAAGATCATCTAGTTCCAACACCCTTGCTGTGCTCAGGGAAGCTCCCACCAGACCATGTTGCTCAAAGTGCCATTCAGCCTGACCTTAAACATTTCCAGGGACTGGGCCATCTGCAACTTCCGTGGGCAAGCCTGTTCCAGGGTCTCGCCTCTCTCATAGTGGAGGATTTCTTCTTTGTATCTAATCTAAATCTACCCTCTTTCAGTTTAAAGGCATTCTCCTTTGTCCTATCACTGTGTCTTTGTAAAATGTCCATCTCCAGCTTTCTTGTCCCTTGTCCCCTTTATGTCTTGGAAAGTCTCCTAGGAGTGCAGCACTGCTGCTCAGAAACCTTCCTGCAGAGGAACGTGTCACAGGTGACAGCCATGCAGACAGCACACATGAGGCAAGGCAGCCACTGGCCTCCTGCTCCATGTAGATGGTGGGATCTGTCCCTTGTGCAGTTGTCCTTTCCTCATACCTCACATGCCCACTCACACCAGGAGCTTCTGCCACTGTCAGGGATGGAGCTGGTGCAGACCATCCAGATGGCTCAGCCATTCTCAGAGACTTCTTTGCTGCTGGTGGTCCCCAGGGGAGGCTGTCCTCCTCTGCACTTCTGGAGAAGGAAGCTGGGCTTTGCCACAAGTGAGGAGTGTTTAAAGGAAGCCTTTTGTGGTGATGAGGTGAGGCATTTCTGCTTCCTGTATCCTCCAGGAGCAGCCTGGTGTTCCTGGCCACCCTGTTAGTGGGAATAATGCTCCCATTGTTAGAGGGAGAGGAAACAGTTATTTGCTCAGTTGAATGTTTGGAGGGATGTTTGGGCTCAAGGACATGAGGTGAGAAAGGGAGGAAGAGGTGAAGCTCACGAAAGCACATCTGTGCAAGGGAGGGCTCAGAGAATCTCAGCAATGTATATAAATATTGATGGGGGCGGAATAGGGAAGGGGGAGTGAGGTTCGGTGGTATCCACTGACAGGACAGGGGACAATGGGCACAAACTGAAACACAGGAAATTCTATTTAAACATAAGGAAAAGGCTGGAGTTTTTTCTGTGAAAGTTGTAAAGTGATGGAGCAGAATCCCCAGAGAGGTTGTGGAGTCTCCATCCTTAGAGATCCTCAAGGCCCAGTTGAATGCAGTCATGAGCAGGTTGCTTCATCTGACATTGCATGAGCAGGGCAGTTGAGATGATTTCCAGACGTCCCCTCCTGCCCCAGTTGAGGCAGTGTAACTGCAGAGCCCCAAGCCCTTAGATGAGCAGCCTTTTGGAGCAAAGATACAAACCTCCTCTGGGGAGCACCAGGCCTGCTGGTGGTGCTTTGCCAAGCACCAGGTCTCTTGGACTGAGGGTGGAGAAGCTGATGAGCTATACTTGCACTCTCCCTGTACCATTTTTCTGTGGGAGCCTGGGGCCCTTGAACATTTTATTTAACTTGGATCTTTTAATTTATTACCTTGTTTTTCCTAATGGGCTTGATTTTCTATGGCTCATCTGAGATTAATAAACAGCTGGAGCTGGACTGTGCAAGGCTTCCAGGCAGACATTAGATGAGAAAACAGATATTACACATTGCTGGTTTTCAGCTTGTTATCAGTGATTCAGGGATGAGGGTGCTTGCATGACACTGTCTTTGTCTGTCATGGAGTCAGGGAGCCGGGAGAAGAGGGAGGGGGCTTTTACAGTGTGCTCAGTAGTCTCAGTGCAGCCAGGCACTGACCTTCTGCATAAAAGCTGGAGTCAGGAGCAACGTAGGGCTCAGATGGGTGGGAGGCTCCAAGTGACAATTGCAGCCCCTCGCCCAGCCGTCTCTGGCTGGCTGTCTCTGCTCCCCCCACCACCGTCACACCCTGCCTTTGTCTCCCCCTCTCCATCCCTTTGTCTCCTTCCAGCTTGAGCCGTGCCTACCTCCTGCTGTGTTGGCTGGGGCTCTGTGGATAACACCCTCTTCTACTCCCCAGCTCAAGCAGTGGAAAGCCTTTGAAGAAGAAAGCCAAACCATGAGCCACATGGCAAAATATTTCACCAGCCCGAGCAGGAGCTGCCACTCAGTGTACAGCGAGGAGCAGCTCTACCAGCTCATTGGGGAGAAAAACTCTATGAAGCAGCTGCTCACTGAGGTATGGGGATCTGCTGACCCCCCTTCTCCAGCTTCTCCCCTTCCCTTTCGTGGGCTGAAGGCTTTGCTGGGTGGGAAGCCCTTTGTCCACACTGGTGATCCCTCACCAGCCTCTTCCTTCCTGAGGGCTAGGGCTGCTTTGTTTTGTCACACTCCAAAGCACCACAATTTAGGCATAATTTGGAGGGATTAAAAGAATTCTGTAGGGAGGAGTGCAATATAGCCTGTTTTACACAGCCTTGTCAAACATAGTTAATTTAGAGGGGAGATGGTCTGTCTCAGAAAAGCCTCCAGCCTCCTGCTCCCTCACCTACACTGCATGGGAACACCCCAGGCTGAAGAGCTGCCTGCCCAGTGCACCCCTTCCCACACACACGTCTGGGGGGCTGCAGGGGAGGCTGAGGTCACACATGCTGCCACTGTGGCTCTTGCCATGCAGAGAAGGGGTGATATTTTTTTTTTTTTTTCTGGCAGTGCCTGCTTACAAATTGGCAGCATTTTCCTCCCCTGTGCCCACCCCACACTTGACAGGCTTATTTGTTTGACGCAGAAAAATGCCGTGATCGAAAGCCTGCAGGAGCAAGTGAGCAGTGCCAAGGAGAAGCTGATGAGGCTGATGTCTGCGGAGAGCGGCTGTGACCCCCGTGTGCTGCCAGCAGCTCCCTGTGCCTGGACCTCAGGGCAGCCTGGGGATGCACCACAGGACTGCTGCCCCCCGGATCCAGACAGGGATGGGTGGCTTCCCCCCCGCTTGCTGAGTACATCACCTCTTGGCAGCAATGCCCAGGCCCTCCAGAAACAAGCAACCCAGGAGCCTGTTTGCTCCCAGGTGCTGCTTTTTAATACAGGGGACAGCATTGAATGTGGCCTGAAAGATTTCCAGGAGTGTGGGACACCTGCAGTGCAGGGGCAGCTTCCAGAGCAGCTGCCAGATCAGGACAACTCAGCCGGTGTAGCCTGGGAGTCATCCCCCAAAGTCAGCTACGTAAACAGCGAGAAGCTGTGGGAAATCTTTCAGGAGTTAAGCCTGGATGGCAAAAACTGCAGCCCAGCCTTAGCTGCAAGACCCCCATTTGACAACCGAGGCACCTCAGGCGAGCAGGGAGAAACACGGGTGGGCCAGGAGGGCTATCCAAGCATCCACTCACCCCTCAGCCCCTACCTGGCAAGGCATCGTCGGAGGATCCCATTGCCCCCTGTCTCCACGTGCTTCCCTGGACGTGATGTATCCCCTCGTGCTAGCTGCAGGGTGAAGGAGGTTGGCAGCTGGGGTCATGGGAAGTCAGCACATAACTCCCAGGGGGCAGGAGGGGAGATGGCTGGCAGAGGGCTCCTTTACCCTCCAGCACCATCCCCTCCAGCCATCCCAAGGGAGGCCAGCCTCCAACCAGAGGGGTGGCTGGGATGGCCCGAGTCCCAGGGTGCTTCATCGTGCGTCCCGCAGGAGCAGTGGCGGAAGCAGGGCACCCTGAGGGGACCTGCTGAGCCCTCCCTGCGTTCACTGTACTATTACCCAGACTCTGACTCCAGCAGCAGCAGCTCGGAGGAGATGTTTCATGGCTGCCACCGACCCTGCTGCAAGGTTTGCTTCCAGAGCCCACGTGGCTCCCTGGACAGCAGCAGCACAGACACGGACACAGATCCCAGTGACTGTGAGGATCACCAGACAGAGCACCACGGTGGGCCCCAGCCTGTGGTGAATTTCAAAGACGATCTGAAACCCACTTTTGTGTGACTGGGAGCAGCCCTGCCCCAAAGGCAAGTGCCCTTCCACCCCTGAAACACTGCATGTTTTCAACAGTGGTAAAGCCACACATCCTTCTGGAGAATGTGCCTTGTTCTGGAATTTGGGGAGTGGGAATAAACCTTGCCCTGTTCTGATTTGCATTGTCAGCCCCAGCCTGGTCAGCCGTGACTGCAGCCTGAGTTTGTCTGAGAGGGGCTTGGCAGCACTTGGGGAGGTGGTGGTGGCCTTGTCCTGGCTACTCTGGGCAGCTGCTGACAGTTCTGTCCTTTCTGGTGCCAGCAGTGGAGAAACCGGGATTGGGTGTCTGTGGGAGCCCAAACTTCACCTCCTCAGCTTTCCCCGTGAGACCTGCATGATTCGCACTGGCGGGGAGCAGTATCCTGCCTTGGAAACAACCACTGCTTCTTGCACGCTGCTCCATATGGACCAACAAAGGACTCCTTCCCCCGAGGCTGCCCAAGCAGAGCATTCCACTGGCATCGCCCCCATCTTGGGATGGGAGACGGACACCAACGTGGTTTCAGGCTGCCAGTCACCTGGGGTGGGCTGCTTCCATGCAAAGCAAGGACTTTGGAATGGGGTGTGCATCACAAACCTTTGGGTTTTGGTGGGTTTTTTTGTAGCCTCTGAATGAAAAAATGGAGTCCAAATATGATGTCCATGGAGGTGTTTTTGCATGTTGTGTTGTTCAGGTGCGTCATTGTAGGTGAGACTCAGGTCAGTGCTGAAGGGAAAAACAAGCTAGCCATTGTAAAGGAGGATCTGAAAAAGGGTTTCTTTTTTTACCTTGATTTCTGGGTCTTGTGCCCTTCCATCTGTCTTTGTATGGATGATGTAGTCTGGAATAAGGTTTGTTTAAATTAATATGCTCTGTTTAATTTTTATCTTCAAAACACCAAGAACCCAGTAAACCCAGTGTGTGTGCCTTTCTGGCGGTATTTATCATGGCATTTGAGCTTATCATTGCTTCCACAGGAGTTCAGGATGCTGAGACCTGATGCCCAGTGCAATATAAACCTACTAGAGAAAAGCTTGATTAAAAGAGCAGGTGTCAGAAGGATCCCAGACCTGTTTTTGAACATGTCTTCACTAATCTTTATGATGGTGAAATCCTCCATTTCTCTCTCTTCACTGATGTCACCCCTTTTTTCCCCTGTTGCCCCTGCAGTTTATGTAGAAGCTTGCATGTTGGGCAAATCACCAAACTAACTAATCTTATGAGGAGCAATATTCCCACAGCCCATTTGCTTTTAAAATTGAAACACCCCAGACAGAGTGTGTAATATGTTTTTTTTTTGTCATCACTTTTTTCTAATAGAAACTGTTCTGTTTCAGTTTTTCTTTTACAGCTGTCTGAGCATTTACATCTCTGGCCTGGGTGAAGCCCACTGACTGGGAGGGTCCCCTGCTTGTGCAGGGCAAACCCGGGAGCCCGATGGCTCCCTGTAGTGGGACTCGAGTTCTCTGTCCCCATCGCCTGCCAGCCGCCTGCAGTTCTGCAGCGCTCGCAGCAGGTGCTGCTGCTGCCACGCCGGGTGTGCCGGCAAACACCAAGTACATCCCACAGCATCAGCACGCTGGGACAAGAGGGGAGACAAGCACATTCTAGGGACCTTATTAAATTGGGTCAAAACCTCTCCCCACCCCCAAAACCTCCACCCCCGTGTTTAGAATAACACTTTGCTCTGGGACTGGGAAATACTGCAGCACAGTCAAAGGAAATGATCAACCATGAACCCACCTGGAAGCGGCTGATATAAAAATTAACTTTAAACCCACTAGTGAATACAGAAAAACTCTCCAGAGGACTTTGAACCTAGGGTTTGTTTGGAAACTCACTGCTGGAATTTGAGGTCGTTGCTTTTCTGTGCAGTGACCAGCAGCCACCACCTGAAAACTGCATAGCCTGTGGATGCACCTGCTAAGAAGGCCAAGAGCATTGTGGTTTGTGTCATAAATTGTGTGCCCAGCAGCACCAGGGCAGTGATCATCCCCCTGTACTCAGCACTGGTGAGGTCACACCTCGAATCTCATGTTCAGTTTTGGGCCCTTTCCTTGCTGATGGCTGTTTAGGGGAAGGGTCATGTCACAGCCAGGATGAGATCTCTCTCCATGCTTGCTTGGTGAGCCTTGGCAAGAGGCAGGAAGGCAAGGAAGCCTTGAGGTTCTTGTGCCACAACCACCTGCCGTGACTCAGTCTGCCTCTGTTACCTGTTGGCTTGCCACTGCTTAGGAAATAACAAAATTGATCTTGATTGTGATTCAGCTGCCTGGTTAAAAAAAAAAAAAAGGCAAAAAGATGAAAATAGCTTTGTTAGCTATGGCAGAGAGGGATTATAACAGGCTGTATGGTATGGGAGTTCTGACCATTGGTGTGGAAGTTTCCCCACTCCCTTGTGTTGGCATTAGCAGCTGGAATCTCTGGGAACCTCTTGCTCTGATCTTTGATACCAGGTGCAGTTATGAGAAATAATGAGTATTTGAAAGTACTGCAAGAGAGAGACCCTTCTGGTGTCCTTTGCCTAGAGTAAACAGACCATGCAGTCCCTGGACACAGTGGCTGTACAGTGGTGCCACATCTGTAGGGAGACATTGCTGTGGCACAGTGGGGAGCAGAAATCAGGGGCCCTACAACTCCAAGTAGTCTGTGCTGCAGGTTTTTGAGGAGGTGAGGGAGTACCTACACCTGTACATGTCCTCCACAGGTCTGGAAGAAGCTCCAGAGAAATCTTCCTTGAGTCTGGCGGCCATGAGGGCTGTGGAAAAGCGCTCTGCTCCTGAGCTGCATTGCTTTCCTGAGCCAAGAAACCAGATCTACCCTTACCTTGTCCACTGTTCCAGGGTTGTCTTCTTGGCTTCTATCTCTAGCTCTGCACTGCTGAATTGCCAGCTGCTGCTGTTAGTCCAAGGTCTGCGCTTGCAGCCAGAGCAGCAAAGCTGTGGCTGTCCAGTTGTGAAGTACCAAACCCATCAGTGTAAGCTGCATCCTGATTGCTGGCCTTGGGGAACTCCATGGACACAGGGAAAAAATACCATCAAAAGAATTGTGGGTGCTGGCGTGGCAGGAGAACTGTGGATGGCTTAGTGGTTGATGTTAACTGCAGGAACTTTCTGTTACATGACACAGTTATACCCTGTGGACCTGATTGATCCCTGCACACACCTGGCTGAGCAAGTGCCTGGGATACTGCTGTGTGGTTCCAAGAGGTTCTTTCTCTCATTAAGATTGTGTACTGAAGCTGCTGGAGCACATTCACTTTGGAATGTGTATCTCTCACTGTGGTTCCTTGCTTTCACACCCATACCACCACCTTTCCCCTGTATAGAGGTGCCTGTAGCTGAGCTGGTTTTCTTCTAACTCAGGCATCTGTAGCTGCGTGCTTTGTGCTGCCAGAGCACAATCATTTATGTCTTTTTTTTTTTTTTTTCCTGGAGGTTCTTGCAGACAGGATGGGTACAAGGGACTTTGTCCTGCCAGGCAGCTAGATAAAGCACTCAGTGATTCAGCATTTATTGCACCCTACACAGATTCCTCTATTATCATACCAGCAGGAATGTAGGGCTAGAAGGGATCTCCTAGTCATCATCATATTTCCCAGCAATGACAAACAGTGAGTCATAAAGTCCCTCTTGTTAATTTATCACAGTCCATCTTAAGTCATTGGGAATTTTCTTGGCAGGTTATTCAAGAACTTCACTTTGACAGAAGGAAACTTGTTTCTGATTTGCAGCCCACATTTTTTCATGGACTATTTTTGTCTACTTGTTCTCATGTCAATGCTGTCTTCTAGTTAGTGGCTGTTCTTCTTTCCCATCTTCCAACCTACTCTCTTACATGCCAATGAAGAATGTGGCCTTTTCTTCCCAGGATCCCTGGTCTACTCGGAGAAGAGATTGTCTATTTTTAGTTCCCTTTAGCAGCTCATGCCTACCCCTATTTCAGTCTGCAGGGAGGCTTTGAGGGAGAGCCCTGGTTTTATTGCTACCAGGTCATACCCTTCCTTTGGCAGCCATGTGAGGATGGCTGTATACACTGTTCCCTGCCTCCCAGCAGCACAGGAGGCCCAGGATGCTGGGACAGGACCATGCTCACCTTTGAAAAGAGAGAAGAAACACTCTTTGGGAGTTAGGGCATCAGAAAGGCAGGCCAGAAGCAGGCAAAATTCCTGTGGGTCATCAGGAAGCTGACGTTTTCTCTGCAAGTGTGCAATGGTCCTGGGGTTCCTAGCACCCATTGGGTCCTAGATTTACCACCAGTATATTAATAATCTCACAGAAGAGCTGCCTATCCATGTTTCCTTTCAGCACACCTCCTGCAATTGCTGAGGTACACTCCTGTGCCTGGTGAGTGCAGAAAGAGCTTTTATTTCTTGGAGGTTTCCCATGGCTTAGAAAATCCATAAGGACCTGAGTTCCTTAGAAAGCACCTGGTACCTCTCAAGGGGTTCACAGAAGGGGAAAATGAAAGCACAAACTTCTGCAGTATCCTGGTGACATGATCCAACATAGGAACAGCATGGATATTTCCTTGGAAAAGGTGAATATAATGAGCAAGGCACCCTTCTGGAGTTGTGCACTGGTTTCCAGGCAATTGTATCTCCTATCTAACCCAAATGAGCTGGGTGATATTTCAAACCAAAGAGAATGGCAGAAATAATATTAGCTGATGCAATCACACCTTGAATTTGCAGCAGTACTAAGCAGATCATGAACAGTGGGATACGCTGTACATGATTACAGCAAATTCAAATGCTTGTTTGAAAACAGCTGGGTTTTAGTTGGGTATTTTTTAACAGTTCCCCAAACAAACTTCCTTTCCTCTGGCAGGTGAATCTTGCATTGATGGTGAACTACACTTTGGCAAGTATAATTTAATTTCCTTACTCTTACAGCCTTTCTCATTCTAGTAACAAAAACACATTTGGAGCTCTCCTGCTTCTGCAGCCCATTTTTCACAACCCTCCAGTGGTGATGTCTTTTTCCTAGTTCAGCAAATAACTGTTAGGAGTGTGCTGCAGTCAGTGGGGGAGCCAGGCTCTCCCATCTCTGGAAGCCCAGCATTACTGGGTACCTGCTGTGCCTCAGTACAACACCTTTGGGTTAAATACTCACTGCCTTCTCGTGGAAAAAAAAGTTCCCAGCCCCCACTGCCTTCAGCCACAGCTGCCTGAGGGCATCTGAATTAAGCCTTTAAAGCAGACAAACCCAACAACAACAAAGTATATCCAAGGATGACATGGGGTCTAATTTAACCAAGGAGGAAACTTGGGAGTCAACAGCCTTGTCTCTTCTACTGACTCTTATGCTTATCTCAGAGAGAAAAACCATGGTCTCTTCTGTCTCTCTCGCTGGCATCTGGCATTCACGTGCCACCTCCCTGAGCTGCATTAAGGTTTCTTCACTATATGTTTGTGAAACTGGCTCTGTTTCACCAGCAAGGCCTGAGTGACCAGTAGGACTCATGAAAGAACAGGAAAACAAGAGCTGATGCTCGCAGGTGGGTCCTTTTTAACTTCCTTAAACAGCAGTTTTTGGATGGCAGTGAAAATTCCAAACGTCCTCTTGAAAAAGTGAGAGAAGATGGAGAAGAAGTTCAGACAGTCTGGATTATTAATAGGGGAGACCAATGTTTTTGCTGTTGAAGTAGTTGCTCTATGTGGGTGGTTTTTTCACTACAGCTGGTTTTAGTAAATTGAATAATATTTCTGTGCATGTTCATGTATATATTTGTGTCTTTACACAGAGGAAAAACATCCCACTTTCTCAGGATCATCCCACCATCTGGAAAAATTGGAATTTGACAATCGTCAATTAGAAATAGAAAAGAACCCTGCTCCCCAACAGCAAGTATGCGATTTCTACCACAAGGCAAAGATTATTCTAGATAATGACAGCATTAGAAGCAACTCCAAAAGCATATGAGGTATGTCTGGCAAAGCATTTAAATAAAAAAAATCATCCTGTAGCTTTCCACTGGGAAAAATGAGAGATGACACCTCTGTGCTGGACACAGCAGGGGCCTATTTATTTTGCAGCATTGGGCCATCCTCCCCCTGATCCAGACAGCATCAATCTTGCAGCAGCAGCAGGAGGTAGGGTAGGTTTTGCACTGACTACCTACCTTCCAGTACAGCTGGAAATCTAGGAACAATATTGTTTCCAACATTATTCATCGGATTTCAAGATCGGTGCAAAGCCCTGTGCAGCCAACAGCTGAGCTACAGAGATTCTGTCTCTTTTTACAGGATTATTTTAAAATAATTTCTCTCCGTGATCAGTTTAGGCTGTTCTAATGCTCAGTCATAAATGAGACATTGACTTCTAAAGATCTTCCTACTCTTAGGGTGGCAGATGAAAGAATGGGTCATAGTTTTGTTCTGCTGCAACATGCCTGGAAGCGTTGAGAGACACGCTTTTCTCACAGGGAAATTTCCGCTGTCTCCTTGGATTTGCAAGTTTGCAACCTACCTGTAGAGTATAAAAGAAATGCTGGGCTGACCAAAACAGATATAAGAAATTGATTTGCTCATACCATTCAAGCAGCAAGAGCTGTTCTGCTGATGTCTATGTTTGTGAAAGAGCACAGTGATTTCCACTTTAGACATAAACCTTGTGGCTTTTTTTTTTCAGCAACTCAGCAAGCATGCCCAAGCCCAGGATAACAGAAACACCTTTAATAAACCTGAATATCATCTTTGGGGAAAAAAAGTGATCAGTGTAAGGGAAATTCATGACACTGTGCTGAAAAGGATGTTGCTCAGACTAATTCAGCTGCTCAAGCAGATTGCTCCTTTAACAATGTCTATGACTTAAGTCTTCAGTATAATACCACTATTTTTGTGACTCAGCAGTCACCAATGGAATAAATTATTTCAGGAGATGTTCCAGATAATGAGGAGTTTGTCTTGCAGCAAAAAGGTCTCCAATGAAGAGTAAAATATTAGAGGCCTGGAGTATGAAGTGATTAGCACATTTTGATAATTGGTGGGAATGGAAAAGAGAAAAACAAAGGTGAAAAAAGTGAAATATTTTATGATTTCATTATCTAACAATTAACATTCCTATGCATATGGTGCATAACATCATCTGCATATTAAGGCTGCACAGCATTTCCTATAAAATATATTAGATTAATTTGCTTATAATGTTCAGAGTGATGAAAAGTTAAAATGAAAGTGATTGAGGACATTTTCAAGAAGAAGGCTAAAAAAAAATGCATTTGCCCCATTTCAAGCATGTCTTAGTTTTTTGTCTGAGACACTTCCTCACACCATACAAACTGGAAATCTAGCTTTTATGGGTCTTGACAAAAGCTATCCAAACTTGACCACACTTTACGACTTTGAAAAATCATAGACCATATAGGTCTGTGGAGGCTTATTAGCACCTACTGGACAAAAAGCCCTTCCCAAATCATCCCTGGGAAGTCCTGGCTGAGTATATTCTGTGTCCTTGCAGCTGCTGGAGCCCCCATCACCTAGGCTGTGCAAGTGGTGGCCAAGCCCACCCGCCAGGCATTGCACTGTGAGGCTGCACTGAGCTGAGAGCAAAGTGAGGTTTCTCATTAAGTGATGACTACCACACTGGCTGTGAAGCAGCATGGTAGGAGAAGTGGTTGTGAAAGCCAGATGTGGGAGGAAAGAGGTAAATCTGTTTGAATAATATGGTGTGACTGGGGCAGAAGCGGGAATGGGGGGAGGCTGATTTCCTGAATCAACAATGAAAAGCAGTGAGGACAGAGAGAAGGATTAAGCCACCAAGGATTCAGGGTTTGGGAGCAGCTGTTAGGCAGAAAAGAAGGTGAGGGAGTAGGGAAAAGAGCAGAAGGGAAAAAAAATACGCGATGGCAGAGGAAGCCAGGTGACTGGAACGGGGACAGAGGTAGGGTGTGGGCATGACTGGATGTGGGGTGCAAGTACTGGAGGCAAGAGTGGGGAAAGATCCTAACTTGACAGTGGTGGGACAGGGAGCAGAGGAGGTAACAAAGAAGCTGTTTGCTTTCAAGGGTCAAAAAGGGTCTTCTTTGCTATTCAAAAAAGAATAGGTTTAGAGGGACCATGGATGGCAAGAAGCAAAAGCTCCTGATGGTACATACTGCCCTCCAGAGTTTTGGATGGAGCCAAGGTATCCTTAGATTTTCATGTCACCTGCTCCCAGCATGTGGATCTGAAAGGCAATTTCTGGTGCTTTCCCTCCCACTGCCACCCTAAGCTTTTTTAGTTGTAGAAATCAGTGTCTCCTTGGTTTTCTCTGCCAGTCCCTGGAAGAGGTCTTTGTCAGGGGGCTCTTATAAGGGGTGGATGTGCATATCATGGCAACCTTGCTAAGCTGGGTTGGCTTTAAAACAAACTGACCAGGATCCTAAAAAGCAGGACACTTGTAGTCTGTGCCAAAAAGTTCTCTGAAATCAAACATTCAGAAGTTAAAGAAAACTGGAATTAAAACAATGCGCACAAACCTAATTTGGCTTAATTTTGGCATGTATGACTTTGTGGAAAAGAGGCCTGCAAGGGACCTCAAGGAGCTGTCTGGGGACTCCAGTCCATCTCTTTCTCTCAAGGCAGGAACAATTATCCCTAGGCCATTCTTGACAAATGTTTCTCTAATCTTCTTCTGTGAGACAGACATTAATTACAGGATCATATTTTTTTCTTAATGGCATCCTGCCTTAGTGCATAAAATATATGGGGACCATGCTGTGAAGGAGAGTGGGAACACAGCTGGAGAAATAACAGGCTCATGGTTCAGCTTGTGGACTGCTGCCCTGGAGAACTGTCTGTGCTTCAGAGTTCCTGGGTGGTCATGCAAATCCAACTTCTCCCAGGCAGTCATTAACTGTGTTTTCTCCATTTTCTGGGTGCACAGTTTGAAAATACTGACTCTCATTTCTTTGTCCATACTTGGTGCCCTGTTTTGATACAGTCTTAGGGCTTTAATTTTACTACCACCACCCAGACTGCCCGGACCTTGTGGCATTGGTTCTCATAGACTGGGAAATATAACTGAAGTTCTTGTGTGCTGTACTCAGTGCTGACTGTCATGTTACTCTTCTCCCACTTCTCATCTGACCCTGCCCTGTGCAATTCATCAGTTTCTATCTCTCTGGACCTTCCTTGCTCTGTTCAAGGCATGTATATGGAACCTCACAGTCATGAACGTGATTCCCGGATCCTTTTTTTTTTTTAAATGGACAATTCTTCTGACTATGTTGTTAAGTTCAGATTTCTTCACAACCACCTCATCCTCAGAGGTACATGCATTCAGTGCAATTAATTACACCAATAATTAATTACATTAGGAAAAAAATCAACAAAATGCACAAGAACCAAGAGCATACAGGACAGCAGGAGCTACTGCTGTGGCTTATAGGATCATCACAGGAATGTGGAGGATGGAAGTGACCTCTGTAGATCATCTAGTTCAACCCCCTCTTATTCAAGGTGGGTCAGCTACACCTGGTTACCAGGACTGGGTCCAGTCAGGTTTTGCACATTTCCATAGATGGAATCATAGAATGGTTTGAGTTGGAAGGAACCTTAAAGATGAGCTCGTACCAATGCCCCTGCTCTACCTCCCACTAGACCAACATGTTCAATGCCCCATACAACCTGGCCTTGAACATTTCCTCCACAACTTCTCTGGGCAACCTCTTTCAATGTCTCAACACCCTCACAGTAAAGAACTGGATGCATAGTAAAGATGAGACTCTATGACTTCTCCAGGTCCTTGATGACCCGCAGAGTAAAAAGATGTTTTCTGGTGTTCAGGTGGAATTTCATGTTTTAAATAATGCCTATTGCTTCTTGTCCTGTCAGCAGGCACCTATCTCCCTCTTCTTTATTTCCTCCCACTAGATATTTATACACATTGATGAGATTCCCCCTATGCCTTTTGTTCTCTGGGATCAATACAATGAACATTCCCAGTTCTGTCTTTCCTCACAAGATGTACTTCAGTCCATTAATCATCTTCATGCCCTTTGCTGGAGTCCTTCCAGTAAGTCCCTATCTTTCTTGTACTGAGGGGGCCAGAACTGAGCACAGGACTCCAGGTGTGGCCTCACCAGTGTTGATTAGAGGGGAATGATCACTTTTCTTCACCTACTGACAATGCTTTTCCTAATGCAACTTAGGATGTTGCTGTTTCTCCTTGTTGTGAGGGAAGACTGTTGGCTCACGGCCAGCTTGATGTCCTCCAGAAGAGTCCCCACCCTGCACAGGTGCATGGGGTTAATCTTCCCCAGGTACAAGACTTTGCATTTCCCTTTATTGATCTACATGTGATTCCTCTCTGATCAATTCCCCAGCCTGTCCAGGTTGCTCTGGATGGCAGCAGATCATCTGGTGTTTCAGCTCCTTCAAGCTTTGTGTAATATGTAAATTTGCCAAAGATGTACTCTGACACATCATCCAGCTCATTAATGATGATGTCAGAAAGTATAAGACCTGGTAACAGAATATACCTCTAGTCACTGACCTCTAGCTGGACTTTGTGCCACTGACCACGACACTCTGGATCCATTCATTCAGTCATTTTTTGATCCACCTCACTGCCCACTTAGGTAACTCATACTTTGTCTATGGGGATGTTGTGGGAGACAGTGTCCAAAACCTTACTAAAGTCAACACAGACAACATCATTGCTCTCCTCTCATTCACCAAGACTGCTCATTGTGCTGTGGAAGGCTGTCAGGTTGGTTAGGTCTGATTTCCCCTTCGTAAACTCATGCTGACCTCATTTGATCACCTCCTGGTTTTACTTGTGTATGGAAATGGTTCCCATGATCTCTTGCTCCATTTTCTTTTAGGGACTGAGGTGAGGCTGACTAGACTCTAATTTCCCAGCTGCTCCTTCTTGTCCTTGTTGAAGATAGGAGTAGCTTTTGGCTCTCTTCCAGGTCTGAGGAACATCTGATCATTGTGATCTTTCAAAGAGTGGCCTTTCAATTACATTATCCAGTTTCCTCAGCACTTTTGGCCCCCTTGCTCAGGGGCTTGGGATTGCTGAAGGACACTGTCACCAGTAAGGCTTCCTCCTGAGCTACCTACCCCTACTTCCACCTTTTGTGCATTTCCTTTTTATGTCAGAGTTTAGCCATGACCTCTTTGCTCATCCACACATGCCTCCTGTCACCCTTGCTTGATTTTCTTCTTGTCAGGACGAACCACTCTTGAGTTTTAAGGAGATGATTAAACAGCTTAACCTTTGGTTTCTAGTTCAATATCTTGATCCTTATGTGGCCAGAGCAAGATGTTTCAGAGCATTTTATAAATGTTCCCATACATCCACATTTAGAGAGCAATTTGAATTCAAACAGCATGTTTCCAAACAGCACTCTTTACCAAAAAAAGGGACCAGTGTTATCCAGGTTCTTGCCCATCAGTGATATCCTGCATCAGTGACTTTCGGAGTCCACTTAGAAATGTAACTGTCTTCCTTCACCTCGTGGGAGGCTTCTTACTCCAGAAGCCACTTACCAGCCAGGTCTTTCTAGAGTCCTTCCATGAGTGTAAGAGAGTAGGCGCCTCTGGGTGGAGTTTAAAAGCAAGCACACTTGAGAAATAGAATAATCTCCTGGAGAAGTGTCTCACCTACCAGTGACTAGAACAAACACATACTTTGAGTGCCTGAAATATACAATAACTGCTTAATTTAAAAACAATCCCTTCTACTGCTTTTGAAAGTGCCACCTTTCCTGTTAATTGCATTGTGCCCTTGTTCTCGTGCTATGAGGCAAAGAGAATATCCTTTTGAACTCAGATGGCACCATCAGCTTGATATGGCTTAAATCCAGTCCAATTAAAAATACATAAATGTGGCACTTCCCTTAAGTCAGATGTCCTGAAATGACTCCTTTACAAAAAAAGGATTGTTAATTCTGCCAGGCCTTTTCTGCTTGCAAACTCTTTTCTTAGGGGTCATTTGTAGTGTCTTCTGCTCCAATCACGCTAACCTGGTTTAAGCTCACCCATTTCCTTTCTGTGTCCTTACATGCCTGCTCATTGTTGCCTGTTGAGTCCAGCCTTGCTCATGCTGCTGGCTTGCAGCCTCTGCAGGATCTGAGAGATCATCCAAGTCTTGCAGAACAGCATGTGAGCAATAGCGGCTGGGCTCGATCAGGAGATAAGCTTTGCTGACCATTAGCAAAACAATGGACTGTACACTCAGTGCTGCTAAATACACAAAATAAACAGGGAGAGGAAAAAAATAGGTTCCTCGTAACAATCACGGTCACAAAATGTTCAGGAGGAAAAGAGATTCTGGAAAAGATTGGTTTGGCTTATTTTTATTTTTTTTAAGGAATGCAATTGTTTCCATTGATTTCTAGGACTTTTTAGTGCTTTCTTGCTACTGTTTCTTGTTTCTAGCCAGTTAGATCTTGCTGCCAGATCCTGAATCCTGCCTTTTAGAAAGGTTTTTGAATTACGTCTAATAGGCTGAAGCAAAAGCAACATGGATTGTTACCCTGATCAAATTAGGAGGTGTGCAGGGAGTAAAAAATTTTATGATGTCAAACAGTCTACGGGGAATTAGGGGAAAGAGTAATGTTTTATGGGAAACGCCCAGGATTTGTGTTTTAAAGACACAGCAGAGAGTCTTCTCTGTTCTGATTCCTGTGCTTACTTTTAAGTTTTGTGTTTGCAGACACTCCAGCATGTCCACATATTTGATAACTTTTTGTATTTGATAGCTCAGTTTCAATGCCATATTTTCCCAGATGTTTTAGAGATTTGAGAGAGAGCTCTCCATTTAAAAACAGCTGTCTCTCCATCTCAGTGCAAGGACAGCTGTCAACACCAGATGTACAGTGCAAGATGCAGCAACAATTAGTAACCATTTGACAGCCAAAGATGAAGAATGTAGTGTGCAATGGTGATTAGCGAGCAGCCAGGGGACAGGGATCATTAAATCAATTAGAGTGCTTGGCAAAAACTCAATGAATTAAATTAAAATACGGTTACATTTTTGGCCACTTCAAAATTAGCTGTGCATTTTCTCCCAGGTTCTGAAGTGAATCACCACTTTTAATTCAGGGGTGCAAACTAGAGACCCCAGTTCATAGGTGAGACATACAACAGTGCAAGGTCACTGCTGTAGATGATGTATGACCAAGGTTTGGTGGCTTTATTCAACCATTGTGCTAGGTGTTGTCTACTGCAGAGTAATTATTTCTATCTGCAGATGTATTATAGCACAGTTTGCCTTGTAGATATCAAGAATGGCTCTAACCTACCAAGCACTATTGTTCTCTTTCTCCCTTGCAGAGCTGGCTGTCCTGGGGAGGCCTGTACCCATGCACTTATTTTCAGCCAGGGTAAAAACAGCTGCAGCAGCACGAACTGGATGAGCATTCCACTGCAGTTAAGGGCAGTAATTTTCTTCTGCAGAGAGCCCTTCCAGCAAGGACAGCATCCCAGGCAGGTTTCACCAGGCCTATTGCTGCTTTCTTTGCTTCTTTGGTGATGCAAACATCTGTTCTCAACAGCGTTTTCTCCTGTTGGCACCTTGCACCATGTGCAATGCTTTCTTTCCAAAAACTATTTCAATAGGAACTAGCAAATCCTCTTCCTGTGTTTGTGAGAAGGCACAATAAAACTCATCACCCTGGTGCAATATTCCCCAGCTGTCTGAAGGAGGAAGCACAGAAAAATTTCCTTTGTTGGCTGTTGTGCCTGGCTCCCTGTATAACTTCTAGGTCACTGTGATGACTTGGAAAGACAGCCTGACTCTTCTCTGCTGCACTGCCTCCTCAATACATCTATCAAGATCCACATTAAGAGTAGTCCTAATCCTGGGGCTGTAGTTAAGGCTGTCTGTCCCTCGAAGATTTTCTCAAAAGAACTGAAGGCCTCAGGAATCAGTCTGGCTTTAACTCTCTTTACTTTGAAAGTGTTTGGAAGTTGATTAGGGGAGCATGGAAATTGGGAGCATGGGACATTCACCATGGGCCTTCTACCAAAACTGTAGTACAGAGAGAGCAAAGGGATGTCAGTCTTGGGCTGCTTGACTGAATCTAATGAGTGAGATGATACTCACAGAAGAGACCAAAATTTTTTCTAGATTTGAACCCTTTCACATTCCTGAGGACATGGGCATAGATGTTGCTTTCCTGAAACCAAGAATCTGGAAGATTTGTCAAAAGCTCATTAGACTGGTAGAGCTTCTCTGGCTCTGGGCACCATTGTTTTCCAGGATTATCTATGAAGATTGTGTGGTCAAATTTTGGGGCAAAGGTAACTGTCCAGCTGAACAAGATGTTCTCCTGGCATGATGGGAAACCTGATGCTTTTGTCAAGAGCCAATGGGTAAAACAAACCTTAAACTTGTGGAGAACATTGGCAGGGAGAACTTAATTCCACAGAAAGATGCATCTGCCTGCATACTGAGTCACTGACATTTTCCACGTTGCAATATTGCCATGAACCTGTATTTGGTGTCTCTGCTCATTCACTTCCATTACAAACTTCTGTAGAATACAGAAGTTGTCTGCAGCTTCTGTTACATTGAACTGTTTGGACCACTTGGCTTTATTGGTTCTGGCAAACTTACCTGGCGCCTTGCAAGGACTAGGATCACCCACGCACATCCAGATCATCAAAACATCAGCTGTCTTCTGAAGCAATTTTTGGTGATGACATATTTTGTGACAGGAAGTGATTGCAAAATAGTGGGTTCTCAGGATTAAAAACTTGTGTTCTGCTCAGAAACATGAATGCAGCTGGTAGGTTCTAAACATAGATTCCTTCAGGTTTTGTTCTGGGACAAAAACCAAAACCACTTTTCAGGATTTATTGTTAAATTATTAATGCCTGGGCAATCAGTAAACTTGTTACTGTTAGAATCTCCGATTTTCCACTGGAAAAGAAAGAGCAAAGTTGAAGTTCAACCATAACTATTGAGTTTGCCCATGCCAATCAAACAAGAGACAAACCATTACAATGTCTCACTAAATTGTTCTCTGGATAATTGCCTTGGCAATATTAAGGAGTTAGATACAAGACTGGTAGATCCATTAATATAATTTAGATTCTCTAGCATAGCAACAGCCTTGAATGATTGCATCCTTATCAGACTAGCAAGAGGTAGGCCTCTCACCGTGCCTTCTGGTGGAACAACCCAGCAAGAGCTGCAAGGTAAGCAAACAAAAAATCTTCCTGCTGATCACTTGAAAAGGAAGCAATGGAGAAAGAAAAAAGCAGGAGTTCCTGTGCAGGAACACGTCCACTGGTTCCTTTTGGAGCAGGACTATTCATTGTCTGATTAGAATGATTGAAGTTTATTGTTGATATAAGAAATGCAAAGAGACAAATGAACCCCCCTAAACAAGCAAACAAAACCCCTCCCCTACTCTTCTCCTGAGCTCCTTAGAGCTTTGCTCTACCCAGAAGTTGTACCAGTTTTCCAATTCACTGCCACCTTATGGAATTTCAGAGAGACAACATTTCAGTAATTTGGACACTTCATGTATTCAGGCAACCTCCCTGGGCACTTGCACATTACAAAGACACAGCAGCTGTAAAACTGCCCCGTGCCCCCAGATTTGGAACAATATTGAAGCTTGAGATGCTGGATTATAATAGCCTGTGAAAACTGATCATTAAAACACCAATTCTATTTACATTTGCAAATTCTAAGGGGAGGTCATTTCATCAGCCAAGGGGCCAAAAATAAATACGGACTTCACAATGTTGTCAAAAGAGAATCTTTCAGTCCAAAAAAAACAACTAGCTCACTCATGACTCTCAGAAATGGTTTTGTCAGTCCATTTTTGAAATTGAGGATGAAAGCTTAATAGATGCCCTTATTGTGTGTTTAGGGTTTTTGTGAGAGTAGTCTTAGCTAAGGAAAGAACCTCCAAAAAGACTAAAAGAAATTGGAGGTGCTTTATGCTTTTCCATCCCCTCAAATACATCACAATTTTCCTTTCAAACAGACTTACGGTTTCCTAGTGGATGAGAAGATGATACAACTTGAATGGACAGTTTTTGGAGGCTTGGTTGCTTAATTATGACATGGAAATATGTGCAGGACTGCCAAATATGAAATACTGCAGCTGGGATTTTTGTAATATGCATTCCCCCCATGGATGGATAGGCTTGGTATTCAGAAAAGTGTTATTAGTAGCAACCAAGTTGTGGTTGATGTGATACTGAAGAGGAAACAGGGTGATTTTAGAGAATGGCTATACCAGATAAAGGAGGACAAGCACTAAGTTATTTTCATGAAGTAGCTTGTTCTCTGTAAGTAAATGATGTTGATTTCCCCTTTTTATTGTCAGGCTGTAGACTCATTACAAAGCTTTAAGGGACATTTCTCAAATGGGCACCATCAGTATAAATTATGCATCAGTCTGATTTTTATTTACTACTATCATGAGAAGCAGCAAATGCTGAAAAGCAAAGAGCTCACCCTCCCCCACCTGCTATTTACAGACTGCCAACTTATTTAAGAAACAAAGCTTGGCTGTCTCTCCTAAGTCAGTTCCCCTGTTTATGTAGTAATTTGAAAGAACTTTGTCAAAAAATAAGAAAATGTGATTTGTGTTAGCATTTTGATGCCCACAGCTAGAAAAAATAATGACTGGAATGCCTGGTGGTATTTTTCAGGTAGAAGAGAGCTGGCCACTGCCTGGTGGCATATTTATTTTGTTGTTTTATGTAAAAATCTTCTTCAGAAAGCTAACCCAAGCTGTAACCCTAATTTTTGACAACATCTCTGCCAATCAGGAGAGGAAATATTATTTTCACTGTTGGCAGCTCATTGAAGCTGTGTCTAAGCAACATTTGACACAGTGGTGTCTCACAGGGGTTTGGAACAATGAATATGGTAGGGTGGCTTGGGGTGGCTGCAGTACCATTCCTATGATGTGAGTTCAGTGTCTCTCAGCCCTTGCTAGGGCACACGACTCTCACCTGTCAGGTTCCCAGCTGTACAGAGCTGCACAGGTAGTTCCTGAAGGATCAAAGCTAAAACAGTCACATGGCCTTTGTAGTAGATAAATCCATTCATCATTTATCAGACAGGAAAAAAGGCTTCCAGCAAGCCAAGCATCCCAGGACAAGCAAAGTGCTGAACAGGACCATTCTGAGAGACTGTTTTTTGCTTTGGAAAACAGCACTTGTAAAGGATATATTTTAGCTGCCTTTGGCCAGGTCTTTGTTTGGTCACGTAGCAATGGTATTCAGAACAAGGATGCAAAAATAGTAAATCTGGCAATATTTTTATGCCTTGAAAACAGCAGCTCTTAGTCTCTGGCAAAATATGTTTCTGCTAGTCCAAGTTGTTTTGTTTGCGGTATAAACTATTTTGGCAATAGTGGGTTTTTTTGTTTGTTTGTTTGTTTTATCGCATAAGCAAGTGGTGCTCAGTTTTTGCTGATGTCTGCCGAGTAATTTCACTTAGGTCACAACAGGCAGCAGCACTCCAGCACTGGCTGAGCCAGGGCTGGGAGCCGCTGCCCCTAGGGATGCTCCAGAGCCCTGAAGAAGGACAAGTCCTTCCAGAACAGTGCCTGGAACTCTGGCCAGGGCCAAGTTCAATCTACCTATGGTGGCACTGGACAGAACTATGAGGGTGTTTAGTGCCTCAATATAAACTGTGTTTCCTGTGAGGAAACCTTGCTGAATTGGGAGGACTTTCTATGAACGCCTTGATCTTCTTTCTCCTGCTTGGTCCAGTTTGTGCAGAATGGGTTCACAACCGCTTCGTGAACCACATCCACGACTGTTCTGCCTCCTGTCTCCTCCCAGAAAGCTGGAAAGGGACTGTTTACAAAGGGACTGTTGTTTGTTGTGACCAGGCAAAGGGGAATGGCTTCAAACTGAAAGAGGGTAGGGTTAGATTACTCAGTTTACCATGAGGGTGGTGAGACACTGGGAACAGGCTACCCGGAGGAGTTGTGGATGGTCCATCCCCGGAAATATTTGAGGCCGGGTTGGATGGGCTTGGAGCAGCCTGGTTTAGTGGAAGGTGCTCCTGCCCGTGGCAAGAGGGTGGGAACTGAAAAGTATTTAAGATCCGTTCCAATCCAAAGCATTCTATGATTTTATGACAGCCCTGTGCGCGTCAGCGCCATTTCTTTCACGGCTCAGCGAAGCAGAACCACAGCACCCCTGCGCGTGACAGGTTTTAGGCACAAACCATGCAATTTATGGCTTCCTTTCACGCTGCCCCAAGCGCGCTCTCGGCGGGAAGAACCGCGGGGACGCGCCGGAGGGGCGGTGCCCGGCCGCGCTGCGCATGCGCTCTGCCCTCCCCCGGCCCCCACAGAGGTGAGCGGCCGTGCCCCGTCGAGAGCGGGCGCGCCCGTGACCCCGCGCCTCGCGATTGGTCCCCTGCAGGCAGCCTCATCGCCTCCAGCCAATCACAGCTCGTGGCCGCTCTCCGCCTCTGGCTGCGGCTTGAAAACGTCCCAGGGCTGGGTGACGGAGGCAGCGCGCCCTCTGATTGGCTCTCTCTCCTCGGCTCCACTCGGATTGGCCCGGCTGTGGCCGGAAGAGAGTCCTCCTTCCCATTGGCCGCTCGCCCGCGCTGCTAGGGCGGCGGCGGCGTGCTCCGATTGGGTCTCCGCTTCACTTCGGGGAGAATCGGTCGAGCCCGCGGTGGTTCCGTGATTGGTTCCGGCCAGTTACAGGCATTCTTGTAACGGTCTTAGGATTGGCCCCGAGAAGGCTCGGGCGTTTCCGCAACCGCTTCGGGCTGGGGGCTCGCGGGCGCGCCGGGTTCTTCGGCCGGGTATTCACAGACGGCGTTTACGGCGGCTCCGTAGCGTAGGGCGGCGGCGGGTACGGGCGGCTGCGCGGCTTTGGCGCACGCACAGAGCGCAGCGGCGGGAGCCCGGCACGCAGCGGAGGGAGCAGCGGGGACAAAGGGACTGATCGGCAGGAACGGGGAGGGGGGCCCGGCGGGAGACTTCAGCCCGGCGGACGAGTCCTATGTGCCTTGGCCACCTAGGGAAGCAGCAGCAAAAGCAGCAACCGCCGCCAGCGCTCTGAAGCCGGGCTGAGGAGGAGCAGGGAAGCCACAGCTGCCGCCATTATGGCCCGTGCCGCCGCCGCCGGCCGCCTCCCGCAGTGCAGCGTGCCCTGCCTGAGCCGCCGCCAGCTGCCCGTGCGGGCGCAATGAGCGGCCGCACCGCCGGAGCCACCTGCGTCTCACCGCCGCACTGAGCTGTAGCGTCAGCGAGCAGCGAGGCCGCCCGGCCGCCTCACCTCCCTCCGCGCGCCGCGGATCCCGCCGCCACCACCGGATCCTATTGAGACTCGTCTCAGTATCGCCTCCGCTCGGCGGTGCCCCGAGATCCCTCCGCCGGGGAAAAAAAAATAGTCCCGTTGCCTGCCGCCTCCCTCAGAGGAGAGGGGGTAGGAGAGAAACGGGGAGCGGGGAAGGAGGAGAAGGAAGAAAAAGAAGAAGAGGAAAAATAAAGAGATAAAGCAAATAAAAGGAGAGAAACGCGGCGGCGGCGGAATCGAAGGAGCCGGGCCGCGAGCCTCCGCCCCATGTGACTGGCGCCCGGGGTGGGGGCAGCGAGGCCCAGCGAACCCCCCTCGTTCGAGAGCGGCGCCGGGGGGAGTCGGCTCTCGGACCCAGCGGCGCGGCCGGGAAGGATGGTCGTGTAAGGAGCGGGAGGCGTGAGGAGGAGCAGGAGGAGGCAGAAGAAGAAGCAGCCGCCGGGCGACAGAGACCGAGAGGGGAGGGGGCTTCCCCGGGGGGGGGAAAGGGGGTCCCGGCGTTTCATGTGGCGTGTCCGACCCGTCTCCTACAGCTGAGCGAGCGAGGGAGCGGCAGGCGGGCCCGCCGGGGCGAGGCGGAGGACGAAGGCAGGAAGAGGAGAGAGGTGATCGCCGTTGGGGCAGAGCGGGAGAGACCATGTCCGGGCGGCCCAGGACCACCTCCTTCGCGGAGAGCTGCAAGCCGGTGCAGCAGCCCTCGGCCTTCGGCAGCATGAAAGTCAGCCGTGAGTATCCTGCCCCCACTCGGGTGGGGGGATGAGGGCCGGGGAGACTGCCCCCGCCCTTCGCCCAGGCGGGGAGCGGCGAAGGGAGCCCGGCCCCAGCCCCGGCCTCGGCAGCTCCTTTCTCTCCCCTTCCCCCCCCCCCCCCCCCCCCCCATTAACCTTGAATAGGCGCACGCCGCCGCTCCGTACGGGGCCTGCTGGACGGAAAATCCTGGTGGGTTTATCTTCGTTCTTCGCTCCTGGTAGCTGCCAGCGGCCTCTGGCTCATTAAAAAGCCATTTCCCCCCCCTTTGTGAAACTGATTCGGAGCTCCGTAGCCTGTATTTCATTTTCATTCCCCCCGTCCTCCCACCGAAAGGAGGAAACGAATTGTGGGCATACAGGTATGACCGTGACATTCACGTTCATTATGTGTTTTATTTTTTTGAGGGTTTTTTTAAGCGCTCCTGACTGTGAAGGAGAGAGAGAGAGCATGGAAGGTTTTTCCATGCACCCGTAGATCGGGTGTGAGCACCTTTTAGTCCAGCCCATTAAAAAAAAAAAAAAAAGGGAGGGGGAGGGGAGCTTACAAAAGGTGTCTCTAATATCCTCCAGGCTGTGGTAAAATGCTCAGAAGAAAGCATAAGAAAATGCTCATTTTGGAATAACTACTCCATGGGGTCACATGTCAAGCTTGGAATTAATTTTCCAATTTTCTGATCAGGAATATTTTTAAGAATGAGGCCTGTGCTTTATTCTGCACAGACATGTGAGAAATTGTGCTTAGTGTGTGCCCATTCTTCGTAGTCTATCCGTTGGGGTTAGCTGGTTTATGTGAATTAAAAATGTGAATTAAACCTGAACAAATGTATGGTGCTGATACAAAAAGGCCCAGTTCTGAGTTGCTGTAGATCAGCTATGTGTGTATCATATGGAATTTCTTTACGCTTGATTTGAATATGTTCACATTAAGAACTGAATTGTTCTTCCAGATTCATGTGAACAGTGTAATTTCTAGAGATATTTTCTTTTTTCTTACGGGAATGCAGGATGACATCTTTATGGGACCAGGAATGCTCAGTATGCGTTCCCATTTGATTTATCTATTTGATATTCGTGTAAAGCCACACCTGACTTGGTTCTGTGGGTGCATGCCTGCATCCATTGCAGAGGCTTGTGTGTTTCATGCCAAAGCACTGGGAGATTGTGAGCTTTTTGACAGATGAGAAATTTTGGTAGGTTTTTTTTTGTACTGAAATGCCTTCCGCTTTGGTGGAAACCTTGAAGAGAGCATTTGGCTCAGGGGCTGTCCACCTTGCATCTGCATGATCAGTGTGCCAGCAGCACTCCAAAAACCGTGGGTGCAGTTAACCCATATTAGCAGCATGACAGCGTAGGTTTGATCAGGTTCAGCAATAGTTTATTAAGGATTGTTGATCTGTACAGAGGAGAACTGTGGGTGACTCCATTTTAATTTACTGGCTTACTTTATGTGCCTGTGGAATGGAAAGCTGGTCTTGTTGATGAGTATTTCTGCAGGTGGCTGTCTCAACCAAGAGAGGCCTCAGCCTGTCATACTCAGCAACTAAATTTGTTTTATTCACGTTCTACAGCTTGATTCTTGAAAGGTCATTGATGCTGCTTTCCCGTTTATTTGAGGTCAAAGACTAGACAGATGCTTGCCTGTGATGAGGGTGCTAACTGATGCAGACCTAACAAGTTTGCAAATATGATTCAATCCCAAGTGTAAAACACTGAGGGAGAAACAAAGGCCGTACCATAAAGCGCATGCACTTGTGATAACCCCCCCAGTCGCTCTAGTCATGTGCTCCTGGTCCTTCTGCTGTCTGGAAAAAAATGTCAGAACAAAGCAAGAGAACCACATTCAAGGATTCTGTGGGAAGTGCAGTTTCTATTTTCAGTTAATCCAGCCATGTAAGACAGCCTGGGAAGTAAACTTTTTTGTTTGTTGGTTTTTTTTTTGTTGGTTTTTTTCCTCTTTGCTTTTTAAGTGAGAAAAATTCCAGGGTGTCATGAAAGGTTTTCTTTTTCTGGTTAGCAGAGTCTTGGTAACAGCTTATGACATGATGTAGCAGTCTGTGTATTACCAGTGTGGAGTGCTTGTGTGGCGAACAGAGTTAGGTCGGCTCTTTAATTTTGATGTATGTTTATAGCCTGATACTAAGTTGTGTTCTGAGCCAGTTAGAGTTAAAGCTGGGACAAAAGAGTCCTTGTGAGGAAGGTGAAAATTGATGGATTGATATCTTTTGAGTGTCTGGGACATCTTTAGTGCCTCTGTCTTGGTGTGGGTCTTTTTGGAAGCAAAACCTGTCTTGCCTTTTTGCTCTCATTTATAAGGAGGGGTGAAATCAAATGATGAAGTCACTCTTGCTCTGATGTATCTTGCAGCTATTGCTTCTCCTGGCTGAATGCTGCAACAGTTACCTAGGAAGGAGTAATCTAAGGGATGAGAAAAAGATTAATAAAATACTGGAGGAGGGTTCATTGTTCCTTGTGTTTCCTGGGAGGAGCAGAACTAGAACCATACTGTGATTGCTCTTCTTCCCAAGATATGTGGGAAGGAAGGAGTGAGCTAGGATTTTTCTTCTCTTTGCTGCGCAGTTTATTAGATTGACGTTACGATACTTTGTCCTCAGAAGTTGGTAACTGAATGGAGCCTTGAATGGAAGGATGGGAGATTACCAACAGCTGCTTCTCCTTTGGCTGTTGCGAAAGATGACTTCTCATGCATGCTGCTCTCATTGCTCTGTCAGGGATATTACAAAGGTTTTAACATCTCTGCAACAGTAGGAACCCTGTGGTCTTCATGTATCTCTTTTAAGACATACATCTCTCTTCTGAAATCTGGCTATTTTTATATTTTGGTGGTTGCGAAATCACTAAACCATATGGATTTCTACATTGAAATAGTTCTCAAATAGGGTATTCCTTGTGTGGGTCTGTCTTGCTGGTTTTGTAGGCTTTCCCTGAACAGAAAAAAAACCCAAAAAAAAGTGTGTGTACTCCTTGTGTTAAGCCTGTCCCTCAGAAGGAGGGAGCTAAGCTTCCGGTTTTCCACTTGCTGATACTATCAACCTGCTCATTGTAGTACGAGAAGAGATAGGAGCTTGAAATGTTCTTGTTCTTCACCTAGTTGCTCTTGCACTGCTTGTGAATGCACCTTGTTTCTCAAATGGGACAAATATAATCCTGAAATATAAAGGGTAGTCATGCATTTTTGGCATGACCAAAAATGTCAGTATAAAAATAGAAGTCTCAAAGTTTGCAGTTTGTGAATTTGCATCTAATGACAGTAGAATGATATTTTTCCCCTTCTCTTAACTTTTAGGAAATACATGTTTCAAGTAACACCAAGTTCTTGCAGACAGCAGTACTTATTGTAACTGTAGCCAATTGTCTTGATGGTCTGCAATGAATAAAGTCTTGGCTAACACTTGCTGTGAAGAGTTTTTTGCTCCATGTGTGAGTGTCGTGGGCCTGTAATTGGTTATGCAGGATTTGTCAACTTGGAGGGTGAGGAAGGCAGTTTTATTTGCTTTAGCTAATTCTGATGTTCACCACATAGTCTTGATTGCAAAATCTAAAGGACACTCTTGTAATAATTCATTTTGGACTCTGTGGGAGAATGTTACAGTAATGCCAGACTGTAGTTTGTTGAAGTTTTTCTTTTCTTAGATTCACTGTTTTTTTTCTGTATTGTAAAATCTCCTGAAAGCACAATAGCTTGGTAAACCTATAATACTGTGTATTGTTCACACAGAGCTTGATGGCTCTTTAAAAGTGGTTCATGAAGGAATAAAGTGTGTGAGTCTGTTGCTCTTTTAGTAGCTATTCCAAAAGCCACTACATAAAGGTGACTGCTTTTTAGGTAGCAATGGTGTCTAGGTGATAGTTTAGTTTAATTATGTGTGGTGTCCAGGTAGGTGTGTGGGAAGAGTCTTGGAAAAGGGCACCCGAAGTGCCTTCAGCGAGAGGGAATGAGTGGGACTGTTGAAACTGGCAAAAGCGATTGAGATAATACCACCTGGTGTTTCTCAACCCAGTTAGGGTAGGGCCCTCTCTATTGCTTTGATAGCAGTTTCTGCCTAATTGGTTTCTGAAACTGAAAGCTGCACATCCTGCTTTCCTTGCTGGAGAGAAGAAAATCCTTGCTGGAGAAGAAAATCACTCCCTTCCAGAAACCTGCTGAGCGTTGTGTCTTTCCGTCACTCATCCTAGCCCTGTCCAGCTTTCTGACTGCTGCTGGATGAGCAGTTTTCTCATTCCTAGCATGGGAAAAAAAAAATGCGCTGAGGGGGTCAGCTAATGAACATGTGTGCCTGAGTGGAAAATGTTTTTCATGTGACAGTGCCCCCAAGTTGTGCCTTGCAGACTGAAAAGGAATAGAACTGTACTTAATTCTGATGCTGACAGACTCTTTCCTCTTTATTCATACCATTAGCTAGTTGAGCATTCAATTTCTGTTCCGCACATTTCCCCTTCCCTACATTGCTTCTTGGAGGTGATTGCTTCTTACCCCTTGATTCACCTTCTGTATTTCCTAGCAATTTCCACAGTCTTGTTCACTGGTTTACACAGCTGTGTCTTAATGGAGTGTGTTCCTTGTCTGTATGCACCCTGTCTCTGGAGGTTGTATCACTTCATCTGTTAACTTGCTAGGGCCTTGTAGGTAACACAAGCAGTGGCAGGGAGATGAGAAAAGCTGAAGACCACCACACAGCCTGATGAGTTTCCTTTTACTACCTCAGGAGAATTCTTTAATTTTGTTGTATTTTATCTTTAAGAGCTGTTTCTGATAAAATATAAAGGAATTTTCCAATATTGGTGTTCAGTTTACTCATCACAGATCTTAACAATGATTGGAATCTGTGGGATATTGGCTGTTGTTTTTCCCTCACTCCATGCTCTCTGAAACTGGATGGAGGGGTGAAGAAGATTATGAAAGTCTACAGGGTATCTGTGTGCAAAAAGCCTGCAGTTAAAGCTTTGTGCTGCAATCAGCTGTAGCATTTTCTGAAATGAATTCATGCTAAACCCCTTGGTTATTTGAACACAGTAAACTGTGCCAGGTGCTTGGAGAACACTTGAAACCTCTTGGTTCAAGCTACTGAGGTATTTTTGTTTTAAATGACCAAGTCCCATTTTAAATTGAAAAGTCTGTTACCTCTAAATTTCTGGAAATTTCTGTAGACAACTTGAAACTTGAATATTTTTCTGGAGTTCTGTCCCTTTTGATCTTGTTTAAAAAAATTTAAATTTAACTTTACTCTGGGGACTTTTAGTCACCCATAGCTAGTGTGGGAAGTGCTAAAGTGGCTGTCTCCCGCAGCAGCGATATGGCTGGTGGAGTTACTTGGCTGCTTTCTGAATTTAATGAGCATCAGCCTGGAGCAGCCTTGAAAGACAAACAAAACTTTTAAAGTTCAACCAACTAGGAAAGGAGATTATTGAAAGTTTGAATGCCTCAAAAAATACCCAAGTTCATGTGAATTTTTTTTTTCTTTGAACTTCTTTCAGAAAGCTGCACAAATAGGTGCTCTTTTGTTTATGTGTGTTGAAAATAAATACCAGTTACAACATTTGCAGTGTTTCAAGAAAATATACTCTTTCAGTCATAAAGGCTCAAAATCCATAGTTGCTGTACAGGTCAGACCCCCTTTTTTCAGATGCTGTACAGGTCAGACCCCCTTTCTTGAGATGCAAAACCAGGAACCTCCTTGTCATTTCTCATCCCATAGAGCTTGTTTCCAAAGTGCTGCATGCTGCCATTGGGGGAGATGGAAGATTGGAGGCCTAATGGTCTATGCCACTTTATTTTTTGGATTGATTCAAAATGTAACCGCTTGAGAGCACTTTAGCAGTCTCATCTTGAGGTGAGAAAGGTGTGAGATTTGGTAGCAAGATGCAGGCCTGTGACAAATGGCTATGACATCATGGTCATGCTCAGACAGCTATTCCTGGTCAGTGCTGCTGTGTCTCATTAAACAGAAGCCTAAAATTTCTACCTGAAGCTTTTGCAAGCTGGATTTGGATAAAAAGGATTTGCTTTCATCACCTCTTCAGAGTCCTTCCTGCCCCATAGGTAAGAGTTTACCCTGCCACAGAGAGAGTCATTATTTAGGTGTTTTCCATGAAAACAGTGCATGTTTGACTCAGTCCTATATCCTGTGGGTGTTGCTGTGTGATGTTTTGTCAGCGCAGTAGGAGAGGTGAGATGACGGTATTTCAGTAGAAATCCACGTTGGAAACCCTTCTGAAAGCAGTCCTGTATCACTCTCTGAGAACTATCAAGAATGTGGATGCCCAGAAGTCATACTGCTGTGCTTCTAAAAGAAGTGGACAGTGATTTTTTTTGTATGTTCAGTGCTATCAAAGAATCTTTTCATTAGGTGCTCTTGCCACAGATGACTTGTCTGTTGTTCAGAAAAGGAAATAAAGCAAAGCAGTTCACTCTGTACTTTTATCTCTTGCAGACGGGAAGTAGATCTAAGCATTTAAGGCAATTTGTGTTCTCACCTAGTCTGTCTTATAATGGAAGAAAGGAAGGTGGTAAGATAGCTTGTCAATGTCAAGAATTCAGGTTTTTTTTTTTTTTTTAAACAAAAGCCATACAGCAACAGCTTCTTCTGAAGAGATGGCTCCAGTCCTTGCCAGGAGCTTTGCTGTGTCTCTGTGTCAAGGACTGTGCATTTTCTGGCTTTGCGTCATCAGCTGATGGAAGGGTTATTAACTGTGTATCAGTGCCAGTGCTTCCTACACAGGTGAAAGTGGGCTGGCAGTTATCTTCTATGTTGATTAATTTCTAGATGATTTCCAGGGCTTCTGTATGAGTGATGCAGAGTCAGACTGTACCTGAAGGATCAGTTCCAAGGGGCTGCAGTAGGCCTTGGTGCCTGCCATAGGAAATTCACTTCAGCTTGCACAGAAGTGAGAACACGCAGCTAAAGAAAACAGCTTTATAGCTTTGTGGTATGTCTGAATAGGGCTGAATGTTTCTTTCTTTGAAGGGTACAGTGACCAATGTAGCATTGGTGTGAAAGTATTTTTGTGTCTGAAAAAAGTCTCTCAAACTTTATATATATACATATATATACCAAAAATGTGTAGTGATACAGTTATATTGCTTGCTGTGTCTTTTCAGGCAGTTGGACCGAGTTGTAGAAACATTTCAGTAGTCCCAAGTGCCTGACAGCAGATGATCATAATAATCATAGTAAGAGACCTGCTGATCAAAAGCAGTGGGGCAGAGCACTTAGAAAGAGAAAAGTTGGGTGTTGGCTCTGAAATTATAACCAGAAGGGAAGCAGCAGCAGCTGGATTTTTCCAATCAAGGCAGACTTTTTACATCCACATCATCTCTTCTAACTAATTTAGTAGAGGTATAATTCTTGTCAGATACAAGCCCTGTAGTTCATAGTAATATCTTTTGCCAGGAATGCAGGCAATTGTTTAATTTTCAGACAGGCCAAGAATATGTTTTGCAGAAAGATAAACTGTGACTGTTGCTGCGGAGAAGAATTTGATTTTTCTTGCTGTATAGAAAGAGGAAAACTATTTAGTCACAGTTGATAGTGCCAATCTGGTTTTTTGATTCACACCCTCCTGTAAACGTTTACATAGAGCACATACAATGCTATTTGTACCCCATCTCATCTGCTTAGTTGTTTTAAGTATCTGTTGAAAAAAAGTAGCATGATGAATTGACCTGTGTGAGTGAGGGAGGAAGGGGTCACAAATTCATCAGCCTAAATAAATAGAATATTTGGATGTTGGCCAAGTAAATGTGAGTCATGCGAGATCTGTGTCCCCATGAATGAAGCCCATATCCATAAATGTATTTCCTCAATTTGTGGGGATCAGTATCAGCATTAGAACAAGTGTTTTGTGCCTTGTTTAGAGAACAGAAGCTTTCTGGCAGGGCAGTCTCTCTGCAGGTGAGTAGGTGGAATGTTTTATTTTCTTTATACATAGAATTGCTCAATTGAAACCTAAAGGAGAGGAGAACTGTGTGGTCCTTGAGAAGAACGTATCTGTTGACCATTTCACTTATAACCTTGCCATCTTGCTTGTGATTGTGTGTACTGCCTTGGGAGTCATGGGTATGTATAGTCATGCACCATAGTAGTTGCAAGTTAATGTTTTTTTTCTTTGTTCCTCAGAGAATAGAACCTTCCTAATCAAATTCCAGTTTTAGAGACGTTGGAATAGATTTACCACTAAGTTTTAGTAACCGCAATGGATCACAGAGCTGATCTGAGCCTTGGGGAAATGTTTTAGAGACCCATGGAAAGCTAGGTGATTTTTTTTCTCTTTGTCTGGCTTTTCTAGTGGAACATCTATTGAATATACTAGAGACAAAAGCATAAGGTTTGTGTGGAGTGGGAGAACTTTACTATTCTAGAAATTGTGGACCCAAACTTCAAATGATATTGGTCAGTGAGAGGACAGGGAGAGCTTTAGTTGTGGCTCCCAAAAAAAAGTACTGTCAATTTTAGATTGAGCTCAACTTCAGACTTGCTCTTCCTTGATCAGTGCAGCAGGCATGAGATGGTTTGATGGTTTGGGATTGCGTATAGGTTCTTACTCTAGTGACATGGGGATGCAGTTGGGTTTAATGGACTCCACATGCATGAGTGAAGTTCACCTGCAGGAATGTCTGAATGTCATTCAAGCAATCAGAGCATGTTTCAGAAATGAATTGGGCTTAATGGAAGATCTTCTTAGGGGAATGAATGCTGCCAAATCTGCAAATCTCTTCTATTTTATGATAGATTCAACTTTAGTGGACTGAAACTTCCCTTCAGCTAGAGTAGCTGGCTTTCAGTGTCCATGAAAGCTGGCAAGGTTCAAGCATGACAAGTGATGTGGGAATCTCTGACAGGAAAAGAACAGTGGCTTTTTTCCCAGGTGGCACATTTGAAATGCCTGTGGGATTTTGGAGACAGAGATATTAATGAGGCAACGAGCAGCATTTTCTCTTTGGTGTCAATGCCTTGGCTTTAAGCAATAGCCTGTGTGTTTATTTTTTACTCTAATAACCTGGGTTATTTTTTTAAATGGTAGTACTTGATTGATAGTTCGTGATTGACTGTAAATGTTTACTACAGTGGGCCAGCTCTAAAAAGAAGTAGTGCAGAAATGTTTATGCTGTGTCCCTAACTTTTAATAATTATGATACTTCAGAAATATTTACAGTAACACTGTCTGCATTTCAAAATATATGGTGAAAGCTTAATTTTATTCTTACATTGTGGCATAATTAATGATTTTTTTTCTAATGTTAGTTTAAAACATATAGTATCTACATGTGCCTTTTAGGTTTTCTAGCTTATTCAGACACTGTGGGGTGGGGTTTTTTGTTTATTTTGTCCTTTTTTTCTTTGAAGTGAAGACCAAGTGCAATTATGGAGTTCCTGGCAGACTATTTCAAAATCAGTAGATTCTAACTGAGAAAAGTAATGTTAAATTGTCCTCTGGCAGCTACTTTTGCTCTATTACTTTTTACATGTATTTGAGTATAGACAGGCACACACATATGCATGGTCTAAAATATGGTCTGGAGGGGAGGAGATGATCTGGAATTTAAACCTAGGACACATGTGAAGGCTTCTGCTTTAAAGCTTTTACAGACTGCTCTGCATGTATGAGTGCAAAAGTTTCTCTGCATGCAAAGGTGCTCATGGTATTCTTGTCTGAGTGTCTGGGAAAACTAGCAAGATGTAGGTTTTAACTTGCATGTTCTGTTTACTCACACTTCCTGTGCAATCTTAGGTGCTGTGGTGCTTTCACCTCTCCCAGTGTTCTTGAGCACTGTTGTGCTTCCAGTGAAGTTCTCAAGTTGTGCACTGGGGATTGCTGCAGAGGTGAGCAGCCCTCATCTAGTTCTTCACAGGTATGCCTTACATGCTTCAGATTTAAGGTATGCTAGTGGGGGGAAAAAAATTCCCCAAGCCAGGACTGCTAGGGATGGTATCTTTGTCTTGTGTGCAAAGTATTTTTCTGGGAAATATGAGGAAGATGTATATGGAAAATGTATCAGTAGCCTGTTAAACACCCTGTATCAGTTCTATAATTTATGCAGTAAGGCGAACAAAAGGTTGATGGGTATGACTCCACTTTCTTGAAGACTGCTGTACATAGGCTATTACAGTTTTGCTTTGGGACTATAGATGCAAGTTTTTATAACTGCCTTTGAAAGCTCTGTGATTTCTAAGTATAGTAGAGAATAAAGGCAAGTATTTCTAAAAATTCAGTTAATGCCCAGGGTTTTGTCAGGAAAAGTGGCTAATAAAGTGGTAGGGAATTTGTTCGTAGATGAAGAGGAATAATTATCTGTCATTTGACACTGAAGAGAGCAGATGTTCCTGAACTCCTGGAGATTTCTTTGTTGAAATCGGTTGAACTTCTCTGATCATCTCTGGTGCTGTTTAACTTTGATTTTTTTGTTTTGTCTGTGTTAATTTGAAGCCATCTCATACTTAGGAAACATACAGTGAGTCAAATAGTGGTTATTTGACCATTTTTGTTTTCTACAAGTTCTACAGCCCTAACTTGGAGTTATGGTATGTGTGGAAGCAGTTTTGCCATGTATATTTACTAGTTTTTGTGCTTAAGTGGAAAGTAAGTCATTAAACATTAAATATATAACTACCACAAAGTACCTTTCTCCCCCCTTTTAAAAAATACGGTGCCCTTCAGATTCTTGTAAAGTCACCCATCCCATAGCTGTTCTTTGAAGACAAGGATATGCAGACCATGTAAATGAAAACTCTAAAAGGAGATCAGCCGTGGATCATGCTGGTAAATGGAGTCATCTGTGTGGCATGAAAGTGCTTGTTTAAAAACACTTAATCCACTAAAACCTTCAGATGTCTACTTTTATGGAATACTGTTAATTTTTTTCCTCCAGTAATTTTGTTGCTGCATAATTTTCTTTTCTTTGGCTTTATACAGTGGAGGGCTCTTAGTTCCCTTAAGCTGATGTTGGATATGGACAACAACATACAGTGCTGGAGAACTGTGTAATTTATTGTTAGGCAAAATTACTGAATGTACTTAAAATAGATGGCATTATATATAGATATATATATATCTATATGTAATTCAAGACAAATGTCTATATTCATACCTCCTGTTAATGGCTTGGATGTTATCCTTTTGGGTGTTTCCTTGTGGCAGCTGTCAGAGATAGGAGAGTGGATTAGGCAATGCCTTGATCTGACCCAGTACGTCTGTTCTGACAAATTAACGCATCTTTATATTATATGTGCTCACTTTGACAGTGTTAATTATTTTATATATTATGGCAGAAAATATGACTTGTTTGTCTAAGAATGGGTCTGCAGCTATTATAAAATGAATGTTCTTTGGAGTCAGGATTTGTGTCAAACCAGAAGGATGTGCAGAATCAGGACTTCTACAGTTTTGTAAAGTGTAGTAGTAATTTTTTTTTCTAACCGATCTAATTAAAATTTCTAGACTTGTGGACTGCACTATCAGAGGTGCTCCTAGGTTTAAGGAGCACATGTTCAGAATTATCTTAACCAAGTGGTACCCTAAGTAGGAGGAAGTGTAGAAGGGGCTGATGTAATCTGTTTTTCTTAAGTAAGGTTTGACTGTGCAGATTTGACTCTGCTGATAACAGGTTTGTGGGAAACTGGATGGTAGGAGATCTGGAGTTGGACATCTGCACAGTGGCCACAAGTCAACTAATGCTGGAGAAACAGCAAATCTTTTACTGGATGTATTGATGGCATTGTAAAACACATGGAGTTAGCCTTCCCACTTCTTAATATGCTAATGAGCTAAAGTACAGCACCTGGTTTTGGTATTGTACTGGGAGAAGAATAGTTAGCGGCAGAGGAAAATGGTCAGAGGTCTAAAAAAAGTGCTTCAGGGGAAAACAAAACAATTTGGATTTTATTTTATTTTTTTTTTAGATGGTGGAAGGGAGCTTTCTTTTGATAAAGTTCTTTTAATATATAAAAGATAGCTGGAAAGAAAAGACAAAGCTGTTGTCTTCCCTACTGGAGATGAAACTATTTATGGGCTTAAACTGTAGCAAACGCTTATTAAGCTTGTTGAGTCAACTCTTAAGAACAGGAGCGCTGGAATAGATTAGGAAGGCTGTCAGATTCCCAGTAGTGCATGTTTGAAAAATGAAGATGCTTGCCAGGTTGTTTATATATAGAAGTTTGGAGAGGTTTTAATTAAGACAGCCTGTAGTCCCTTATGGTATTACTTTATGTCATTCCAGTTATTTCTGCTTGGTCTTGGGGTGAATTTCAGTTACAGCACACTGATGCTCTTGCTTTTCCCTTTGGAATGAGGTAGCCTTGTGTTACTGGCAGCTTGCTGGCAGTTAGTGGGTGTGGAGATAAGGATTTGTGAAACTGTCCACAGCTTTAACACTTAAAAAAGCAAGGTGGATTGTCTTAGAGGGGTCATCTAGTCCAATCCCCCTGCAATAAGCAGGAGCATCTTCAGCCACATCAGATTGCTCAGAGTCCTGTCCAATCTGACTTTGGAAGTTTCTAGAAATGGGGCACCCACCACCTTTCTGTTCCAGTGTTTCACCACCCTCATTGCAAAAAAAAAAAATACCAAAAAACTTTCTACTATCTAGACTCTTAAAGCTTCCTTAGTGTTGGAGTTTAGGTAAATGAACTGTATTTGGAAAAGCAGTTGGCCAATATTTTTACTTGGAGGTTTAAATCTGCTCTGAATTTCTTGTTTTTGTACAAGTGTTGTTCAAAGGAAAACGTGCTCTTTGGTAGTCCTATACTGCAGTTGAGAAGCACAGACTTTCTATGGGGGATTTCTAGATCTTGCTTCATGTGGATCCTGAGAAAAGCAATGCTTTCCTTCAATTTTTCATCCTGTGGTTCTTGCTTTAACACAAAAGAATTTAGCACAAGTCAAGAACTGCTTAGAGCTTCAGGCAGAGACCAGGACCAAACTGCACTAGCTGGATAGGTACTGAGCTTAAATTAGGGGTGTCTATCTGCTCTGAACAACTTAGAGTGTATTGCTTTGGCATATAATGCCAGTGCAAGAAGAATATTCATCCATGGATATATAACTACCATTTATTCACAGCAGTTACTTTAGTTTTAATTTAATAAAGGGAAAAGTGTTTGAAGATTGTGTGTAGAAACCAAATGTTGCATAGAACACGAACCAAGAAAGAAAACACATTCTTGGTCTTGTACATTTGTGGAGTGTAGATAGTTGTCAAATTATTTTCATTTTATTAATTCAAAATTCAAAAGATTTGAAGAGGATCTTAAAGTGTAGCCTTTTGTCACTTAATCTAAATTTTTTAGGCATTTTAATTGACTTGTATATAGCTTTCTGGCAAGTTAGATGGATGTGTGAAACTGTGGACTTTAGACTATAAAGATACTTAAGAGCAGAAATGATCATCTGTACCCGTACATGGTTTCCCTTTTGATGCAGAAACTTTGATTTGAATGAAACAAATGCTTTTTCTGTGCCTTGCAAAGCTATGGCCTTATTTTGTACACAAGTGAAGCTACTGTGGAAGACTGGAATCCTGAACTGTAAATACAATTGAATTGTAAAATTCTGTTGAGTTCTTGCTTCCATATTCCATGTGATTTTGAATGTTAAAAAATGAATAGGTTTCAAATCAGTGGTTTTTCCTTTTATTCTGCTTAAATAAAAGAGAAGAAGTGATAGCTCACTAACCTTATGCCAAAGTCCTCCTAAGGTACAGTAAGTAGTCCTAAGTGACTTTTATTTTTTCCATTTGAAATCTTTAGCTGATGTGGAGGGATTAGAAGGGTGACTGTAAGTGAGGCTCTTGCTGGAGATGGTTGTACGTCATTTCTAGGCAGTGCTTGGCTTAAGGCTGTGCTTTAGTGTTGGATCTGACTTCAACATGCACAAAATAGACCCATCTCTTAGATGGCTTAGACTGCCGGGGCGTACAGTTCTTTTTGTGTCTGCAGCTGTCATTATCTGAATGATGGTAGGGTTTACAACTTGTGTATTGTGGAAAACTTGTTCCCCTTCCCTGTTGATAGCTGTGGGAGACTGGGATGCCTCTGCTGACATTCTTTAGCTTCAGTGCTGTGACAGCAACAAAAAGTCAACAAAGTAACCTGGCATCAGAAAAGGCATCAAGGAAAGAAGCAAGGTAAAGCCTAACCAAGTGTTCTTTTTGGGTTATGGGAACTATTCAGACTGAGTTTTCTGAAGAAGAAGCTTCAGAATAAATAATAACAGTAAAGTTAACTGCTTAAATCTCCTCTCTTCCCTGAACTTGGTTGCAAGTTTAGGATGCATTAGACGAGTATGAGGCAGTTGGTGAGCTAACTGAAATTTTAAGTTAGTGCAGTTCTTATCATTGAAGTATCTTTCTCATAAAGAAGAAATGGAGAAAGGTACTCATTCCTCCCTTTCCATATTTGTAAAATACTAATAATTCATCTTCATGTTTAAAGTCTCCTCTGGTTTAGATGGTCACGTGTCGCTTTCTTGGTCCTTTACATTTGTTGTACTCAGTATCTGTTGAAATTGCAAGAAACCAGAACTCTTGAATGGAGTTCTCTGGGAAATGTTGATTTTAATGTTTGCAATGCCAGAGTTTAGCAGATGTTACATCACAAGAAGGGTTTTTCTTTGTGAGTTTCAGTTCCGTGCAAATCTGTTCTACAAATGTAAGAGTGTTTTTTTGGGGGAAAAGAGTAAGTGGAGCAGCCTGCTTGAAAATGGTTGTGGTTTAAAGAATGCAGCAATGCACCTTTGGTTTAAACAAGGAAAGCAGTGAGAATTTAGTTTCATATCCTGCCAATGTCTTAAATGTGTTTTTTTGAACAGAACTTCTTAGAGATGGTGGTAGAAGCATATATAAGTGAACTAGGTTTCTAGATTTGGACTAAAATTGACATGTGGATCAGTGGATCCAGCTGGGAAGTTTTTAATTAAGCATGCTAATTAAGTCATGTGGTGTACCCAAAAGCAGCGCTTTATTACAGGGGAGAAGAACTGTTTTCTTTGTGGCAAATAAAGGAGAAATACTTCATTGAGCCACTCTTCTAACTCCTGCCAGTTGGAAGAAAATATGGAGTCTAAAGTCACTCAAGAAAATTTGAGAGGAATATTTATACTCATATTTTACTGCACCTTGACTTTTTCTGTTTTTTAAACAACCTTTAATATGGGACAAGTTCTTACTTTTGCCATTACAAGCAGGAATACATCAATGACTGTGAATCCAGGTGTCTTAGAAATAGCATGCTGTGGAAAGCCCTTAGCTGAAAGCCTGGACGAGGTTCTGCACAAGGATGTTTGGAGCATCCTTGAGTGGACGGGTGAGCGGTATAGCTGTCAGGGTGATAAGTGATTGTGGTGGGTGTTCTGCTGTGGAGACAGGGAAATGAGCAGAGTTTGAGTTGCTGCAGCTCAGGATACGTGTGGGGAACTAAGCACCCACATGATTACTTGGACTTCACAAAAGAGTTCAGTCTGAAGCATGAGTTGGGATATTAGGGGGAAGGCGAATCAAGAAGTGAAACTGATGGTCTTTGTCTTAACTTTAGCAAAATATTCACATGTAAATGGTATTTTTTTTCTCTGTAAGTACTATGAGGGCAGAGTGAGCAAACATTAATTTCTGCTTTTACTTCTCTCAAGTACACTGCTTGTGTAAAAATAATGGCGCTGAAGGTAAAAAAGGATGTATTTTCTCCTGAAATGTCTCTATTTTCTGTTCTCCCTGCCCAGTGGAAAATATTTTTTAGAATGTCTTTCCTCAAGAAAAACTGTGCATCTTAAAGACTTGTCTTGACTGGTTATGTACCGGGGCTGTAAAATACAGCATCCTTCAGTAAGAAGTTGCTGGACTTGAGAACCTAAAAGATATTTTTCACTTTTTTAATTATTGCAAAATATATATGAGCAGTTAAAGCTGTTAAGTTTTCATGATTTTACAACTCTAGCATCATAAACTCAAAAGACCAACCTCTGATATGCAGAAGGGGATGTTCTGGCGTATATGGAAACATCCTTTGTTGTGGCTTGAAGAGAAAGCCTTGGTTGCTGGTTTCTTTGTGGCCAGTAGTAGCTAGAGCAGCCATGTAGCTTTATCAGATGTTGAATTGTCTTGACTTGCATTGAATTTAGGAATTTTCTATACCAGCAGACTTGTTTTCCAGTTTCCCTCTTGTTTAGGATTTGAGACCTGTACAAAAAAGCATTTTGTCTGTAGGATAACATCATTTTTTTCTCCTGAATTTTTTTCCATTACCCTGTGTTGGATTTGTCTCATCTGTTCAACTTTTCTGCCATTCTTGGAGAGGCATTAATATTTTTTGTCTTTGCATCTAGCGTATTAAGAAAGCTCACAGATAATTTAGGGGGATGTCCTCATTTTCAGGTCCATAACTACCAGTGTTCTGGTTGTAATCCAAGTTAGGGACTGAATGAGTATTATGCAAGGAGCATGTATCACTTGAAGTTTTTCTTTTCACTGTCACTGTTTGTGCAGCCTGGTTTGATCTTGCACTATTTGACATTTAGAGGGGAGTTGGATGTACTGACTGGTACTGCATGTTAAAACGTAGTGGAAACCAGGTTGATTTGAAAGTGCCATAGGCAAGCCTTACCTTCTGAATCTTAAGGTGTTGCAGCTAATTTTCCATGGAATTCCTGAGATAAATGGGGTTATGCTGTTAGAACAGCCTTCTGTATGTCATCAGTGTGATAGGCAAGCCTTACCTTCTGAATCTTAAGGTGTTGCAGCTAATTTTCCATGGAATTCCTGAGATAAATGGGGTTATGCTGTTAGAACAGCCTTCTGTATGTCATCAGTGTGACAGCTTGGACTTTTAAATTCAGTGTTTAGAATCTTTATGTACGAATTCAATGTATTGGAGAAAAATGGGAGAATACTCAAAACTCATAGTTCAGTTTTGGATTTTGGAAAGTACTTGTCAGGTTTTATGCAGAACATCCTTATCACAATTGTAAGGCTTATAAATGAAGGCAGTTAGATAAAGTTACTTGAGTTCTGTTTTAAACAAAATTTTACTTCTCTATTTTTTTAATAGTTTGTTGTTTGGTTGGTTTTGGCTTTTTTCTTCTTGTTAGTAATAAATGTTTAAGTGCCTCTTCTTGCTTTTAGTGAAACACTATATTCTAGATATGGATAGAAGTGTTCTTTCTCTGATCTTCTTGACCTTTTTCTCAAATGATTTTGTAAAGGAGAAAAAAGTTGAAAGCAAAACTGATTTTGGTCAGAATGCCTTGCCTATTTCCACTTACTGTTCTCACATCCCTGACCTACTAACAGCAAAACCTTTTCTAGAAAGCTTTTTTTTTCCCAAGACATTAGGCAAAAAAAAAGATTCTTAGTATTCAATGTGGTTTGATTTTGAAAATTCTCACTTGCTTCTGCAGGTGAGGAGGTTCAGCATGATAGATGCCCAGACAAGAGCAACAAAAATTAGTTTTGGTAGGGTCTGAAGTCTAATCGAGTAGTAAAACATCAGTACAGTTTGTGTCGTTTCCAAGCATAGGTAGCCTTGATGAGCTTTTGTTTAGATCATGACTCACTAAACTTTTATTTCAAGTTCTGCTGGACTCACATAAAAGTGCATGCAAGTGTCTGTTTATCATGTTCTATTCATTTTTAATGCAGTGTTGAGATGTGCCAGTTTGGGTTTTTATTAAGTATTTTTTCTTCTCAGTGTTGACTCTTCCTGCCATGGTTCTTTTGTATAGAACATTTTGGCTAAACTCATGGTTGTTGGTTTTGTTGTGGTTTTTCTTCAAGTGGCGTTTCTTAAACAGATAAGCACAACTTCAGAGGAATCATTACAAGGAATTTCTGTTGCTGTTACATTCCTTTGGTAACATGGAGTGTGTAGTTCTTGGATGGTTGAGCTCAGTGCCTCAGCCAGTCTGGTGACAGTGTTGTTGTTGCTGGAACAGACACCTGTCTCTGATCCTACAGGATGCTAACCAGATATACACCACTTGGAAGACCTACCATGGGCAGACTGAGCTCTTGCTGTACATCTGCCTTTCTCATGAAAATAACATGCTTTTTTTGTTCCTATCAAGTAGTCCAGAGTTGTGTGCACTTTGTTTGTAGCAGATAAAAGGAAACCGGGATACACAAAAATGAAGCACCAGTTTAATATGATCTTTGAAGATGTTTCTGCTCTTTTGGTTATTGTGAAGCTTCAAGACTGCAGGCAGTGAAATTAATTGTATTTACAAAGTAATCACCTGGTCATTTGAAGTAGCTTGATCATTGCAGGGTTGAGAAGTTTGCTCAACTCTTGGCAGAACCCTGCAAAAACTTCTATGAAGCCTGGCAAGTCGTGTCTTCTGGTTATGAGGTGTCAGCCTCTTCCAGTGCTGTCACATATGGTTTATAACTGGATATAAACAGCCTTGAACTTCTAAACTCTGGCTTAAAGGCTTCTTGTTTGTTGTGGGGTTGTTTTTGTTTTTTCCTGTGAAAACCAAAATACTTAGCCTTTTTGATGTAGAACCATCTGGTTTAGTTCACCAAACCTGCAGGTGTTATCTGAGGAGCTAAGGCATTTAAGTTGCTGCATATATCTGAGGGTGATGTTCCACCTTGTAGTGAGGCCATAAAATAACCACTGTTACTATGAAGGTGAGAAATTTTGCATTTGAATTTTGTGTGTGGCCAGCTGTGGCTCTCCTTGGTTTCCTCTGACTGCTAGTACATTTCCTGCTGCTGGCTCCAGAAAGAGGAATTGAGGTAATTTTGCCTGTGACTATCCTTAAAATGTGAATTCAATTCACATGATCATTTACCCTCTAGGAATGGAACTGTTTATTTTGTCCTAATTTTGTAAGTATGCTTCGCTTTTTATTTGCTGACAAACCTGTCTCTCAGTCTGATTTTTGGCTACAAAAAATTGTAGCTAAAGAAATAAAAACTCTAATATTACTGGTTGATATTTGAAGATATAAAATTTTAGATAAGCATTTTATTCTTTGAATAATTTCCACTAAGGGCTAGCCAGCTGCTTGGTCCTGGTTTGAAGCAGTACAGAGCACATGAACTGTGTGTCCCTGTGTGCCTCCAAATGATGTTGCCTTGTGTGTTCAAACTCATTGTTTTGCCTCCATACTTCTCCCAGTATACACCCAAATTAGAGTTGTTGGTTTTGGCTGTGATTCAGGGCTCAGAATTTACTGTTTTCCAGAAAAAAACCCTATGTGTCTACTCAGAATTCCTTGAAATATAATCTGGCTGCAGTCCATTGTTCTGAATACAAGGCTAAAACTGTACTAAAAAATGCCTGCCTTCAAAATTTCCTATTTTCCTCTCTTCCTGAAGGAAGTATAGTTGGATTGCCATAACAAGTATTCTTCATTGTGGTACAGTATTACTGGAGAAAAAAATTATTCTGAAAGTCAGTGATTATCTCCAGGATAATAGATTTCTGTTTGATATGTTGGTGTCTGAAGTGGATGCCCATATAATTACTGTTCCAAGGGTTGAAGGGTTTAATGTCTTTCAGCGTAACTCAGAAGGAATGCAAATATATTTGAACCTTGTAAACTTTATTAAACAGCCATGATACTGGGATCTCTGATTGATGTGGAGTATTAGGCTTTTTGAGTCATCTCAAAGGACTCTATTTTCATATTTTTAATGTGTATCTACTTAATCTCAGAACATGCAGTGTCCTTAGGGAAAGCCACTTCTGACTTGTTGAGGCAACATAGATTATTTGCACAGAAGAGTGGTTGAATCCTTGCTGTAATGGTAACAATTGCTATACCCTTAAATGTCTGAAATAAGAAACGTTTTGTTTTTTTGTTTTTTTTTTCGAACGTCAAAAATATATCCAGCGTATTTAGCTTGTCTTTAGGAAGCTTTATTCCAGCAAGAAGCATGGTGAATTTCTGTTACTTTGGAATATTGAAGTAGTGGTGCACTGAATTTTCTGTTACGGAAAGAATTGTGAAGTACGTGTTTATTATTTTTTAAGAGTTGTTTGTTATGTTGTGGTAATAGCTCTAAAGATGTCACCTTTGGAGTTATCAGAGTATTAAATGATTTTCTTTGACCCTCTGTATGGCAACTACATATCAAATCTAGTTGTTGACAAAATTGTGACTTCATTCAAGTTCCTGCTTTGTCAGGTCTGTCTTGTGATTCAGTTCCCTGTATGTGGAAGTCTGAGGCCAAAAAAAGGTGAAATACGCACTTTTTTTCAAAGGGTTTTCCTATGACACGGTCAGTCTTCAATGCGAAAATTAATTTTCATCTCTAGGGTTGCTGTACAATAGCTGTAAGCATTTGCAGGGCACTTGAGTCAAATTATTGCTCATTGCCATGGAGCTTTGCTTTTTTTGGTGGAAATTTGCTCTCTTTTGGCAGAAATTAGTGTTATTTCACTGTGGCAGTAGATACTTTGAAGCTGAAGGAGTTTATAAAAGTTGGAAGCTGTGTAGACACCAAACACCTTATTCATAAATTGTGAAAATTCATGTCTTCTGAAGAGGCTCTGGTCTCATGATTTTATTTTTTTCGTATGACTGTGCTTTACTTCAGCAGTGACAATGTTATTTTGTCAAACTGCTGCAGGCAGAGGAAAAGTTGTTGGACTTGGAGATGTTTAGTCTAAACCAGCTGTTCCTGAATTTGGATCACTAAATGGATTGATCTGTGGTTGGCAGGGTCCTGTGTGCTGGGGAGGCTCCAGCTCCCATAAATCTCTGCATAGTTACAAACTTTTTTACCTTGTGGTAATGATGGGAGCTACTATTCAGTGTTTTGCCTGAGTTTCTGGTAAAATCAGTTTGTGGTGTTGGGGTAGCATTTTATGTATTGTAACTTGATTTGATGTTATAGATGGGCTATGTTGAAGTTTTCAGCTTCCCTGGCTAAGCATGCGCATTTCTGATGAGCAAAAGGCACCAAGGTTTTCTGAGATGCTGTGTTTGGTATGGCATTTCATCCTTTCATTCAATGTGGTATACGTTTTTGTATTGGTTTTATAGAAATGGTATAACAAATATGTAGGATGTATATGATGTGTCGTATGCTAAACTCAAGGTATACCAAAGTTGTTACGATGATAGTTTTTAGAATTAAAAAGATTAGGTGATAATCTCTTTTCTACTGCTTTAAGTGACTTCAAATGTTGGGTAAAATGGCATCTTTATTTAAAAGCAGGTGTTGGTTCCTCTTTTGGTTCATGATTTTTTTCTTTTCATGTGTTCCCATGTGCATCTGTAAAACAGAAGATGCAATTTTACTGTCTTTTGTGATGTTGAGGTTCCAAGCCCCTTGTTATTAAAGTTCATGCTCTGCAGCCAGCAGTCCTGTACATTGTCTTCCGCTGCTGGAGAAGCTTACATCTATTCTTTTTCTCAGATCCTCAGTGATGTGGTGTGGGATGTGGTGTGTATCGTTTGGGTGGAAGTCTTAGATAGGATATAGGTTGGTGACCGAATCAACAAAGACTGATATGAAGAGGCAATGAGGATTTCTTTAATCGTGTGTTTATGAAATGAGTAGTTGTTCTGATCTCTTTAGACAAAATGTTCTGCTCAACTATTAAGTTATATCTTTTAACTGTGATTATAAAGGCAACCTTTTCCTTGTTGTGGAGATACAGCAATTGCATTGACCTTGGCTGATCAGGTCAAGGTGTATTTAAAGGTGAGTTGTGTATACGTAATTTGAAGTGAAAATGTCTGTGTGCAATGTATCTTACTTTAATCTTACCTAATTTACTCTTTCCTCAGCCCTGTGTAGATAAGACCTTGGGATGTTTTCTGTATTATGATTTACTCGTTCAGGCAGCTGGTTATGTTGTTAAATACAGACCAGGAAGCAAATACTTACTGTATAGCTACGTCACAAGGTGAAGTATCCAGAATTTAGGCATTCAGAGTAAATTAAACAACATATACAGTGATCTTCATATCATCAAGTTTGACAAAATGGGTGTGGTAAATCAGACTATTAGGCCTAGTGAGATAAGACATCAGAGTTCAGTGGTTTTGTTTTTTTTTTAACTAGATGTTGAAGATGAGTGAAGAATTGAAGGTAGGTAGGTGCCCTCATAACCTAATTTTTCCTCATGAACATTTCCTTCCTTTTCCCCCCTCTTCCCTCCTTCCTTTTCCCCCCTCTTCCCTCCTTCCTTTTCCCCCCCTCTTCCCTCCTTCCTTTTCCCCCCCTCTTCCCTCCTTCCTTTTCCCCCCCTCTTCCCTCCTTCCTTTTCCCCCCCCTCTTCCCTCCTTCCTTTTCCCCCCCCTCTTCCCTCCTTCCTTTTCCCCCCCCTCTTCCCTCCTTCCTTTTCCCCCCCTCTTCCCTCCTTCCTTTTCCCCCCCTCTTCCCTCCTTCCTTTTCCCCCCCTCTTCCCTCCTTCCTTTTCCCCCCCTCTTCCCTCCTTCCTTTTCCCCCCCTCTTCCCTCCTTCCTTTTCCCCCCCTCTTCCCTCCTTCCTTTTCCCCCCCTCTTCCCTCCTTCCTTTTCCCCCCCTCTTCCCTCCTTCCTTTTCCCCCCCTCTTCCCTCCTTCCTTTTCCCCCCCTCTTCCCTCCTTCCTTTTCCCCCCCTCTTCCCTCCTTCCTTTTCCCCCCCTCTTCCCTCCTTCCTTTTCCCCCCCTCTTCCCTCCTTCCTTTTCCCCCCCTCTTCCCTCCTTCCTTTTCCCCCCCTCTTCCCTCCTTCCTTTTCCCCCCCTCTTCCCTCCTTCCTTTTCCCCCCCTCTTCCCTCCTTCCTTTTCCCCCCCTCTTCCCTCCTTCCTTTTCCCCCCCTCTTCCCTCCTTCCTTTTCCCCCCCTCTTCCCTCCTTCCTTTTCCCCCCCTCTTCCCTCCTTCCTTTTCCCCCCCTCTTCCCTCCTTCCTTTTCCCCCCCTCTTCCCTCCTTCCTTTTCCCCCCCTCTTCCCTCCTTCCTTTTCCCCCCCTCTTCCCTCCTTCCTTTTCCCCCCCTCTTCCCTCCTTCCTTTTCCCCCCCTCTTCCCTCCTTCCTTTTCCCCCCCTCTTCCCTCCTTCCTTTTCCCCCCCTCTTCCCTCCTTCCTTTTCCCCCCCTCTTCCCTCCTTCCTTTTCCCCCCCTCTTCCCTCCTTCCTTTTCCCCCCCTCTTCCCTCCTTCCTTTTCCCCCCCTCTTCCCTCCTTCCTTTTCCCCCCCTCTTCCCTCCTTCCTTTTCCCCCCCTCTTCCCTCCTTCCTTTTCCCCCCCTCTTCCCTCCTTCCTTTTCCCCCCCTCTTCCCTCCTTCCTTTTCCCCCCCTCTTCCCTCCTTCCTTTTCCCCCCCTCTTCCCTCCTTCCTTTTCCCCCCCTCTTCCCTCCTTCCTTTTCCCCCCCTCTTCCCTCCTTCCTTTTCCCCCCCTCTTCCCTCCTTCCTTTTCCCCCCCTCTTCCCTCCTTCCTTTTCCCCCCCTCTTCCCTCCTTCCTTTTCCCCCCCTCTTCCCTCCTTCCTTTTCCCCCCCTCTTCCCTCCTTCCTTTTCCCCCCTCTTCCCTTCCTTGAGACAGGGCACTTTGACATTAATGAACTGACATTCAGCTGTAACCAAGTAGAACTGTGGCTGCCTTAAATTGACCCTAACTGGTGACGTTTTCATGTGTGAGTGAGCTCATAGGCACCACCACGCACTTCTAAGAATGTGCCACTGTGGAGTCATTCATAGTTCAGAGTCCTCTCTGTTGAATTTCACATCCTCCTACAAAATGTTTACAGGCAGAAGCAGCAGGGTAAGCAGACAGAAATAGAAAACCAAATTGTCAGTTCTGTAGATCTTGAACACTTTGAAACATGTTGGCTTAGCTTTTGTATGCTTAAAGCAGCAGTCTGTTCTAAATGTAAAGGTTAGGAAATTACTTGTTCTGCTTGCTGTCCTCTTGATTAGGATAAATTGACTTCTTTTTTGAGTTTTTTTTTTTTCTGAAGATTCCCTTGTCTCATTTAGAGCTATTTCCCGCTTAGTGATATGTTCAGCTAGAGCATGTGTGAATGCTAATTTCCCAGGCTGTGTGTAGGTTGGTTCTTGCCTGTCTCTGAAGTATTTCTCTGAGAAAACCTTGAGCACTTGTGGGTTGGTGGCTTTGCTGTTGAAATCTGTTAGGTGGCAGTAGCATTTAGAAAATGAAAGTAGTCAGACCTCAGCAGTTTGGAATTCTCCATAGGGTGCACAATTGAGGTAGGTTGGTCAAGTGTCTCTCTAAATGTAGATGGGTCTGCTTTAAGTCTATTTTGCTTTGTTGCAAAAAAATTTAAAAATAAAAAAAAGATTACTGCACCACTTTAGAGATTGTTTGGAAATAAGTTCTCATGTTAGAGTTACATTTATTTACAGCCTCAGATGGTTTTGTAATATTTTTATCTGTGGATACTTATATTATGGGCTGTCATGCCTAGTTGTAGGTAGCAATTGGTGGCAGAGGTGTCCACTGGTATAAAAAAAACACGTCTGGCTTGCAGTTCTAATTCAGTTTGCAGTCTGAATGTCTACTTCATACACAAACAGGCACAAACACGAAATGACCGCAACTGCCAAAGGTACAGCTCTCACAAGTCTCTTAAGGGTGTGTTGTCAAGACACTAAAACGTGGCGTGGGACAAGATGGGTAAAGAAATTTAAATCAAATGTAGGTGGAAACAGCCCTGCAATCCTTCAAAGCAAAGGTTAAGAAGTTCGTGGGCAAAAGTTTTGTATGGCACAGATTTATGAGCAGTTGTTCTGGGTTTATGTGGATACTGTTTTGGTAGCAGTGAGGCTGCAGGGGTGGCTTCTGTGAGAACCTGCTAGAAGCTTCTCCCATGTCTAATAGAACCAATGCCAGCTGGCTCCAAAACAGACCAGCTGCTGGTCAAGGCCATCAGTGACAGTGATAGCAGCTCTCTGATGACATTTTTAAGAAGGGGAAAATACCTGTGCAGTAGGAATGGTAGAGTGGAGTGAGAATATGTGATAATCAGCCCTGCAGACCAAGATCAGTGCAGAAGGAGGTGGAGGAGGTGCTTCATGTGCCAGAGCAGAGATTTGCCTGCGGCTGATGGTGAGGCAGATTGTCCCCATTGAGATCCACAGTGGAGCAGAGATCCCCCTGCAGCCCATGGAGGAACCCATGCTGGAGCAGGTGGATGCCCAAAGGAGGCTGTGGCCCTATGAGAAGCCTGCATTGAAGTTGGCTCCTGGCAGGACCCATGGAGAGAGGAACCCACGCTAGAGCAGGTTTGCTGGTAGGACTTGTGACCCCGGAGAGTACCCACAATGGAGCAGTGTGTGAAGAACTGCAGCCTGTGGGTAGTACTGGTATTGAAGAAGTTCATGGAGGACTGTTTCCAGTGAGAGGGACACCATGCTGGAATAGGGTAAGAGTGTGAGACCTTCTTCCCTGAGGAGGAAGGAATGGCTGAGACAACAGATGATCAATCAACTGCAACCACCATTTCCTGTCTCCCTGTGCTGCTGTGGGGAAGGAGGTAGAGAACATTGTGAGTTAAGTTAAGCCCATAAAGAAGGGAGGGTAGGGAGAAGGTGTTTATGAGGTTAATTTTTATTTCTCATTATCTTACTCTGGTTTGATTGGTAATAAATTTAACTAATTTTTCACCAAATAGAGTTTATTATGTCTGTAACAGTAATGGGGAGGTGATCTCTCCCTGTCCTTATCTCAACCTGTCAGCTTTTACTTACATTTTTAATGTCCCTTGTCCAGTTGAGAAAGGGCAGTGATAGAGCAGCTTTGGTAGGGACCTGTTATCCAGCGGGAGTCAACCCACTACAGCATTGGAACTAGTGATGCCCCTTTATTTATTTATATGCTTGTAACTTTGTGACCTTGATTTCATCCTCTCACAGGCAGAGAAGGTGTGGACTGTGACTTGTCTGGAGAGAGCATGTTTTTGCTGTTGCCTGGTATGTGTGTGCTGATCAGTTGGCTCCCTGCTGCCAACCAAGATGAAAGAGGTGGAGGAGTATTCCTGGTTTGCTGATTGACAGGGGTCCAAAATGTCTTTGAGATTTCTGCCCTATCAGACTAGGCTGATAATGACCCATGAGGTCATGAGGTCCAGGTTTTTTGTGGTGCGGAGGAAAAACAGATGGGCAGACTAGTGACCAAATAAGCTTAATTATCTTAGGGAACCAGTTTAAGAGCAGTGGGGTAATCCACTGTAAGATTCTGTATCTACAGGAAGAAAAAAAAAGAAACAGTGTAGAAAACAAAACACAGAAAAGTAGACGAACTTTGCTTATAATTTGTCCCTTTAGGCAAAAGTTTAATTTTTTTTACCCAACATATCAATTTCCAGGTCATATTTTAATCCCTGTCATTACACTGGGTGCCTTGCAAGCATTTCCTAATCATGGAGCATTGCCTTCTAAAGAAACTGTCAGCCAGAAAGATTGGCTCACTGTGTGAGACTTTCAGTTCAGTCCCGAGGTCTTTCCCAGTTTTTACTTTAGCTGTCTTTATCCCAGTTTTTTGTCTTCCTTTAAGTCACGTGGTAGTTTTTCATTAATAGTGGAGAGACAAAAGTTGATTAATAGTACTCCTGTATGGCAATGCCTGTTGAGGTGAGTTCTAAATAAGTGCTTGGCTGCAGAGCTTCTATAAGCTTTGATTCTTGTCATCCTGACAGGGAATAAAATAATGAGGACAGGGTGAAGAGCATCATCAAGGTGAAGAAAATTTTACAGGTGAAGAAAACGTGGAAGCTGGGAGGTCTGGGTTGATTTTCTGCCTCTTGCTGCTGCTGTCCTGGGACTCTAAGCAAACTCTATGTACCTGGCTGCCATCCTGCTAGCTCTGAGTTTTTAAGAAGTGGTGCTATGTTGTGGGAAGCTCTGGTGTGGTCAGTGTGCCAGTATAGAGAAACTTTATCTCATGTGCAATTTCTTATTCCATGTGGAACTGGCTATACCAATGTAAAAAAATCCTTTATAACCTTATGATTTTCTCCATGGTAGGATTCTTAGCGTTCAGGTAATACTGCTGAGGCAGGCAAATAGTGTTTTGCCCAGTGCCTCAAACAAGTGATTAATGGCCTTTTCCTATATTATCAGATATTCTGAGGCCAGTTGCAGTTCATGAAGGCCTTGTGTATTGCAGTGATAGGGACCCGAGGGCATGGACATGTGACTAGCCATTGCAGGTCAACCGAGTGAAAGGCTCCATTTCAATAGTTGTGTGTGTTCATTCAGATCCTCAGGAAAAGAAAGTAAATACAAGTTAGTGAAATTATCTCAGGGTGACTGTGCAGATGGAAAGCTGTAGCACACTATTCTATAGTAAGTTCAGTCACATCATTTCTACATGGTGTGTTGTTTGCATGTCCATTTTCTGAAGGAGAGAGTCATAGTCTACCTGAGACTGTTCCTTCATAAGATTTTGGGAAGGGAATTGTAGCATGGATTTTAAGTGTTTTATACTTAGAACCCAGTTTCTGTGGTAACGTGTGGGGGGATTATGAAGTGTCTTATACCAAGACAGGAGGATGCTGCCATATATAATCCTTTCTGGAGCCATGCTCCAATTCTTCCCCTTGAGATCAGAGGTATGGCTTGCAATGTGCAGAGCTGTATAGGACTTCTATGTACGGCCAAGGGGGTGTTAGCACGGACTGCTTAAAATTTATACAAATCTTTTTCTAAAAATCATAATGTAGCTGGAAAATAGTTCATAAATAGTATGTAATAACCATTTTTTTGGTCTTTTTTAACTACTGAGGCACTGTAATCTAATATGCATTGCTCTATACAATTTGAAGTAATTTAGGTAGGAAGAGGTAGGACAGCTTCATCTCTGTACTTCTGGAACGTAGTGACTAAACATCCTTTTCCTTTTCTTGCTCCCGAATCCCTGCTGAGTACAGTTATTTCATATTCTATGTATGTGGTCTCCTCCCCGCTTCTCTTCAACATTTGTTAGTTTTAATCCGTTTATGGGAGAAGTATGGGTAATTTCCTTTCAAGCCAGAGGTCTTCCCTACTCAGATTTGCCCATATAACTCAATCTGAACTGAATCAACCATCTCAACTTGAAGCCTGACTGTTTAGTCCCTTTCATGTGTTCTGTGTTTTCAGTCTTGCCAGGCGTGGTACTTTTCTCTTTGTCTTGCTTGTCTAAATAACCATTTCTTACCAGTTGATTGAAAGTAATTTCATAACTATGTTTTAAAACTTGAATAAGGGATGTGGTATTTTACTTTTCTCCTTTTCCTTTTGTAAGCTTATTCTCATTTTCCTTTTCCTTTTACTTTTCCTCTGTTCTCTGCCTTCTACAAAACGTGTTCTTTTTTTCTCCAAGTAACACTACTTCTGTGGCTACTGAACTTTCCTTTGTTGACTTGGCATCTTGCACATCAGCTTCTGTTGTTACTAATGAAGTTTCCTTTCTTGTTTCTATTTGTAAAGTGTGTGGGATGCCATTCTTTCAGTGCAGTTCTGTTGTGTGATACATTTGCTGTAACTCTTGTTTTTGTCACTACTTGTTTACCACTTCAGGTAAAGAGATTAGGAGAAGTGGTCTATTCTGACTTGAGGAGAAGTCATACTCACATAACAGAAGGCTACTTTTTCATCACATGAACAAATGAATTTTGGTCTCAGTATCTGTAACAAAGCACCTGATGTGAAACTTCTGATCAAGTCAGTTTTGACGAGCCAGCTGCCACTGGAATCAGTGAATTATAATGAAATAAGTTACAACAGCAAAATAATTAGCTACTTCTTTGTCAGTGCCTTGCTCACGAGACAGGAGAGCCAGCAGATTGTTGTTCAAAGCCTTTCTGTTTTTCCGAGAAGTGGTGACCAAATAAGTGGATGCCCTCGAGATAGATAACTAGATGTTACTTTTCTTAGAGAATTACTAAGGTCAGAGTCTATTTGACCTTACCCCTGAAAGTCTTCAAAATCAATGACATTGTGCAGCAGATTCTGAGCTGCCTTCCTCCTTTTCTGTTCAATGATTTTTCATGAACAATAGTAGCAATAACTTGTATTGTAGGTCCAAAAATGCCCTTAATGTTTTTGAACCCTTTGAAGTAAATTACACATATTTATATTTGCAGATTTTTCTCATGCTATCAAAATGGACTTCCACTACCAGCCATATTCTTACTCCTTCCTGTATGGTCTTGATAGAGCTTAAATGTCCAGACAGCGAGCTGGTTGAACTTGCTTATTCATCAGAAAGTTAACTCTGAGAGTAAACAGTTTTCTGCTGGGGTAGCAAGTTGAATTGGCTTATTTTTGTAGCTGTGATGACTAGGGAAGGGACAGACTGGATGGCTGGGGGGAGAGGGAAGGCAGAAAGGAGTGTCCCTTCTGATGACAGCGAAGTATTAAGTATTAGGTCACCTTAGCAGCCTTGTTTAACCACACGCGTAAAGGCACTTGCATGTTTGTACTGGAGGGCTGGCAGACATCCTTCCTTGAGTAGCAGTTTCCTTCGTTAGATGGAAACCTGCAGTCAGATTTTCAGACACAGGTCTGTGTGCAGATCACTTGCCTCATATAATGGGGACAGTAGGTTAAAACTACTTAGAGCTGAGGTTTATCATGGCAGTGGGTTGCAAAACACAACTGAAACAGTTTTTCATGTTGCATTCATACTGATGGTTGACAAAAAACGGAGACAACAAAGACTGGGATTTTTTTGCAAGTCAGTGTCTGTGACTTGAAACAGCAAGGCTTCAGCTTCATTCAGTTAATAACACTTTCTTCTGAATTCTTTTCTGTGTGTTCATACTGCCCATCTCTCCTCTACCAGCAAACAAATGAGGGTGTGAAGTGCTTGTTTCAGACACCAGTGAAGATTGCACTTGGATTACAAGTTGTGTCAACTATACAGAAAGGAGAGGGATGAAAGATGGGTGTACTTGCCAAAGAAATCCTGGCAGTACCTAGAGATCTCTGTTGGCATTACCATTGCTTTTTAAGATAATGGAATAGGTAAACAGCTTCAGACAAGCCCTGGTATGTGATGAGCTGTACTTGGCAGCTGGTTACTTGCACCTGGAGTTTTCTTGGAAGAGCCTCTATTCTGGTGCACCAGTTGACTTGCTGAATGTAGAAACTTCTGGTCAGGTTTTATATTTAGGGATTGTCTTAAATACAGACATGATGCCTAGCAGATACTGCTGTCAGTATATGACCTAATTAAAATAGGTGGTTTGTATTTTGAGTGTGCTAGTCATGTTTTGTGACTAGTTTAAAGGTGGGATTAAGAGCACTTCAAATTCTGATAGAGGTCTGGTGCAGCAATATTAATTTTTTTATAACTGCAAATATTTTTTGGGAGTGATTTTTATGAAGGAAATGTAGTTCTCTGGTGTTTAAGGGCATTCAGATTTTCAGCTTTTTCCTTTGCAAGGTGAATATCAAGGCTAGCAGAGACCACCTGGAAATCAGCATTTAAAGTAATTTTACGCACATGAGGCATTCACCTCATGTGCTGAAACTTGTACTTAAAGGGAAGAATTGGAAAGCTCTTGGTTAACGCTCACATTCTTCAGCCTGTGCTAGTGGTGGTGTAGCATTTCTTGTAACTACATACACTCAGCTTGGAAAAAATCAGTTGAAAGAAGCTGATTTCTGAAATTAAGCAAGCAGTTCCAAAAATGATGCACAGTCAGTTCTGCTGTTTGCCATCATCCAAGTAAATGGCTTCTCTCTTCCAAATTGCCACATTTCCAAATGCCAATTCAATTAGAAGCGCAAAGCTGTCTTAGTTTAGATGCATACACAGAAGTTAAGTGTTTTCTGTAAGCAGTAGTATGCTACTTGCATTTGTTCCATGCAAGTAGCTGGAGATTGGGGAGGTAGTGCATGGTAATACTCTTTCTTACTTCATTCTCCTGATATTCTTAAGTGTGTATAATTCATGTTTGTATGTTTTATATATTGTTTATATGGTGTTGAATGGTGTGATAAATGGAAGGCAGATCTGCTGTTGTGATATGACAGTGTAGTGCATGAGCCTTTTTCTGGAAACTTGTCTGCTTTATAAAGACATTTTTAACAGCTTTATGAATTACAGGATGAAATGAAAACTCTGTATGAGTGGAGGGGTACTTTAAGAAATAGCTCTAGAATTTAGTATCCCTTTTGGGAGAAGACAGTGTGTTTTACAAGAAATAGAAATGTTTTGAGTTGCTTTGTTTCTGATGTACAGAAATACAGTTTACTCAGTGCTTTCTAGTCATCCTTTTAAAAAACATTCATGCTGAAGGCATTAAAAATTACACTCAAAAGCTGCTATAATTGCTCCCATAAACTTGGATTAGGAGCTTTCAACTTCCCTATGAGGTCTGGAGACTTTACAAGCACTTGCTCAACTTCTGAAGGAAGAATATGTTGCAAAAAAAGAGGTGTTCTCTTGAGATGTAGGTATGTGCAAGTACCAAAGTGGCACTGTGGGTGATGTACCTGAAGATACCACCAAATGGAAGGACACCACTCTTACCAGATTGAATGGGTTGTTGGCTGCCAGGTAGTTTGTCTTCAGGGGTTGGAAGCACCGTTTAAAAGGTAGCCAGAGTCTAAAAATGACTTGGATTTTAATGTAATGACAGTCTAATAATTAGCTTTGTGGAAGCAGTTTCTAGCTTGCTAGCTGGTGGCCTTCTGGCATCAGACTGGTGACTGCAGCTGTATTACCTCTGGCTTGTGTGTTTCAGGAATGCCAGAGCTGGTGAGGGAACAGCAACTGTGTGTGCCTCTTGATCTATAGTACTTTACAGTTTGGGAACTGATTTTTTGCACCCTGGCCTTTAGGTGGAATGAGTTTAAATTCTGAGAGATTTTAAAGCCTAAAATGAAAAATTATTGCCCCATGCCACAGGCTGTGTGTGATTGCTTGATGAATTTGCAGTAAAGCAGGGTAGACATTAATTAACTTTGCTGGGAATAGGATCATGCTGTTTGCACACCTGTCTGCAGAAGTTTGGCAGTATAAGTTCGATGGGTTCTTTCCCAGCTGCAGGAAATTCTCTGTAGACCAGAATTTGATTGTGCATATATCTGGACAGTGATGATTTTTACACAAATGCACATTTTCCTTTAATTGCAGGGAGGGTGTATGGCTGAAGTAATGTCAGTGACCATCTCTAAGCTCTTGAGATAGATTGGAGTATATGGCTGGGTATGAGGAGAGATACACTTCCTGTTCAAGGAAATGGAAAGGAGCAAACTAGAGGCTGGCACTGTAATTCTGAGTTACAGATAGGGAAGAAGCAAGACAGGAGAAGAGATGAGTGGAGCAAAATAGACCTGAAGAGCAGTTTAAATAAGCAGAGAAAGGATATGGGAATACAAAGTAGGGAAGAGATGAAATTAGACAGGGTAGAATAAAGTTCAGGTGGATATAACTAGTCTTGAACATTATGCAAATGTGTTTGAAACACTAATTTCAGTTTAAGTTCAGTAAGCCCACCAGATTTGTCAAGCAAATGTAGTGCAGTTTTATAGGAATTTTGACTGTGCTTGCCCTCTGAGTAAACCTGAATGTGCTGAGCTCTAGTTGGCCATGTTTTGCATTAAAACAATCAGAAACTGTATATTGTACCTAGTGCTGTAACTGTCAACTCTTCACAAACAGAATTGTGACACTCTGCAGGCTTGAGATGGGAGATGGAATTTTTTGTCTTTACGGTGAAGTGTCTTTGTATTTCCCAGGGTTCTTGCTTAATTATGAGATATGGGTTGCTTTCAAGGAGTTTATGTATGATCAAGTAACTTCAGACTCTATTAAAAAAAATGCTACCTATTCCAGGTAGTAGTAGTAAGCACAGGGGTTGGTAGCCTTTTTAACTTCAAGGGATTTTATCACTTTTTTTCTTATTACTCTTAGTTAATTGACAGAATCTCAGTGTTTGTGTTAATTCCTGGGCTTTTTTGCTATTATGTGTTGTCTCTACCCATCACAGTGGTAAGTAATTCTTCGTGTTTTCCTTTCTGTTTTTTCTGCTCTGATTTAGGAAAAGCCCCCAAATTGCCACTTACAATATTTATCCAAACAGTATTGTAAACTTAACTGAATAGAGGATTCTATACACAGACTGCCATACAACTTAAACAAGTGTGATAAGCCTTCCCAGTTCTTCCAGTTGAATATGTGATGATAAAAACTGCAGAAATTTATCATGTTGCTGATTTCTGTTTGCTGGAAGAAGACTACTGGTCTTGTCACAGAACAAAAGTACTGTTTCATTTGAAGTTTTAATATTTTTGATACACTTATATCACTTTATTAGAAAAAAAGAACATGATTTAAGTGTTGGTGTTAATCACAAGAGTTACCCTGTTAAACTGTTAAAGGGTGTGTGGTCAGGCATAAGTAACACCAGACAATAAAATGAGCTGAAGTGATGGAAGCAGAAGATATAAGTGGCCTCTGGTAAACAGATTCAGTAACTTTTGTACTGTGATATCATAAACACAAACATTATCTTCAGGAAACTGCTTACATTTGAAGAATAAAAATGTGCAGTGTGTGTGGTAAAGCATTAACAAGTCAGCATTTAGTGTTAATATATGGAAAATCTGGAATTTCTTAGAATGGCTAGGATATGTTGCAAAACCCCATAATCTTAAAATTGTTCTCAACACCTGTCCATCAAAACACTGAGGTTTTTAATGTCCTGTGCATCAGAAGAACTGTGTAACTTGTGGAACAAACAAAAATTCTTAATTTCTTCAAGGTGCTTTTATTGTGATCAGTGAAAAGGATTTAAATTGTGAGCATGTAATGACTACAAATTGGCTTTTGGACAATGTATTCTCTCCGTCATGCCTTTACAACATGGCAGTTCCATCCATATCTTTTTGAAGGAGTTGGGAATGTTGCATCCTGTTCCACAAGACTCTTAACATGGCTGAACTTAGTTTTAAATTTGGACTTGAAATATTCTTTCAGAAAGTTGTACACATAAATTTTGCAGCAGTGTTGGGGCAAAACAAATGAAATTGATACCAGTTAGTGAATAATTTAGTGGATTTTAGTGTATTGTCATCTGGGATTTTTCTTTTACAGGTCAGGTTGACTTTTTCTTTGGCTTGGTGTTTATTTCTTTTCCAACCCAAGTACAAGGTGAGCAAAGACATTAAAAAAGATGTTTATCTTAGTTATATGAAGTGTAATATTTGAGAATTGTGGACTTAAAAGGTACCCTAGTTTAAATACATGGAAAGAAACAGACATTAAAAAAAAAACCACTTTTCCTAATTTTATTTGCTAGTGGTATAGAACTTGTTGCTTTTATACCTGCTTGTTGCTAAATATGTGGCTGTGTTGTTAACTGTTTAAGATGACAATTGAAGGATTTAAGTGGGGATGAAACCCTTGGTATTTATTACCTTTGTAGTGTTTGGGGTATTCACAAGTGCTGTTATTCCTAAGCAAGTGGTTGTTCTTTGTGGTTGTAGTGCTTCAGGCTGAGTTCTCTGTGTTGCCACTTAAATGGGTGATTTTTTTCACTAGAATCTAAAGACATGGAAAAGCCCCAAATAATTTTTCATAACAGTTTCTCTGTTGTTGCGGTGGATGCTTGTTCCTCACAGCTTGCAAATGGAGTGAGAGAGGGCATGGTCTTGCAGCAGATTCTGCTGGTAGATGGTTTGGTCTTCCCAGAGCTTCCCAAGGCCATGAGACGTGTCACTGAAATCCATTTCCAGCAGGGCTCAGGGTGCTGACCCAAGGCAACAATTGCACTGGATCACTTGCTCCTACAAGTGCAACTGTTTTCACATCCAGCATGGCTGATCAGAGCAGGTGCTCTTGCAGGGTCTGTCTGTGTTGCCAGGTCTCAGCTCAGTCAGTGCCTGTCCACTGGGTAAGAGTTTTGTTCTATGCAAGCTCTTGTTTCAAGGGAAAAATAGGTTGTGTGCTCCAGGCCTGTCTTTTATGTTATCCATTACAACATCTTGTAGTACTGAAAGCTGTTTTCAGACCATCATGTAAAGAGCAAGATAAAAGTAGTATTAATGTGTACTGGCCCTATGCTGCTGCCCTGAAACTCGGTCCAGAGGAGGAGACACCTCTGCCCAGCTGCAGAGGACCCAGTAATAGAGGTTTGGGTCAGATGAGCAGGCTGTAGGTCTGTTCAGAAGCAGAAACTAGGATGAGAGCCTACTACTACCTCCTACTACCTCCCTGCTCTGTGCACTCATTTCCAAGGCAGAGGGGAATATCAGTGAGGCTGCTTTGTTTGTTAGTACTTGAAATCAGCCATCTCCAGATGCTTGACATGGCCTTGTCTCTTTTGAAGAAACTTCTGTAGCTGAGATACTGGCCAGTGACTCAGTGTTTTGAGCTTGTTTGTTCTGTTCCTCCTAATTTAAGATTTACCTTGAGAGGATGGGTGTTCATGAAGAAACAGATAGATAACCTTTTAAAGGTGTGTTTTACTCTGGGTAGAATTCCCTTGAGATGACATCAAGGAGCAATAACTATTGTTGGTCATACAGCTGGGAACAGGCAGTGCACTTCTAACCTGGGCTGCCTTTGCTGACATTGAAGCTCTCAGAGATGGAGCCTGTGGCACAGAGGTGTGTAGCTGTTTTGGAAGCAAGCTTTTATTGATTCTTAAGTATCTAGAGTAATGAGTAATTGAAATAATTAAGCTTTGTGTCTTCCTTCTCATTCTTCTCTAGCCTGAAAACCAGGCTTCTTACCACATCTACTTTAGAATCTGTATTTTCTGAGGCCTGTCTCCTTGTAAGAATATAATGAAAATTAGATAATGAAATTGTATTTTAATAAGTTTCCCTGCTATATTAAGCCAGTTTGAAGTATTTCATATTAACATTTTCTTTTCCAGTTTTTATTTAGCAGCTAAGAAGTACCATACTGAGTCTGGTATTTGGTGTTTGTGTAGCCAGATATGCTCTCTTCAGCCATGACAGTCACATTGCTGTTTAGGGAGTACAAATGAGCCACGGCTGTTCTGTGACTCACTATCCTCCCACTTTTCTAGGATCCAGTCATCAGACTAGGAACATTAGAGACTACATCCTTGTCTGCTCCTTTTAGTAGCTGCTTACAATCCTGAGACAACAGATTTCCAAACTTCTTTACCAGCTATGTTAATCTTACCTACTGCCATCAAGTATTTACTGCCATTCAAGTAAGCTTTGAATGTATTAGACCCTCACACCCCTAACATCTTGCATTCAGATCGAAGAGCCCCAGCTTCTTCATTCTTTTCTTCCAAGGCAGCTGCTCTATCTTCAATCCTTTAATTGACCATTTCTATACCTTTTAAAATACTGCTTTGCTCTTCTCATATACTATTCTTGTCTCCACAGCTTGGATCTTAAGACTGCAGTGCACCAAGTTTTTACCTAGCAGCACAATTACTTTCTGCCTTGTTCTGAGTTCTTCCAGAACTGGTTATGTCCAATATCTAGATGACATTTTAGCACATGTTGCACAGTGAGCCTGTAATTTAAGGACTGTCAGCAATGACTTCAGGGTCACTTCTTTGAATTATAAGCTCCATCTATAAATTAACTATGGAAGCCTAATATGTTTTGTTTTTATCCCCTCCCATTTATTTTCATAGATCTGTTTGTATTCTGCATTGAAGCTTATCTACCACACTACTTACTCAGTTTAGTGAGGGCCTTCCAGAGGTCACAGTTACTGCCATTGCAGCTGGCTGACCTGGAAAAGCTTAGTTTTAGCTGAAGACTTGGAGGATTTGACTGTGCACTTCTATCTAGGTCAGTGAAGATGTTGAATAGAATGATTCCTAGCAATGCTGCCAGGTCAGCTCCACTATTGACTCTTCTCTGTGGTGGAAAAGTTGACTATTAAGTCCCACGATTGCTTCCTAGTCTTTAACCAGCTTTTTGCCAATGATTGGATCTTTCCTCTGTAGCCTTGGCTTTTTGCTATAGACTGTTAAAGGAGCAGTCCGAACTCTTTGAAGGTCCAAGTATGTGTTTTCCTTGGATTTCTTTTACTTGTTTGCGTGGAGTGCTAGCTGGATTTTTCTAAGCCAAAGACATATTCAGCTTGTTCCAGCAGGTTATTTGCTATGCTCTTAATATTGGCAGTCTTGCCATGGATGGAGACTGCATTTACCTGTCTGTACCCTTAGAGACTCCTGCTGGAGAATGTTTTTGGAGAATGTTTTGGAGTTGTTGAAGAGCTTCAGAAAATCTCACAAATAATGAGAGGCTTCCTGTCCTGACCCAGTGTGCCCAAAAGCATAGGTTTCAATAATGTGAAGTGATTATAACTCGGTTATAATTATGGCAGCTCTGAAGATTTTTAACTACACTGTGTAACAGGGCATATTAGATCTAAACTGGACAGATGACTTCACGTACATATGTATGTGATTTATAGTTCTAGTCGCATTAATTATGGTGACATTAAAAAAAAAATTGAGAGAATTGCTGAGCCATTCCTAGCACTTGTGTTACAGGTCTTTTATGATATTCAAGAAAGTTCAGACAAGAATAGTCTGTGTTAAGACTAGCAAACCCCTTTCCTCTTGCTGCCTTTCTCTTTTTTTTTGGTACAGATTTACATTAGTTTTCCTAGTGGGGAAGGCTGTCTGACCAGTTTAATCCCCCATGCTAGATTGTTTTTTTTTTGTTTTTTTTTTTTTTTTCACAACTGTACTGTGAAGCCAACTAGTAAGATGATCAAGACTTGCAAATGTATTTTGTAAATTAAAAAACATAGGTTGCTTTCCTTTTCTTCATTGATATTTAGAGCATAGCCACACAGACATTTTCATGAGCATGGTTTAGCGTGTGATGAATTATGGTAGAGGGGAGAGCTGCCACAGTGTGTGGGAGACTTTAAGCTGATTTTTAGCTAACAGACAAAAGCAACATGCAACTACAATATCAACCAGTAAGTTCTGTAAACCCAGAAAACCCTTGATGTAAAACCCATCAAGTTAGGAGTTCTAATCCTGTTCTTCATAAAAAATTGCTTCGCAGTTGTGGCTGCTGTGGTGATTGTGGTATTATTTTCATGAAGTTCACTGCTACTCTTTTCTGGTACAAGTGTCATTGTTTAAGTGCAGATATGTAATATGCAGTAAATGTTGACTTGTGGCCATAGGGTATGGTGATAGAATTATGAACTCCTGTAGCATAGCTTTGATCTAGAAAGACTTGTGTTGGTGACAGTGATTATTGAATCCTGATAGGAAATTGGGAAGACAGAAGATTGCTTTTCTGCTTGAATTAACCTTTATGTTGCATTCAGATTGCTTTCGTTGATGCTGAAACTGAAATAATAGAATGTGAGCAAACACTTGCAAAACTGGAGTACATTGTACCAGCATGTGATAACCTACTTGCAAGGGATGTTTTAGTGCCAAAGCTCAACCATCATTTTGGAGATGAGAATGATGGCTGTGAAACCCTTGAGCTCAACTTGTCTTTTGGAAGCTTACAAGTGTCTGTATATTCACCTATTTTTGTCATAAGGGAAAAATCCTGTTAAATGTCATGTTTCTCATAATTGGACCGACTTAAGGTGATTTTCTGAAAGACGGATTGTCTGTGTTGTGTTTAACATGGCCACAGATTAAACGGAATGTATTTTGTAGACTATGTTGCATTGCACTGTCTTGTGTGGATTCTGTGGGGACTTCTATATCTGATGGGGTAAATGAGAGGAGGATGGATTGTCAAACTTAAAGGAGTAACTTAGAACTATTAAAAACCAGTGTGTATCTAATGTGCTATGTTGAAAACCACTGCAGTGGTATTCTCAGGATGTTTTTTTAATTGTGTGAAAATATCTGAGTGCTATCCTTGTTTGTTCTGGTGTCTGATTTTTTTTTTTTTTTTCCTTAAATGAGCATGAAGACCCAAGATACTTAGTGGTTTTGTTCACAGTTTTCAAAGCCTGTGTTTGGGGAATGTGCTCCTATCTTAGCTGTAGATACTTCTATTTTAATATATCAAGGAAATAATGAACTTCTTGGTTTTAAGAAAAGGCTGTATAATTAATTTGACAGAGCGTTCTTAGTGCATAAGCCACATTGTGCTTTCAAGGCCTAAAGGCCACAGGTCTTGTAATGACCAAGGGCATTTTCTCCTCTGGATATAATTTCTAATTCTGTAATGGAATGCCCTGGTTTTCTGCTCTTCAGGCCTAATTTTGAGGTGTCTAGATTCTTTAGTGTTGAGGAGACCTTCTGAAGTACTTGGAATTGTGCAGGAAGCCAATTTTTATTCATCATGTCCATTTATTCATCTGATCCCAGTTTGCTAAGGAATGATTCTGCTGTCCTGGCAAATGAGCTAAGAGTAAAGGTAGGTGAATATCCGTCATTGGGATAGATGGTGATCAACTGTTAAACTAAAAACCCCGTATTTGAGTAATGTCAATATTGCCATAATGTTTGGAAATAGGGTGAATTTGGGTTTGAATATTTCCCACCCATCTACTTTTGATGAACGCCCACATTAGCCACCTCTGATCAAGAGCAATCGTTTTTGCTTCGTTTGTGATGCAGGCAGCAGGCATTACATACAGTAGTTCGTATCTGCCGTGTTAGCTGTCAGAATCTTTGGATGTGACAAACTGGAAGGAGCAGCATTTAGATTAAAAAGTAAATTGTATTTTCAGGTCATCTTGCAGAGAAAAGAAGTATTTTGCAAACATTATCACTAATTACAAAGTTGTGTACCAGCTCAATTACATGTTTCAAGGAAGATACTGGGGAAAAAGCTGGCTCTTTTAATTGCACGCTGAATTGTAGGGCTGTTTGATTTTTATCAAGGATCCAAAGTGAAATATTGGATGTTTTCTTATATGCAAGTGTAAAGAAAAACAGAATCCTGGGTTCTTTTCCTGGCAGATAAAGGGCAATTACTGATTTGTTACAAAAATGTGTTTATTCAGAAGAATGTTTCTACTAAAAGAAAAAAAAAGTGTACCTTGTCATAACTTTATCTAAGCTGAAACACGAGTATTTTTTTCTGCTTTTTGTTGGGTTTTGACATAGCTTTTTAAGATGATGTGTCTCATCCTGCCTCTGCCAAAATCCTTCTCTGATAAGTTTGATTTATGCATTCATTATCTCTCCTACAGTGCCAGGCTGTAATGTCTTAATGAAATTTCATCATGGGTTTGTGGTTGAGTGGCTGCTACTGTGGAAAATAATTTCTATTCAAGACTTCTCATCTCAGCCAAAATGGCATTCAAGCATATCCCATATTTCAAGAATTACTTTCTTATCAACTCTTAGTTACTGCTACTTGATCTTTATGTTGTTGTGACCCTCTCCTATTCCCAAATTCTTGCTGTTTTTGATCTTAGTTTATTTAGTCTATTTAAAGACACCAGTTTAGACTATACTGTTTCTGTCCAGTTGGAACATGAGAGATGAATTTATGAGAAAGATGAAGACTAATCCCATGTAATAAAAAATGCCTGGATGCTGGGTAATATGCCTTAGCTGGCACATGCCTTAGCCATCCTGGTCTTTGAACAAAATTGTCGCTACTTGCTGCTGTAGATGTTGAGATAAAATTTCAGCTTTGTACTGGATAGTCTTGACATTGATATGCTTTAGAGATGTCCCTTCTCCTTATGCCTGTTTAAAAATGGTTGGTTGGCTTACTGTGTATTTTTGGGCTGGGTTTGCAAACTCAGGAAGAAAAATCCAGAGATGGTGTGTCTGGCTTAGGAAGTTCCCTAGCCATCTGTAGTTGAGGTCTAGGAGAGTGTGCTGGGGTAGCTATCCCTGCAAGTTTGTCCTGTTTTATATTCTTCCTTAAATACTATTTACTACTGTAAGACAAGGGAAAATGGGTAGATGAAGCCATGCTTTCTTTATCTTGATCAGTATAATATTTGAGTATTTTTTTAAATATGAGCCCTTATAATAACGGAATTGTGTTCTTCGAAGTGCTTTGTTGCTTGCTGTCCTCAGGTAATGAAACCTTTTGTCTTCAAGAACATCAGATTGTTCCTCTGTATTTACTCTCTCTGAGGTGGATGTCTGTTATTGTGTTGAAAGTAGCCTCCTTTCCTGTACCAAGATAAAGTATTGCCATTATTCTCCAGCTGTAACAGCAGTAGAGAAATATTAGGCTCCCTTGTTTCCTTCTAGAAATGGAAATCTTTTGCACGTACTCAGACCTGGCTTCATAATACCTGGTTTATCTTGCCTGAGTTTCCTGGGATGAGGGTATATTCAAGAAGAGAAGGAAAAGCTAGGATTATTGAGACCTGTTTTCCCTCCAAGACAATCAAGCTTGTAATTAAGAAAATTTACTGCATTGCTGGCAAAAATAAACAAACAAACCCAACCTAGGTGCCTTCAAAACCTACATAGATTTGGGACAGCAGCCTTTGAAATACTGCCCCTTCTCGATAGGTATATGACTTTTGCAGAGATATATATATGGATAGATATATACAGATATATAACATATAACATAGCTTGTTACCTTAAAAATTGTTCTTGTGTCTTCAGGCTTATCTTTTACTTAATATCACTTATTTTCTTCTTTGTGATATCTTCAAGGGTGATACTGCCTTTGTCCAGCATGGAAAACAATAGAATTTGGGAAATTTCTGAATTTGTTCCTTACTTTTCCTCTTACCAGCATAATTGACAGGAATTTTTGGTTTAAAAAGTGGTGTTCTTTTCTCCCTGTTTCCTGATACCTGTTTCTATTTTAGCATTTCAAGTCTCAGCAGTCTTTCTTCACAAACAATTACAGGAACAGTTTGAAAATTTCAGCTGTATCTGTATTTTTCCCTGAAAGCCTCTATCTGCTCATATGCTAGCAGAAGGGAATTCAACCCTAGATACCTGGGCTCATTCTTAAGAGAAGTATTACTTTTATTCATGATTTTCTTTCTGGAGAAAACTTGTTCCTATTTTGTAGGATTTTATTTTCCTAAAATCTGTATATTGCAATAAAATATTTGGAGACATCTTCTGTAGTTCGAGATATATTATTGTCCTTTCACTTGGGAGAAAATCATAATGAAGTGTAGGTGTATTGTTTCTGAGAGAGGAAGAATAAACTTCTTAGTAGGTTTAAAAAGCCATAGGAGAAAACTATTCTTTCTCTTATCTAAAACAGTCATTTTAAGGCAATATAATTACTCTCCAGAATAAAGGTCTGTGCTGGTGTAATGGGGTTTTTAACCATAATACAAATATTTTTCAGTTGTTTGACAGTATGAGCTTTGAGAAAGCAGAGGATGTGGTGCCCAGGTGCTTCCACTTTGGTTCACCCAAGACCACAGCTTGGCTGATTCAGCCTGCCCTTGGCACAGGCTGTCATGGCAAGTAATTGCTCCAGCTGCTTCCATCTCCTTCCTCTGCCAGCCCTAGTGCTCACGTTGCTTTGGGCTGGCAGTTCCTCCGGAAGCAGCTGGGATGCAGTTCACCTTCAGATTGCAGTCATTTGATACCTGGTAGGAGGGCAGTGCGGTGTCAGGGCATGGGGAGGGACTGGAGGGCCCGGATTGCCCCTCCGGAGGCAGTTTCCTCCACAGGCTGCAGCTCCACCGTGCCATTGGGTGTGGGTTTGTGTTACACTTAGCATGGCTTTCCTGGGAGTACAGGCAGTAAGGAACAGGCTTGTTCCCAGTTCTTCCCTTCCTCAGATCTAGCAACTGCCTGTCCTCAACATGAGTCAGTTCAGCTTGCTGATTTGAGGCTTGCTTTATTTTGGAGATGGATTCCTTTGTCAGATCAGTAGGCTAAACTGACTCATCCTCGGGCTACAAGATTGCCAGATTTGCTATGGCAGGAACACGAAAGTGGGAAGTAAGACCATCTTTTTTCAGCAGTAGCCCCCACTTTGATCAGATTACGTATAATGTGAAAATGAGCTGTAGTTTCTGTGGTTACCTTAAATAGCTTTAGAGATGTCCAACACTTAGTTCTCTTGCTCTACTATTTTTATTACTTTAAAAAATAAATAAATTTCAAAGGCAGGACTTTTGCAAGTGGTGAATAGCTTACGCATCTGGCTTCTAAAATTCTACCTCATCTGTAATAATAGCTCCTGCACCAAGATAGCTACTCTTGCCATGGAGAATATCTTCATTACACTGATGGAATGCCTGCGGCTTCTTAGTGTTAACAGAGATAACATTCTCCTTGAATTCAAAACCATCTTTAACCTAAAAGGACTTGTTGCATTTCTGTGCTGTTCTGTGGCACAATCTAAAGCAGTAATTCAAGATGGGTGCAGAGGCTGTGGAATCTCTTTAAGGTGGTCTGTACTTTGCAGCATGAATTGTACAGTGTAGCACAACTTGATTTTGCTCTCTGGAGATGCAGTTGCAATGCCTCTTTCAGTCTTAGAATGGTGTTCAACCTCAGCTCATGATTGTCTTAGGAATTCAGATTGACTACTATTAATTTTTGACTTTTTTTATTCACTGTATTTCCTATCCAAGGTGGATGTTGGTTCTGAACAGTTGGCAGTTCTTTTACTCCTCCTCCAATCTTAAAACATAGTCACCAAATGCATTTTCATAATTAGCTTCATCTGTCTTTCTCTTTGGGATTTGGTTGCTGTCTCAGATTCCAAACAGTCTGTTTCTCTCTGTGATTTTGATCTGTCTCGTTCACTGTCTGGGCTGGACTCTGGGTCCAAGATGCCGTTTCTTGGTCATAGAGAGGTTGTCATGGCAAGTACATGCTGTATTTCTGTGCTGTGTTCGGTGAAGCTGAAGAGTAAGAAAACATGTCAGGTCCTTATTGGACAACATAATTATGGAGTACTTTGAGAGAAAGGAGAAATTGCAAAGGGAAGGAGAGTCCTTTGATACTCTGGAGGGCAGAAAAATATGTTAGAAATCCAGGGCTCTGGCAAGGTGAGAGCTTCGTCCTTTGCCCTGCCAGGCAAAATTTTGCCAGCTAAGTGGCTTTTACTGTTCATTGCACCTGGATTTCCAGGTCCACCTGTGATACCCATAAATGCAGAAATTGGTCTTCATTTTTTGATAAAAATTTCAATGTTTGAGGGTGCACCTTTGTGATAAAGATTGGCTTCACAGTATGGCAGAAGGGACCTGCCAAGGAGACTCCAGCAGATGAGGAGCTGCTTGCTTCGTGCCCTGCTTCTTTTTCCACAGTCTGGCAAGGCTGTGAAAGGCCACAGAGAAGTACCCAGAGGCTCTGCTGGCCTGGGCCGCTTGTGGAGGCGGTGACAGCAAGGGTTTCACACCCCTGGATAACTCATTTGTGGGTTCAGTGTTAATATGCTTACAGTCTTGCTCCAGATTCTCTTGATTCTCTGCTCTTGCTTCTGCTTCTCTGCACTTTTTGATATTAGTGTTTTGTGGGGTTGGAATGTTTTGGTTTTCTTTTTCACCTGAGTTTTGCTTACTTTTGCTTTATTTTCTTCTTTCTTTAGCCTGTTTCCTTTTTGGTGCTTCCCTCCCAGTGGGGGCAGGAGCTGTCTCTTATTCCTGGTGCTGTGCCTAGCACAGTGGGGTCTGATTCTCACTTCATACTTAAGCACTGCTGTAATAAACACAATTGAAAGATGCTTTATTTAAACCTCCAGTAGGAGAATAGAGACTCCCTCTAAGATGTATTAAGATGTTCTTAATTTGTGCCAGTGTGTGGTAGGTGGGGTCTTGGCAACTTGTAGTTACTGCAGGTGACTTTCTGGGGGTTTTGCTTAATGGTATGGTCTTATGCATTTGAAACCTCTTGGTGGATGCAAAGAGAGAATGAAAAGGAAAAAAACAGTGGTGATATCTGTTCTCAGGGGTCAGAGGTGTGCTTTCCTTGGTGACATGTACATTTAACTGGATTCAAAAACTCAAAGCAAATGCAGTTAGAGACAAGCCAGGCAGTCTCTAGCAAGTAGACTGCCTCTCTACTTAAGCAGTTTGCAAGAAACTACTTTAGGGAGAGGTTTGCGGGTCATACCAGGTATTTTGATGGGAAGATTGTAGATTACCTGGGAATTCCCCAGATGAGCTGTTTATTATTTGGTATTCTTGGAGGGGTGGGAGTTCTGTAGTCTCTGACAGTGGTCTTAAAGCAGGCGTGTGGGTAGGTGACTAACAATGGATTTGCACATCAGCCCTGCTAGAAGACACGGTAGCCCCGTTCAGGGTCAACTGTTGAATGGCACTAACAAGTGGATAAACAGGATCTGTTTTAACTTGGGGTTCTGCATGTCAGGGCTCAGTTACAGGGGTTTATAAGGTACTCTGTGTCAGCTGAACTGCTAGCTGTCTTTGGCAAATATTTGCTAAATCATGTTCCCTGATAACGTAAGAGGAAAAAATGATTAAAGGAGACTTCAAAACTAGTACTGTTTAGGCTGAATTTCTCAGCTAGCAATTAACTCAGAGCTAGAAATGAAAGGAGCATAGTACTGAGGCCACAGTCTTATGCTAAAATGATGTCATACTGTTTCTGTTCATTCCCTATCTCTGTCCTTGTCTCTTGTGCTGCATTTAACCTGTAAGCTTTTTGGAGGTGAAATGACCTGATCTAAGATTAAAGAAACAAAATCTGTTATGATCGCTTTGGTACTTACTTCCTAATCTGTGGAATCACCTTATCTAATTTTAAAGTTGTTTTATATAGCTAAATAGCTTTTGTGGGGTGGGTTCTTCTGCATGTGGGTGGAGGGAGAGGAGAACAGAAAGAGTGCGTACTAAAAATAACTTGTTAACAAGCATGAGACTGCTTATGAAACCCCACTGGCAGCCAGAGTTTAGATTACCTTAATTGTATGTTTCTGTGTTTTTTTCCAAAGCAGAAATATAAGTGTAAGCATTCCTGTGGATATTGTGTTTAGTCACAGGAAAAAAAAAATAGTTTTTATGGTACTCCCTAAGGTAATTGTGCATAATTTTTTTCCCACTTGAGTGTTAACTGCAGCTCTCTTTAGAAATTTACAGTTTTGGTCTGTGCTTGCCGTGACAGAAAGAGTACTTGAACAAACTCTGTGTTAATGAGATGGTTACGCAAACCTTAAATGTGCCTCAGAAAGGTGTGGGCACCACCTTACGCAGCGGTAGGAGGGACAGCTTATAGCAAAATGAATTTTTTTCAGGCACTGCAAGTAAACATCCCTTCTGGATTCAGCTGTTTGGTTTATTAATCAGTGGGGTGTTAATTTGTTGGGATTTCATGGTGGCCGATGTAAGCAGGTGATTGTTGGAGTCCCATCTGCCACAGTTGGATCCAGGGAGGTCATCTGATGGCCAGTTTGACAGGCATCTGGGCTAGATCAACAGGGCTCTTCCCATCCTTTTTCCTCTTGGGTTTTTTGTTTTGTTTTTTAAATTGTTCAGAATCAAGTTTATGCTGGAGTAGAGGAGCACAACTGTGTGGCCAGTGCCATGGTGTGCTCACTTTGACTTCTGTGGTTAAAATATAAAAACCTGTAGGAAGTCAGTGTCTTAGAACTTCATGTGACCTTTCAGTGGACATTTTAACAAGTTTATCATGTGAATATTCTAGGACCTGCTCACTGCCCTGCTTATTCTTTAAAAGTTTGTTTACAATCTTTAGCATTAAGCTTTCAAAGGGAGTGAATTGAATGCCCCTTCCAAAAGTCTATTATTACCTCTAAAGGAAGACTTAAAGCCCCAGTGGCATTTTGAATGTCTGCACTGGGATGTAGTAAATCCACATGCTGTTCCTTCTGCTAATTTTTTTTCTATTTTTTTCCAACTAATATTAGGGGGTAAATGTACCTGCATCTTGTTATTACATCAAATATAGGCATATGAGGTATGCCATTATTTGTCACACTCTGCTGGAAATACATGTAGTTTCTTTTTCATTTTTTTAGTGACATGATGACCTCAGAAAGAGGTCAGGTAAGCTACGCAGTTTCATTTTTATAATCAAGTTGTATAATATGTCTACTGTTAACTTCTTGTTTTGTAGTGATAGGATAGTTTATTTCACTAGACAAAAGTCAGTCTCTGGTATTCTGTTTGCTTTTTGCTCCATTTTTCAGTTTTCCTGCATAAACTTAACACTTAGTACTTCAAATTTGCCATTTTAGAAACTGTTGAGTGAAATGTAGCACTACCAATTTTTGAAGTGACAGATTTTGCCTTCTGCAAGGTAAAGTTCTTTTGGAAAAAAAAAATTTCAAATGATTGACTTGTAAAAAGCACTGTTGTTTGGTACAAGTGGAATGAACATTTTCCTTTTAATTCCTTCCTTTGTGTCCAGCTAGAGGTGATGGCAACTTTGATTTCAGGGTGGTTTCCCTTGGTGGTCTTTGACTTGAAAGTTGTTGCTGAAATTTGTCCTGATAATTTGTCTTGGGATTGAGCTGAAATTAATTGACCTATAATTAACTGTGCCTATCATTTGAGCATTAGTAATAAAGTCAGAGAATGACCTGCTACTCTTCGCATTTTCATTATTTATCACTTTATTGTGTTTTTGTTTAAGTTGAAGGTAGACTTGTTGTGGAAAGCAGCGTATTTAATATTGAGTTATGACACCATTTCATTAGTGCTAAGTTGAAAGAAATTATTTCTGTGGGTATTGAACCTTTGTGAACTTCTTAAGACCCTAAGAGATATCACAATCCTGTGCATGCTTTCTTATTTCAAGCCTAGCATTTGCAGTTCAGCAGTATTTTTTGTTTAAGAAAAGAATTCCAATCTAAAATAAAAATCATAACTTTTAAAAAGGAAGTTATTTTTTTCCTACATTTTTTCTATCTACATTTCTGTCCCAAACTCTTGCAATTTCTGTTTCTAGTCATTATTTGCAATATGTCATCCACCTGCAGATCAGAGCTCTCTCTGAAATGTCTGTTCCTTTTTCCTTCTAGAGATAATCCTCCAGCTTTCTCTTTGACTTAGATTGTTTGTGCTCTTAAGTCTCACTCAAAGTAGTAATGTATTTTTGCTGACCTTATGATATCTGAGACTTCTTTCAGAATCTAGTGTTTTGAATTATCACTGCTGATTTTCAGCTATCAGGATTGAGGGTGCTGTTCTACTACCTGTTAAATGGGTGTGAAATAGCAAAGAGGTTTTTCGGGGTTTCTTTCTGTCTGACGTACTTCTGCTTATACATCTAAGGATTGCTTTAGATCTCAGTAGCAGTATGTGCTTCTGTCTGTGCTGAGATGTCTTGCAAGTCGGAGTTGGTGACTCCACTCTCTGGATGACTTTACTTGATTTGGCTGCATGGCCTATAGTCTTGGATTCTGGATTCCTCTACTTAACTTGTGCCTGGGTTACTAAGGTCAGCTGGTTTTTCACTGATCTCTCTCCTGTGCATAACTCTAAATCTTGTATCAAATCACTTCATGGCTTTTCTTTCAAGTTGTTGATAAAAGCAGTAAGTGTGAGGGCAAAAGTTAATTCTGGTGGCACCTCCTGTTATATTTTATGTTGAACTTATGGGCTGATGTGTTTTAATTTCATTAATAATATTTTTTCTTGTGTGTCAATGTTTTTATCTTTTTTTTTTCCAAATGAACATATAGTCTCTAACAATAGAGAATCCAACAGTCTGGTCTCTGTGAAATACCTTACTGCTTCTTAATTCATTATCAAAGGAACTGGTATGGTACTTAAAACAAAATTGTTGTGAAAATAACAGGATTGTATGAATCATTCCATCCATCTTTGAAGTTCTCTGAGTGTTCCGATTCCTTTCAAAAATCACTTCTCAGACTTCTTAATTAGCTCTTCCAAAATCCTTGGGTAGAAATCATGAGATTCTTCTGATCTTAACTAATGTCTAATGGCTGCCCTTTTATTGCAGTATTCAGTTACAGTCAGGAAGTCAAGTGACATTTTCTGTGCTAAAACAAGTGTGTATGTGTGTATATATATTTAGTGAATGCATCTGCCTTGTCTGGGTGATGGTTAGCATGCTTAGAGGTTTTTGTTCAGTGTTTGACTTGAACTATTTTTGGAATTTCAAGGACTCGTTTTGTTTGGAGTAAGTTGAAAAAGCAAACCACACTCTGGTTTGTAAGACTCCTTTCTTTGATTCCCTTAAGTTTTTCTGATTTGGTCCGTGAATGTTCGTTTCAAGAAAGCTGGAGAGGGACTTTTTACTAAGACATATAGTGATAGGGCAAGGGGGAATGGATTCAAATGGAAGACTTGAGATTATACCTAAAAATTCTTTACTGTGGGGGTGGTGAGACGCTGGAACATGTTGCCCAGAGAAGTTGTGGATGCCCCATCACTGAAGGTGTTCAAGGCCAGGCTGGATAGGACTTAGAATAGCCTGGTCAAGTGGAGGTTCTTTGGTGATGCTTTGAGGGGGGGGGGGTGGAACTGGATGAGCTTTCAGGTCCCTTCAAACCCAAACCATTCTATGACTCTGTATGGTTTTAGGATTTTTTACCTTTTACTGTCTCTCACTAGGTAACATTCATGCAATTCACTGATGAAGAAAGTAAGTTGTCTAGTAAAACAGTTAATAAATACCATTTTAATACTTTCTCCTCTGTACTGACTAATAATAATTAGCTCCTTGTGAAAATAGCTTTTCTAAAAATGTAGGAAAAGTTAATTAGAAAAAGAAAATTTGTAGTGATTTCTACTGTTGACTGTCTTTCCTCAAGCATCCATTGGCCACGTTAAAGACTTTCAGAACAGTAGCTGACCTTCCTTCACATGCCATGAAGAGTTATCTAAGAAGTCAGGTGTTTATTCCATAGCCTTATCTGATGATCAGCACCAGATTCTAGCAGATAGCTCAAGAAAAGTTTTCTCTTAAAACATTTGTTTCACAAAGTAGTCAGGTCTTTTGACCGTCCTGTTACCTGCGACTGAGAAGAACCACTGCAGCTCTTATAAGCTTTGATCCCCTTCTGGTTGCTCATTTCTTTCTAGGTGGTTGTGTCAGCTGTTGGTTGCAACCTTATCCCATTGGCAGGGACTGGATCCAGTCATGTCAGGTTTTTACAGAAGTAACTCCTTGACTGTATTGAGCATTGAGCAAATTAAGATGAAACAGTGCAGTGAAGCCTTACGAAGGGGAAAAGTAGTCAAGTGGCATAATATTGAGCCATATCTTAATAGGGAGGTGACACTGAGAGTTGGAACATGTCAGTGAAGATATTTAAGAGAACACAGTTATGTGACCTCAGACATAGTACAGAGTGTGTTGTAGGTCGATGAAGTTTTCTTTTAGGACTTCAAAACAATCTAAATGATATCTAATGGAAAAGCCCATGAGCATGCTGATGAGAAGGAATGTAACAGCTGGAGGAGGGAAGCAAGAGGAAATAGGTAAAGTTAAAAGAGAGAAGGTGGAGTATGTAGACAATGCAAAGGATCAAGCATTTGAAGTAGGTCTAAAGCTGCTGTAATCATTGTACTAATACATTGTTTCTTCACTTCAACATGGAAGAGGAGGAAGAGGGCACACATATAGTTGAGAGGAAAAAAAGCAGTCTTAGATCTCTGTACATTAAAGAGTGCTTTTACTGCTTAGTCAGACACTTAGCAGCTAAAGGGATGCAGAACAGACATAATTTTGGATTTTATCCAGGCCTATTCAGTAGAAGGTGCGTGGGGTGATCAATAGCAAAGGATGCTTTTCATGGTCCCTGAGGACTGAAGTGCATTTTATTGAATGACACCTCATTTGGCACAGGCCAAAAGTATACATGCAGTACACTTACAGGTGGTCACCATTGAGCTGAGTAGTAGGAATCTGCAGCTGGTAGGGTATGTAGGTGACAAAATGCTTGCCCAATAGCAGGATCACTAATCTCACCTGGGTAAAAACAAAAACATTATCTGCCACCATGTTTTTCTTTTTTTTTTTTTTTTTTTTGAGATTCCAAAATAGGGTTGCAGCTTGCATTGATGGTATGTGGTCTTCTAAGTGGAGTATGCTTATTTCTTCCCACAAACTGATGAGTATTCTCTGCTTTCTACAGTGCTTTCACTGATTTTACCTAATATTTGCGATTTATCCCATGTGGTCATCATGTGCTGAAGGTAGAAAGTGAACTAGGTCAATCAGAGCATTTGGAAATTGAAATGTCTGGATTTTATTTTCAGTTTCACATCAGAACCGTGGAAAAACTCTTCATAAAAAAATCCCAAACCCAAATAGCACATTATGGATGTTAAACATCAGTACTGTGTGAGGAAATGCTTTAAGGGTTTCTATGAAACATACCAAGTGCAAGTACAACTGTACTATAGTGTGATACCTATTTATTTTTCCTTGTGCCTCTACCTTGGATGTTATAAAGCTGGTTGGCATAGATGATGGTTGTACAGTCACATCAATTTGATTTTTGGTTATAGTAAAGCATGGTCATATTGCTGTTGGCCCTAGAAAGCAGCAGCTTCTGGACGTGTGCTAGTGATGCTTCTCATGTGAGCTGTGCTCTAAGAGCTGTTAATGTTTTGCTATTTGGTCCTTCCTTCTTTAATTTTTCTATTTAATGTCCTATTTCTGCTGTAGATCTTACAGTCAAAGTTGTCAAGGGTATTCAGTGTTTGGCAGTGCCTGCCTATCCACTGGGGACACCAAGTCTGACAGTCCTAAACAAAATAAGAGGTGAAGGGAATGAGATGAGAGCTGTTTGCTCTCTGCTATCTTCCATCATGCTGAGGCTAAACCCAGCATTTCTGAAAGCTGTTTAGTGAACTCTTTTATGGGATGTTTTTCTGGCAAGTCAGTGCTTGCTGTCTAGACATTTTAAACTGGGATAACCATTCTGAATTGTGTATGATCTTGTGAGCAGTACCTACATCTGCCTGGTGCAAGGAGTGGCAAAACAGGCTTGGGGCCTCTGAATGCTGCTGTGATACAAACACATTATCTGTGTACTTGGAGCAGCAGTGAGATGTTTTATTCTTGGAGATCAAAGCTGTCGAGGGTGCAGGGTGAATTTTATGGCTATATTCCCTCAGGTTCAACAATACTGAAATAGAATATAACTGAAACTCTAACAGGCTTAAGTTAAAGATTGGGGTCCTTATGGCGTGTTTTGTGGATGGTTTGCAAAAATTTGTTTCCTGAAAGCAGGAAGCTGGGAGAAAGCTGTATGAGGCTTAATGCTCTCTAAATTCTGGTAAAGAAACAAAGTAATTCTTAGTGTAGTGTTTGAAGTGTTAGTGCATACACTTCTAAGCACCGATTATTTCAGCAAGTTTCGATAGGAGCTGTTTTCATGTGGACTTAAAGGAAAGTGACTGGTTTCTCATTTGGGCTCTGAAAAGTTGGCTGGGTGGCTGCAGCTTGTGGGCTACACATTGGAATGAAGCACTTGAAGTGGCATGAAATTCAGGGTTTCCTTTTGTGGACAAGGAGGCCCCTAAGAGAGTTGCAGCTCTGAAGAAAATCCTTAGAGCAGGTTTCTTGGTATCAGATACTTCAAATCTCAACCACTGTTGCAAGGGACAATTATTTTTATCTCTAATAGTTCATTAGTCTTGATTTTTGGAAAAATGGAGAACATAACTCATTAATAGTAATCTGAATACTCTGATCTAGTGAACCCTGCTGAAAAGAAAAAAAAAAAATGCCGCTCCAAATTGAACAAGTAGGGGATTACCTTTTATTTGATGAGGATTGCTGTAGTAAAGCACATGTAACTTATTTGTATATTTGATAAGTTAGAATGCTAATCATAGAATAGTTGAGCAAATAAAATGCATTGCTGGTATGAGAGTTACATTTTCAGCTTGTTTACAAAAAAATCACAAAACATTTCTTTGTAGCTTTCTTCCTTTTTTTTCTTACAGTTATCAAAGAGGAGAGTGAATTTTCCATGCAGCTAGTATGCTTCTATTTATGCTTCTCTCTCTCCCTGTATGTTTGTCTGTCTAGTGTTCCTTTCTACCCCCTCCCCCATTTTCTCTCCAGATACTTAAATCTGCATCTCAACTTCCTGTGGCTATTATGGGGAAGGGCTATACCTACTCTGTATTGCTTGGCAAGTAATTGGCACCCTTAGCACTAATGTCGTTTATATATATTTGATTTGTTAATTTGTTTCATGAAGTAGTTGTAATCATAAAAGGAAACAATTTGCAAGAACCTTAAAGGCAACACAGGAGATGAATAGTAGTAGTTAATATGGATTTTTCCGGAGGAAATCCTGTCAAGGCACCTGCTTTTTTTCTGAATCTTCTAAGTGCAGAAGTAGCTGTAGATGTGGGCATCTTGACTAAAGTTTTCAAACTAATTTTCTCATGAGAAATCTAGAAAAACAACAGACTGGGAAATCCCCTGAAAGGCATACAGAATTATTTGATTATTTTGTCTGCGCATAACAGGAGGTTCAATAAAAAAATAGGATGAGCTGTTTCATGGTTTTCTGCAGCGCTTTTAGGCAGTCTCTGAATTCACCAGTTTTCACCAATTTCTTAGGTAAATTTCATGTAGCATCAGGAAATGGATCTCTGGGTCATGACTGTGCTTGAAGGAAGTAACAAGCTGGTGTTGGGGGTTGGTCAGCTGGCAACAGAGTTTAGTAACCTTGGAAGCAGTTCAGTCAGGACAAATGCAGAATATTAGGCTTTGATAAGAGCAGTCGGGTGTGTAAGTGGAAAGTGGATGAGGATTGGACAGGCAGCAGCTCTGCAGAGGAGAGTTCAGTACACAAGCTGATCATGAGGTTGCAGCATTGCACAAGCTGCAAACATTGTGTTGGGCTGTACAAACAACTGTGTTGTAAGTTGGACACAAGGAGTTGCCAGTGTGATGGGTAGAGCTGAGATAAGCTTCCTTTGCAGAGTCTGGTTTTAGGTGCTGTACCTGAGTAGTTTATAGCAGTGAGGGGAGAGGTTGCCCAAGGAGAAATAACTTCTCCATCATAATAACATTCTTGGCAACAGCCCTCATATTTGAAGGAGGCACTGGGGGGAAGGAGAGCAGGGATGAGCTGTGCCGTTTTTTCCCATGCCATTATGGAGCAGAACAAGGAGCATTTTGCCTAAACTGCAGTAAAGCTATCGATCAAGCTGTCTTTTGGAAAGAGTTTTCTAAATGTATGAGAAGTGAAGAGAATACCCAGAGAAAGCTGGGAAGGTTTGTTACCAAGCAAATGTGATGAGCATTTCTTGAGAACAGTTTCTGTAGAATTGTGGTGACTGCTATGGAACAGTAGGTTCTGGTTTTTCTTGCAGCCTTATTTGGTTCTGTAACACAAGCCTTGAAGGGTTCTTCATTGCAACTGGACGGCAAAAAATGTCCAGAGTTTGCTTGTAAAATGCTTAAAGCTTTGCTCCCATTACAAAAAAAAATCAGACTTTAAACAGGGCAAAGCACTATTGGTAGAAACAGTGGGGCTAAGAGTAGGTGATAGTGGCTTGGGTCTTTTGTTGGGAAAGTGACTGGGAAAATGCCAGTAAAACCTACAGGTGCTGCATTTGTGCCAAAGCACATTCACCTGTGCAGCTTCCACTGTGATCTGCGTCCACTGTCCCTGGCTATGTTCTGGTTCATCTTGAAATACCAGCCAAATGCCTGCTGTTGTCATCCCTGTCCCCCTTCTTCCCCTGCCCCAGCAAGTGCCTCCCTTCTTTGCAAGGAAGTCCAGGCATGGAAGAAGGGAGGAACAGAACTGTGCCATGTGATTCAGCCTAGGTTTCGCTTCAGGTGCACCCAGCCAAGTTTGACAAAGGTTGTGCTTCCTAGTGCTGCAAGCTGAAGCTTTACAAGTGTATGGATTTGTAACAAACTTAAAGTGCTCCTGGTTTTCATTGCTAGATAAATGCCTGTAAAAATCAGAGTGCTGATCTGAGCTCATACTGGCAGTTTGGTTTCTTCAGTTATAGGGAAAGTATGGGAAAATGCTTTATTTTGATAATGAAAACAGCACTGTGTTTAGTATCACTTGATAATCGGATGTAGGGGTAAGTATTTGGCTTCTTTGTATATTACATTTTATTGTTCAGTTATTGGCTTCAGGAGAGCAAATTTTTGTTAGCAATGATCTAAATGAAAAATTGTCATCCCTTAATATATATTGGTAAAAAAAATGTTCAGTTTTCTTTGCATTTCGTCAGAGGTTTTCTATTGTTTTCTACAATATTGAAGTGCATATGCTGATCTAAATCTGTTTTAGTCTTGTTGGTTGTCTTGTTTATGCATGTATTTTGATTATTTGTGTATCTCTTGCTTTGCAGGAGACAAAGATGGCAGCAAGGTGACTACAGTAGTGGCAACTCCTGGACAAGGTCCGGACCGACCACAAGAAGTCAGCTACACAGACACCAAGGTGATTGGAAATGGATCTTTTGGTGTTGTGTATCAAGCCAAACTCTGTGATTCAGGAGAGCTTGTGGCCATTAAGAAAGTCCTGCAGGATAAAAGATTTAAGGTGAGCCTATGCATAAGTTCATAGTATTTTTTAATGATGTTATCTCCTTTTCCATGTCTTTGATGGCAGTGTTTTTTATTTTCTTAATTTATTTTCACTGGAACACATAAATACACATAAAAATTTTTGGGACTAAACATTAAGCAGATGGATTATGATAAAGCAGTAGCTTAACTTGAAAATCAGTGAGTCACTGTGATTATTTGTATTAGTGCAAATCAGGAAGCTAAGAATCCTGATTTGATGTGCTGTTTCCAGGTTGCAGACCAGATTTCTCACACAGTGAGCTGTGGAAACAAGGGAAAAGCTTGTCTTAAGGTTACTTTTTTCTAGCAAAACTATTTTCCAGTCATTAGTAATTAAACTGCTGGAAGGAACAGAAGCCTTTGTTCATAGTTGCTGTACCTATAAAGTTGAAGGTTGTATTTGAGTAAATCAGAAATTGTGAAAACTAAGCAAGAAGATAATAAATACAGAGCCCAGGGCAGTCTGGCCTCAAGATCACTTACTTCTCTTCTTACCTGATTTATAAGTGTGTTGGTGATTTTAATAGACTAGTGATCCTTCATTCTAAACAAGTAGCCTTCCAAGGAGGAATCTTTTTATCTAATGGTTTTTAAACCAAATAAAAGTTAAGAACCATAAGCCAGTTCATCCCTTCTGTTAGTCCTCAGCTTGGTACTTCATGTGCTTGACTGCTTTCCCTTATAGTCAGGTGGCCTGCAGATCAACTTGTGCAAGCAGTACATGATAGTAGAGGTACTGGTTTTAATATTTTTTGTTTTCACAGTAGGACCTCATGCACAGCTAGTTCCACTGGTAATAATAATAACTGTTTTGAAGTGTTTCAAAGGAATTAGTGAATGTCTTCTCCTTGAGTCTTCAACTGATGCTATCACCACAGGCATATCACAGATGCATTAGTTGAAAAATGGGAAAGATACATTTAAAGTAATGTAGAGTTGTTTACTTCTAATTCAGGAAGGCTTATAAAGTTCTTACATAGTGCTTACATCTGAGAATTATTTCTGGACTGTATTATGGGTTGAAGATAATTAGTACTTGGGAAGCATGAAATATGATGTAAGAGTCCCTTATTTTAGGAGAATAAAGAAGAGGTAACACAGAAAAGGAAAAACAAATTCTAAACCTATTACTTAAAAGGAGCTTTTTTGGTATCTTCCCATTACATAGGTTTAAGGGGAGTGTTGGGATCTTTCCTATAGCCTGTAACCTTGGTAGATGTCAGCTAGTGCTTTTGACAAGAATCTTTGATTTCTTTAGCCTTGTAACTGGGGTTTTGCAGCGTGTGAAATGAAAACTTGGCCAAGCATTTTAGTTCCTGACCATCAGATATTAATAGTGTGTGACATGTAACTTTTTTTTAGAATTAATTTCTCTTGGACATCTAGAGTAAAATGTTGATCTTTGATTGCTTTTTGTTTTGGTAGTTGGTTCAGTTATATTTTATCTGAGTATATATCTTCTTATTTTGGAGTGTTTCTTTAAGTGATTTAAAAAAATTACATCTCTTGAATATTAGCCCTTTCTTTGTTAAAGCAAAACAGCTAAACTGAAAAGCTAAGTAGGGTGTTTCCAGTTTGGACTCTGAATTAATTGTCTACATTTGATAATACAAGCTGAGAACATCCAATACCTGGAAGCTTTACTATCTCTTAACCTGGTATAATTAATGGTTGAGTCCATGAGTAGGTTTGCAGATGGCATTAATTTAAAAATATTTTTATAGGTGTCTTTATTTGTATGGGTCACATCTACATTAGTACCCAAGTTATGTATTTTTTTCATATTCTTATCACAAACTTCTATCCCAGCTTCACAGCATCATCTACCTTTGGTCTAAGCTCCCTAGTTTTTCCCATCATTTGTCAGTTTAGTCCTCCTGTTTTCACATTCTCATCTAGAAGTGTATGCTGTTTTGGCAGGAGGTGTCAATTCTTGCAGGCTGGATGGAAGCCTCTGCCTGGACAGGTTTGGAAGCTAGACAGATGTAGCTTATATTAAGAATAGCATACAATTACTTCACAGTATGCTACTCTTTGGGAATGCCTGGTCTAGGTACCTCATAGTTTGTCAGTTAAAGAGGGAACTTTGAAAGTCTGTTGGTTGAATGGTTCAAGTGCAGTGTAGGAGCAGACCAGCTCTTGTGTTCAGAGAGCTGGAGAGCTGAGCTGTGGCTGCAGCTCCGCTGGGTTGTTGCCATACGTCCTCAGCTGCTCGAGTCCAGATCCAAGGCCTGGTCTGTGGACTTCCCTAAGCAATCTGCCACTCCCCTCTCATTAATGCATATTCCCACTTTAGCAGTGATTGAGGGGAAAAAGCCAATCTTACTGTAGGCAGCCAAAGGCGGTGGTAGCTTGCTTGATTTATCACTTTCTGAGGGAAGAGAGGAGGGGACACCGTAGAAATGCCAGTCTGCTCTGATCCCATTAGTGGATAAGCAACAAGAGGAAAGTCCTGTATCAAAGTTGCTTCCTGATACTTGAATCATGAACGAAGCTTTCAGATTTATGCTTCTGGCTGGTGCCTGGTTGTCTGTTGTAATGTTTTTGCCTTTGTACATGTGTACTTGGTACAAGTATAATTCCTTAGTCATGATTTCTTAAAAAAAATGATTTGAGAAGAGCCAGCAGATAGTCTTGAAACTGAAAGGGTGTGATTCAGAGATTTTAGGAAGTCCCAAGAGGGTGTAAATTCTGGGCTCTTGCTGCATTTTATGAATGTGGAGGGCAGTTATTGTGTTTGTTTGGAATACGCGCCTCAGTTGCCAATTTTAGATCTCTGTCAGGAAGCTTTTGTCCAGGTCTAAAGCTAGCTTGAAAGCTAGAATTACCAGAGAGGGTTGCCTTTTTCTTTTTTCCTTTTGCATTACTATGATAAATCAGCCTCCCAGCGTTGGTCAGACCAGAAAGAAGTTGTGTTAAATCAGTGCTGAAGAGTTGAATCTTACAGTTTCTGTGATGGTAAAGATAGTTTGCAGTGCTCCTTCTTTCTACTCCCTCATTGCAGTTCAGTGGTTCTTCAGTTTGACATTGCAGTTCCTGCATGACTGTGTTTTAAATGGGACCTCTGAATTGGTCTGGATTTTAGAATGTGTGTGTCTAGAGTGCAGCTTAATGTACAGCAATAGTATTGGTAGGAATAGTAGTAAGACATTGAAGGGAATAAATAAAATACCACCTAGAGATCTGTGCTTCATTTCAGTTTGTAGTTCTGCCTTCAGTAAGCTAGTTCTCCATATTAAGTGTGAGGAATTAAGTAATGAAATTTTGGGCAATTACCTGATACTTAAATGAGTAGTTCACAAACTATGTTTTTCTATGTTTGTTATTAATCTGTGAAACAATTTATTTGTTTTATTTAATTAACCAGCTCTTATGGAAGGTTATATTTTTGGATTTTGTTTTCAGTTAAAAGTTTAACAGGGGTGAGAGGGATTTGACAAGTAGTGTAATGCAGCTGTTCATAAACTTTGGGGTCAAAGTGCTTTCAAATGACAAAATTTCAAAAGGCAGCTACCTGGGTTTCACAGATCTATACTGTGTTTCTGCTTCTATCCCACAGATGCCTAATTATAGGTTCTTATGCAAAGCATTGATAGGTGCAGTTAAAAGATTCATAGTATTTTCAATTATTTTTATCCATGTGTCAGTACAGGCCCTCAAGTGACACAGCCTAATTGTGATGCTTGAAAAGAAAATACTGGTGGCATAAAAATTCTTGCTCTGCCTTTGTGTTAGCATTTTCATTGGAATATTCTTCAGATTACGAGTCTGTCATGTTGCTGTCTAATCATGCAAAAACCAATAATAAGGAAAGAGGCATAGTATAAATAGTTATTTTTTATCTGTCATTCCATTAAGGTTTTTAACAAAATCCTAATGGAATAAATGTGTGATTTGCTAGAAATATTTCACAGCTGACTGAGAATTAAGTAGTTAAATTTCTTGTATCTGAATTGCAGTCCTTGATGTTTCTGCTTTTAGCACTGGGCTGTTGAAATCTAAGTGATTAAGAGAATTTGTACTCCTCCTGCACCTTTTCAAAACAGTCTAGATTGGGAGTCACATTTCTTTTTAATAGCTCACACAGACATATAGTGTGCAGCAAGAGAGAGCCAAATTCTGTAATGGGTACCATTCATGCTATCCAGTCTGTCAAATCATTAAGGGACTGCCTTGGTTTAGCCATCCAACCATGTGTGCCCTTGCCTTAGTTGCCTGAATTATTTAGATGGGCAGATCTTCTGTAGTGTGAGAGGATGTCAAACTAGGGCCCTGATGGTCCATAAATGTGAAGCACTGCATTGCTAGAGCTGAAGCCACTGAATAGTAGGCAGTGCTCTTTCCCATTTTTAGTTATGGAACAAATAGGTGTTGAGAGTATTTGCATATTTAAAGTTTTTTGGTTTTTTGGGTTTTTTTAATATGTAAAGTCTTAGTGTTAATTTGAGCCTTAAAGCCCAATAAAGGAGCAGCATGGAAAAATAAGTCTGTGTTGAGGTTCTGGTTTCTTTCTTTCTCTGCTGGTGTGTGTATGTTTGTGACCTGCTTGAAATGCTACTGAAAGCAGCAGCTCCCCTTCAGTTCCTGCCTCAGTGTCCTGGTTTAGGGCAAGTATGGGCAGAAACCTCTGAATGGGGGTACCTCTAGGAAACAGATTCAGTCAGTCCCTCCCCAGCTGGTTCGGGGAAAAAATATTTCCTCAGAGAGAAGTGGAAAAAAAGAATTGTTTATTTAACAGGCAAAGCACTCCAGCACAAAAATGAACAATACTAAACAGCAAAACCTCTCACTGCTCCGAAGAGGTGACAAATTCAGCGCAGTCCCTTCCGTGGGGTGCAGCCCGGCTCACTCTGGCTGTTCCCAGTCCCTCCAGTGCTGGGAAATGCCATGGCCCAGGCCAGGCCTGGTGGGACACCTTTGTGAGCTCCCAGTGCTCTTCTGGATTTTCGGTCCAGAGCAGGTTCAAACACTTCCAAGAAAAAAAATGAAAGAAAGTCCACAGTCCAGGGAACTTTGCCTCAGCTAGCCAGAAAAACTAACCAAAAGCAGAGGAGAGCTCTCTCCCACTGTCCACTGCAGACAGCACAGTCTGTATGAAGGATGTGGGGGAGCAAGTGCAGTCTCTGATAACAAACTCTGCGCCTCTTCTCTCCCCCTTCACTCCTGGAACCAGCCTTAAAGCTGCAGAACTCAATATTCCACACCAACAGAACAGACGACTGGGGATATAAGCATCATAAAGTTGCCCCAAGACACTCAGATATATCAAGTTGCTAAGTATAAAAAGATCCTTTTCAAAGTAGCCCATATCTGCTGTTTGATCAAAGTTGCTGAAAATAAGTTATCACGTAGCAGCTCCCATGAAAAATGTAAAACCACAAGGAAGAATTTCCATTGAAAAATTACTGGGTGTTTAGGTTTTTGAGTTCTGTTAACTTTTCAAGAGACTTTTCTGTTTAAAGCATTCAGAAATATAGAGCTGGCCCAGTTTTTCTTAATAGGTTTTGTGTCCCTGCTTGTAGTTGAAGGTATAATTTGTGCGTGTGATAAAATAAACCTGTTAATTAATGATTTGCATCTTTTGCTCTCAGAATCTCAGTGGTTAACAGACCACTGTGAGAATATGACTTCAAATTGGGTTGCATTAGTTCCACTTACGCTGGTTTCCCCCCAGCTTGTTTCCTAGTTCTTGGTTATCCATAGCCAGTGAAGATACAAGATAGTAGCATTACACTGGAAGAAAAGGCTCTGTTTCAGGGGACTTCAGTCTATTAAGGCCACTGTTTGTATATCTGAGCTGTTTTGAGGAGGGATGTACTCAAGTTACTCGGGTAACCTGACTGAAAGAAGAGTTAAAACAAGTTTTGTTTTGCAATCTGTAAGCTTGTGCTATGGATAGTCATGTCTATATACTGACAAGCAGACAGGAGTTTGACACCTAGCCTCTTGTTAATGTGGTAGGGAATCCAGTTGTAAAGCTTTAAGGGAAGTGGTATCACTGTCTCTTCTGTGCAGGTTTGGTTTCCCTTTGTTAGGTTCAGACAGGATGTGTGCATCATCTTGCTTTTTAATATTTTAGCAGATCCATCTTCCAAACTCCTATATATCATAGCTTTGTCATGAGAATGTTAAAGGTACAGTTGAAGAGAAGCCATTGTTACTGCTGGATATCCCATAGAAGTCTTGACTCTTCTTTTGTATGTGCCTGAGTTGGGGACCTTTTGTTTCAAGCACAAAAGTGGATATTGAAGTTACAGAAAAGACCTCCAGGATTGATTCCAACCTTGTACTGATCACCACCTTGTCAACTAGACCATGGCACTGAGTACCACATCCAGTTATATCCTGAACACCTCCAGAGATGGTGATTCCACAACTTTCCCTGGGTAGTCAATTCCAAAGTTTAATAACCATTCTGTGAAAAAATTTCTCCTGATGTCCAGCCTAAACTTCCCCTGGTTCAACTTGAGACTGTATCCTCTCATCCTCTTTGCAGTTGCCTGGGAGAAGAGAACAACCCCCACTTTACTACTCCTTTCTGGTAGTTATGGAGAGCAATAAGGTCACTTGGGATACTTCTTTTCCCTTCTACTTCACTCCTTTCTTGAACAGAATTGAAAGTTATTGCAGAGATTCAGAATGAATGCTGTCTTTATCTTAAGTCAGTGTTTAAAGTCTTGAATACTGTGTAGAGGTTGGATTTGCTCTGATGTATTCATGATTATGTTTCACTGTGACCTCTCATTATCTGCATAGGTTTCTTCTGAACTAAGGACTGAACTTCCTTTTTTAGTTGAATCTGTGTGTGAGCTAGCTGAGTTCTCTCATATCTCCATCTAAGGATCACTGAATAGTCCACCATTAATCTCTAAGGCCTTCTCTTAGAAGAATGCCTTTATTTACTGTATCTCAGTTGAGTTGGAAGCACCCATGGGATAAAAAGTCACAAAGAAAAAACATGGTGATGAGAATTAGTAACATTTAAGCACCTTTCTTTTAAGTCTTTGAGAGCTTGCACATAACAGCTGCTTTGAAGACCTGAAAAATAGTGAATCACTGTTCATAACACTATCATGGAGGTGTTACTCTCTAAATGATTCCTTAATTTTATTGTTAAATAGCTAGAAAGAGCACCCAGAACAATAGATCTGTCTTCTGACTAATGAGATTGTTTGTGTTTCTATCACAAGTGGGGATGGAAGTCTGAAAATACTTTTCAGTGACTTCACCAAATATTGTGAACATTTGTAAAAGCAGCAGTACAAAGATAATTGAACCTGATCAAAAGTACCCTTGTATTCCTACCTGTCCTTATCTAAGGGCATACAGTCCCTCTTTAAGACTGAGGCTGTCAGATAAGATTTCCAGAATGAGATGTGCCTGGGCATGTGTTCAGGTTGTTTTTCCATCTCCTAAACAGGTGGAAGGCTACGTTTGCTTTCATAGAGGTTTTTTCTAATCTATGCTTTAACTCTTATATAGAGGCCAGATTTGTAGCTCTGGTCCAAATTAGCTTAGCCCAATTATCAGAGACATTTACCAAGATAATAGCTTTTCTTACTTGGTGTGGCTGTCTCCTGGAAGCTTATTTGAGCCAATTGTGTCATCGGCTGTAACTGCAGTTGCAGTGCCTGTCTGTTTGCAGCAACCAAAAAGGCTGGTTGGAGATCTGAATTCTCACTCACAACCATGTATTTAATTCCATTTTCCAATTTTCTCAAACTTTCCTAACAGGTAAAAAATCTGTTTACCCTTGCTTTTGATCATCTTTGAAGAAAGCAGTGTGTACTGTTCATTGTATCACCTGTAACATCCCTGGGCATACTTCAGTGGCCTAGAAGATCTAAGAACTCCAAGAATCATATTCCTAACTTCCTATTATTTTAAAATTAATATAATAAAATTATTTGTAGTTATGGCTGCTCCTGCAAATGTTTTCAAATCTGACAGCTGAATTGGATGCATAATAGCTGTTAGTGCAAAATAGGTCTTCAGTTTGGCACATGACATGAAATGGAGTTTGTACTATGAGTATTGATTTCAATTTTCTTCATTTTAGCTGGGGAGTTTGGACTGATAATTAATGTCCGGGGAATGCACTGTCATCCAGCTACAGCTGGCCCAGGAAAGAGGAGGAGGTGCTCTTCATCTGCAGATGTGGCTTTGCGTGTGTTGAGAAATGTTTCCGCACGTTACCATGTGATGTTAGTAGGGAAATAGGCCCTAGGAGTGTGTTTTTAAAAAGGGAGGAGTCGGAAGAGCTCTTGAGGGTTTTTCTGCTCCTACCCCATGGATATTTGCATGAGGCCTGTTGTAGATCAATGACACAGTTTAAGTGGTGCATTTATTTTGGATTTTGAGGTTTTCTATTTCTGTGAGTTTTTCTGTGGTACTCCCTAGACTAGGACCAAGATGGGACTTTAAAACAAGATAGCTGTTTCGTCAGTTTTCTCTCTTCTTGCTCACTTCTAGTGTATAACTTGAGACTAAAATTAAACCTGTCTGTCCTGTGTGAATTTACTGACCAACAAAAAGAACCAGATGATACATTACATTTATAAAAAGTCTTTTGCCCCACTAGTTCAAATAACTCATACAGCTGCTTCAATAATGCCTTAGTTTATTTCCTGTTATCTCTCAGGTCTTCTAAAGGAAGTGATTTCATATGTCTGATTTTCATAAAATACATATTATAGTCTATGAAATATATATACATTCCTAAATTAGCTAGAGACTCTTTTGAGAGACACAGGTTAAATGGATGCTATTCTGAAATAATGGCATTCAGAGCGGAGAGTGAAGTTTAAAAGAATTCTAAATCCATCAAGCTATGGAAATGCATAGTTCAAAGCACATGAATAGCTGTAACTCTGCCACATACTGACAGCATATTACAACTGTAAGGGTGTTCTTGGACATTGGCAGAATTCCTGATTGTGGTCAAGTTAAGTTCAGTTTTGAAAGGTAACTTCCTTTCCTTTGACTCTTTAACATTGCGCTTCTAAGTGCCTGAGAAGGACTGGCATAGAAAAATAGTAACCTTGCATGAGGTGGGAATAACCTCTTTATTTTATATTTGTAAATTGGTTTTATGTCTGGGTCACACTTGCTACTTGGAGGGAGCCTAGATTATGTCATGGATTTGTAGGTCTGTGTAACAAAGTTAAAAATTGATTTTAATGTTCTTCATTTTGTAGCGTTTTATGGAAAGATCTTTGGTAACCTTTCAGGATCACTACCATGGAGGCTCTGTATCTTTGCATTTCTGAGGCTGGCAGATTACAGGCTGGTAGAGCAGATTTGGGTTTTCTCATTCTTATCTAAACAAAAACTTTACTGGCTGACAGTCGTAGTGTGGTAATGGAGTAGTCTTTCTAACTGTGCAACCAGTGCAAGTAGAGAATTGAGGGTGGTCTTTATTTTGTGAATGGAGCCTGAACTTGGTCATTTAAAACGTCACCGTAAAATTCCTGAAGTCCTTCTGAAGCTCGGGGATTGAGTGATTAACTGTGTATGAGGCCGTATATAAATTCTAAGATAGTTTTATCTTTTTTTCATCTTGGAGTAGAAGCTGAAATGATCAGGCAGAGAGCAGGTTTGTCTAATGCCCCTGAGAGCCTGTTAATGCTGCTGCTATAGAGAGCTTGGACATTAATACAGGTGTTGGGTGGAAATGATGTTCCAGGAGGAACCTTCTACACGTCTCCTAGTTAGGAAAAAGAGTATTGCATAGAGTATAAATAAAGATTAGCTTGATGGGATAAAAATGGTGCTTTTGAGACTACTTGGATGTTTGGTACGTGCAGATACTTCAAGGCTCTTGGTTGCCATTATGTATTCCTTTTTGAAAGTCCCACAGCATGACATTGCCTGGCTATGGAAGATTTAGTGTAAACAGTCTTTATATCTAGCAACATTACCTACCTGTGGCTCTCACTTGCTTACTAAATTCTCACTTGGTTAAATTTTCTTTGGTGCAATATTTCAGTCTGGGAACATGATTGGAATAGATCATTAAATTATTTGTCTTCAGTTTTTGCCAGGGAACACTGGGGTTTTTTGTCTTTAACATGGATGGATGCTAACTCTGGCAAACTCTGTGTCCTTTTTGAGCTTAGTATTTGTTATTCAAATATCCTGCGTGGCAGCTATTGCACTTGGTGGGAAAGAAGGGATAATCTATAAAATGCTAGTCATGGAAAGGATAGAAGAGATCTACCTGCTGCTCAGTGGAGGCTTCCTGAAGCAAAGAAGAGGACAGTATTCTCATTTATGGGTCACCAAGACAGCTCTGCCCTACCCTCCAGTGCTGTGCTGTAGTTCAGCCCTTGTGGCTTTGTTTAAAACCTTTTAATTGAGTTGTAATTGAATTTTTTTTAATTTGTGACTCTTCCTTGATGAGTATTAACTCAAAGTCAGCAAACAAAATGAGGAAGGTTTAAGTAAATGTGAAAATTGGAGTAATTTTTGTTTTCTGGTTGTTTTCTTGAGTAGACCTGAAACTATAACCAAAGGGCATATGCTCCTGGGAAGTGTTCAGAACTTGGAGAGCCATGTAATGGGTAATTGTTTTCTTTGCTGCTAAAGGCAATACTTGGATCGCCCATTGCTTCTTGGAAAAGTAGTACTAAGGCATGGGAAAATAATAAAAGGGAGCTCTTTTAAATATTTTGTCAAGCATCTAAAGTACAGAGACAGTTCAGACTGTTGGGCATATTCTAAAATTAGAAATGCTGCCATTTTTTTCATGTGACTTGGATACTTCTGTGTCCCTGATGACTGAGAAGGTGAGATGTCTGACCAACGGAATTATTTCCAGCCTACACAATACAAAGAGTTACTTTTCTACTACTTTACTTTGCATGTTTTTGAGGAAAGCTTGTTTGGGTTTTTTGTTCCACTTTGTTTTTTCCATCTCATTTTCTGTCTGCATTATGCAGTGAAATATAGCCCATTTGGAACACTGGAAGATTAAATTTGGAGGATAATATAGACTGAGGTTTTCTTGGATGACCTAGACTCTCCTGTATGATCTACCACAGGAAGTAAAAATTCATCTGATTTTTGAGTGATTTTGTAAGAGTTGTACCATGCAATAACCCAAAATAAAAAATATTTCTAGAAAAGTAAAGAGAAACTTATTCTATTAAAGAACATTCTAATTACAGTCCTTGATGCTTTGGCATGGTGTTGATACTTATTTTAAAATATAATGAGTGATGTCTAAGTGGTCATTGAGCATTTGTAATGTTTTTTGGCCAGCAGCAAAGAAGGGACTCTCTTCTTTAAGGTGAAATGTGATGTGTGATGTTTATCATATTTTATCATATGTTACAGATTTTTAACTAAGGAGAAGGCAGTTGTTTTCTTCAGGGTGGGTTTTTGTTTATGTAATGCTTAGTACAGTGAAATGAGATGAGTAAAGTAGACTCCTATATGTGTCATGATGCAAATAAGCTGACTACAGACATCTATATTCTCTAGTTCTTCTAAGATTTGGAGCCAGGTCTAATTGTTACAGGCCAAACAAAGGTGCTCATTTCATATCTTCATTTGTGCTGTTACTTTGAAAGCTCAGCCATGGTTATTAGACTGCTTAGGTCCTGGGCTAACTAGTCAAAATACAAACATCCAGTCTGAATCACTGAAGCATAACTATGCATGTGGAAAACAACAGCTGGATCTAATTTCAGGTTTGTTTTTTTTTATTTCAAAAATCACCCTTTCAACAAAAGCTCCTTGTTTTCCCTCCTAAGCTTTATCAAGTGATGAAGACAGAATCTATAACTTGATGTCTTTTAAAGAATAATTCTCTTCTTTTTCTTCATTCAAAGATTCATCCAAGGATCTTCTTATCAGACTGAGTTTGTAGGCCCTTTTACATTCATCTTTAATTGCAGCGGGCACAATGAGTCATGAAGGTTGTGCCAGGTTTTTTGGGCTTGAGCACAGGCATCTCATTTAAACTAGATGAGTTTAACTCATCTTATGAGTTAGTGTTAGCATGTTTATGGATTATAAATGAGATAATTTGTTGCAGGCTGCTTAGTCCCTGAAGTGAGACATTGCAATTTATTTGGGTGTTGTGGTGAGACATGAATACTACTTGTTGTGCTGTCCACCGGTTGCACTGCTCTTGCTGCAAGTGGACAGAAAACGTTTTTTTTCCCTTTCTTTCAATTTTTGCCTCATTAGAGTAAAACTTCATAGTGGATGTTGACACTGCATGTGGACACTTTAGTGGAAAATTCAGGTTTGCTGTTAAATAATAGAAGAACCTTCAAAAAGATGTGTTGCTTACTACCATGGGAATTAGTAGTAAGTATGCAGGTGTGGCAATGAGGACATAGCAGTTTGCCATTCCAAAATGTAGTGCATGGGCTAAAGAGCATGAGGAAGATTCAGTTCAGTATCTTATGTGGATGGACTTGCTTTGTTTTCTGAATGCTGAGCAGCTTTGTAAGCACATTTCAAATGAAGTCTGGCAGGTGTAACAGGATGTAATGTAGAGCAGGAGAACTAAGGTGAGCACATATTTCTGAAGAATTCCTGAAAATGAGGACTTTTTCTTTGTAGTGCTGCTCTGAACATATTTTATAAATAATGAACAATTCTGAGTTATAAAATTAGAAGGTCGTAACAGCTTGTAACAACAGATAATAATCTTTGGTTGAAACAATGGTATTAGAGGCTTTGTAGTTTTTAAAAAAGTAGTTCTATATTCTTTCTAGGTTAGATTGTTCTAGTAGTGCCACATCACATTAACCTGTACTAGAATTGCCTGTCTGTGGGACCTGGAGATTCTTTTATTATACTGAATTTATTAACCCTATCTACCTGTCATTTAGATATCTGCAAAAGCAACAGTATGAGAACATATGAAATGGAAATGTTCTTTACCATTGTACAGGAAAACTCAACAGGTTGTTTGGAATCAGCATTTGAAGAGCCACAGCAAATAGTCAAGAACTTGGTGCTATCTTAATTTTTTTTTTTTCCTTGTTTGTTTTGGGATTTTTTAATTTTGTTTTGTTTTCTGTTTTTTTTATTAAGTTGACATAAGGGCAAGAAAAGATGCGGTTTGCAGATAGTATGCTAGATTTTCTGGTAGGCAATGACTCTGTTTCTGTAACTGCATAACAGGCATAAAGGTTATCTGCTTTCATGCAGAGCTAACAGATCTAGTAGGACAAGAAAGTAGTATGAGACAGAGGAAAAACTAGGGCATGTTGAGGGTTGCCTGGAGTGTTGGAAGCATGAACAGGGTCGGTGTATTCATTGAACAATTTCTGTGGCAGCATGAGGGCCATCAATTAGCAAGAAGGATAAACAGTGCAGTGACTCTTGTTTGGCTTTAAACTGAAGAATATCTCTTAGAAAGAATCCCTCTTGCCAGTGGGAGCAGCCTGTACATAGTCCAAAAGCACAATGCCGTGCACAGGTGGTAGTAGAAAGTCCCTTCCTGGTGGAGTGCTGAGCTGTGGCATGCCGTCCTACTGGCTTGTCTGCATGGGCCTGCTTGTGAGTGATAATGCTGTGAATGACTTCTTGAGTAGATAGTGAACTTTCCAAGAGAAATAAATGTGTCCAAAACCTTTCTGAATTCAGCTGTCCAGTTAAACAGTGTAGAAAGTTCTAATTGATTCACCTTTAAGATTTATTTGAGTTTTCCTGAATGTAAGTATACAGTAAGCACAACAGTGACTCTTGTTTTGACCTAACCTGTGTGCAGAATGTATAGGGAGCGATACTGTCTTACTTACATAAGCAAGGCAGGCAGTATCACATCCTCAGCAGGCAATAATCTTCATTATTTCATGCTGTTGGGATTTTGAATGCAAAAGGGTCTCAGCAGCCTTTGCAGAGAGTTTGATTTTAACAAAATGGGAAAAATATATTTTTACTGGTTGAGGGTAGGGCAAGGAAATTATTTCACTGAATTGCAAAATGGGCAAGGTTGTAAGGGACCACAGTGGCTCATCTGTCCCAGCATCCCTGGTCAAGCAATGTCATCCCAGACCACATGGCATAGGATTGATCCCAAATGGTTCTTGAGTATCTCCAGTCATGGAGACTCCACAACCTCTCTGGGCAGCCTGTTCTAGTGCATGGTTAATGGCACAGTAAGCAAGTCCTTCCCTCATATTCAAGTGGAACTTCCTATACATCAGTTTCTATTCCTTGTCTCCTGTCTCATGGTTTGGCACAACCAAGAAAAGCCTGGCTCCATGTTCTTGACACCCTCCCTTCAGGTACTTAGAGACATTGATGAGGTCTCATCTTAATTGTCCCTTCTCAAGGCTGAACAAGCCCAGACCCCCTCAGCCATTCCTCATGAGTGAGATGCTCCAGCACCTTATTAATTTTTATTTCCCCTCTGCTGAACCCACTCCAGGAGCTCCATGTCTGTCTTGGACTGAGGAGCCCAGAACTGGACACAGCACTCCAGGTGTGGCCTTAGTGAAGATGAGTAGAGGATCAGGATCATTACTCAATTCCAGGTCATCTCCACAGCATGTCTGTTTTGCGTGATGTGTGTAGTGAGAGATCGTAATCATTGAAAATATGATTTTGTAGTGGGAAATATTTGGCAAGGGCAGTGAAGGTTTTGCTACTTCCATTATTAACAGTGGATGGTTTAATGATATCCAGTCATAATTCAGAGGATTATGAGAACCCTCTCTAACATTGTGTGTTAAACACAAAAGAATGCATAGTCTATTGAAAAGGTGGTAGGTGGTATAGGAAACAATTTCTGACATAATTTGTGATTGACTTGCATTGAGCCTCTTATCTTCTACAATTGTATTTTTACTTACAGGTTCTGCAAAGAGAAGTTAAATGTCATGTCTTCTGGTTTTAGGGTCCCAGATAGATAGGAACTTGCTTGGAAGCATCTGGTGATGGCTGCTGACAAACCTTTGTTCCATCAGTCCCTTGTTTTCAAGAGTTCTCTTCCATTTACTTGTTACACGGTTATGTGCAAGTTCTCACTTTATTCTGGAAGCGAGAGGGAACTCAGGATGCTCATAAAGCTACCTGGAGCAGCTCCCCTGTGAAAACAGGCTGAGAGAGTTGGGGCTTCTCAGCCTTGAGAAGGCTCCAGCGAGATCCTAGAGCAGCTTACCAGCACCTGAAGGAGGGTATTATAGACCTGGAGAGGAACTTTTTACAAGGGCATGTATGATAGGACAAGGGGAAATAGATTTTAATTGGAGGGAGGTTAGGTTTAACCTAACCTAATGAGATGTTAAAAAGGAATTCTTCATTGTGCAAGTGGTTAGACTCTGGGCCAGGTTGCCCAGAGAAACTGGATGCCTCATTCCTGGAAATGTTCAAGGCTGAGTTGGATGGGGCTTCTGAGCAACCTGGTCTAGTGGGAGATATCCCTGCCTATGGCAGAGAGGTTGGACCTAGAGGATCTGAAATTCCCTCCTGACCCAAACCATTTGGTGATTCTATGATTTTTGCACATACTGAGGGAAGAACAACTGAGCTTCATGGTGATTAGGTTTTCCCTGTCCTGGTCCAGTTGGACCTGGTGCTTGAGAAACTCTGAAACTGGAAGCCCATGAGGTAGCAGTGTAGCCTTTTGAAATTTACTAAAAGTGTGCCACTTTAAATTCATAGTGCTCACATGACATATGAAATAGTTTCTTTCTTCACATTTCTTTTTTTTTTTTTCTTTTGTGGCAATTTAGGATAGAAGTGAACATGAAGATTTCCTAATCTTTTCATTTTAGTGCTGTGACACCGTTTTGCCAAAGGAAATGATTTCTTGAAAATGGGACAGTGTTCGAAAAGCGCTAATGCTGACTAAGGAAAAAACCCTTAAGCACAAAGTCTGATAACCTGTTTTATCAAACTTGGAACACTTCAACAGCTTATAGTAAATTTGTACTTTGACATAGCTGGCTTTTACTTTCCAAGTGTACAATAGGTTGTTTGTATCTAGCAGACGTCAACCAGTGAAATGATTCTTCAGCTCTGGCAAGAATGTGCTGCTGCCTTTTAATATGAAGATATGTATTTGGGGAAGGAAGCTTGAATTGGTTTTATATATGAAACTGTGAAGGAGTGTTGAAACATTCTTATGTGTGGTTATCATCTGAAATTTGGTATGGTGTTTATTATTTTAGGTTTATCTTAGACCTGGTATTCACATGTGGTAGTTTTCTTAGTTACAGTAGTAACTAAGAGATTTTGTTACCTGCTCATGACAAACTTAGCAAACCAGGGGGTGGGGAACCCACCGTGAATTTGGGGAGAACAGCTTATTGTGTATGGGTATAAGGTAAGAAGTTTAAATTCCAATTTTAACTTCAATGCTGGATTTGAGCCAATGTCCTCTCACATTCCCCCAGCCCTAGAGGAGGAGCTGCTCAACCTTCCTCTGAATTTAGCAGGGAATGCTTAACATTTTAAAAGCTTAGTTATCTGGGACCACATTACTGAGAAATTGTACTTCTTGAAAATTTAATTCTGCTTGGCAAATAATCATCTGCAGGCTAATTCCACTTGCCAGTTTTATCTCCCTTAACTACTGATGGCTCAGTCTTCACCTGCTGTTTCCCTATTTTGTGTCTTCTAATTTGAAACATGTTCAATTTTCTCAAGTCTGAGGGAGTTAGTTGGATTGAAATAAAAGCCCCCCATGACTTGTAACATCAGGCATTTTCATGTCATGTAGCAATAGGCCTGAGACAAAGGAAAAATAAACATTGGAAGTTGAACTTACCTGCTCCATAAATAAATAATTTTTTTTGATGGTGAGGAGAAATAAGTTTTGCTTTGCAAGTCCTTTGGAATCTGTTTGCATGAAACATCTGCTAAATCATATGTAAGAGAAGGCCAAGAGTAATAAAACATTTCATTAATGTTTAATAACATAGTGATTAGCAACCCAGCAAATGTCTTATGCCCGTGGGAGATTGGAACTTGTTTGATTAGTAGATTAATTGCAACCTGTTCTGGTTACGATTGCAGGTGTAAGGTTCTATGGATGTTGCAGGCTCCCTGAGGACTTAGTATAAAAATGCCTTTAACATTTCTTCTTAGTTGAAGAGTTAAAAATAAAAACATGAGGAAATATCCGACTGGTATTTCTATGAAAGGAGAAGGATTTTTACTGTAAGAGTGTTTTAACAAAGATCATCTGTGCTTCCACTGAAGACGAATGGCAATTACTGTCTGTGAAAGCATAGGGCCACCTTTTACAAAATACTTTTCCTTTCAGGTCTTCTTCTGCTGCACTTTATTTTCATTCTTAAAATGGGTTTGAACAATCTCTCTGAGTTTCAGACTTAGTTCTCTTTCTCTAACTTTTATCTTGGATACACCGTGATTCCTTCTACATGTGGATTTGCTGGCAGAGCACAGCAGATGCTATAGAACGGAAGTGTAAAACTGAGCAGTTCATCAGGTCACAGTATTTGAAGCAACCACTTAAAAATTACTTAGAGAATTTCAGGTTGTGGTCTAGAAGCGATGTGATGCTGGAAATCAGTTTGTCTTTGAAGTTTAGTCTCAAGCTTCCAAAACTGGAAGGAATTTAGAGATAGTATTAAGATGCTCTTAAACTCCACTTCCATTCAGAGATGCAACACTGAGTTAGTGAATTTGTCTTCCACTGTTTAATTAACTGCTGCTGAGTTACAGGAAGAAAATGAAAGAAAAGTCAGGCTTGTTTGTTTGTTTTTTTCTGTTCTCCCAGGAGAGATCAAGGCTTGTTTTATCTCTTAACAAAAATAACCCATTTCTGTTTCCAGTTATAGGAAACTATGTGTGATAAAACTGTATGAACATCAAGTTGTCTGCTTAAGGACTCTGTTCTGCATTGGAAAGAGCAGCCTGGAGATGACATAATATGGCACTTGCCATTGATGACTGCCTAGGGGGACGAGTTAGGAACTGGAGAGCAAGTGGTCTCCTTCTGAGAAGGGGTGTAATGCCTGAGTTTATTGGGGCAATAATAGAATAGAAGGAATTAATAGGGTGAAAACAAGGTGTGTGTTAATAGCTCAGATTTTCACCCAGTACGCCTGTAAGCTCACTCATTACTGTGTGGTTGTGGTTCAAATCTGTCTGGTTCTGAAGGGGCTAATGATATCTAGCCCAACTCTATGGTAGCTGTGTGATTTTTGTTTTACTCATTACTCTGGATCTTTAGTTTAAAGCATATTTTTGACTCTTGCAGCCCCTGCCTGCTCTTTAATTTCAGTCAAGATGTTAATGAATCATGGGTTTGCAGGTTGGGAGTGTGCTGGTAGCCTCACCTACACTTGCTGAACCCTGTACCTTCAGCTTGCCCTGGCCTGGCTCCAGCCCACTCTGCCCACTGGCTTCTTCAGGCAGGTCCTGTCTGCTGCTGCCGCATTCAGAGCTGACACTTTTTGCCCTGCTCTGTGCCCATGCCAAGGCTGAAGGTCGCTGTGCTCAGTAATAAATTTTGGACAGAATACAGCTGACACAAGCGTTTTTGTGCCTGTGACTCGTTCTGGGTGTTTGCAGGCCAGCGTATCAGGAACACTTTGCAGTGCAGCCTCAGATTTTTGCAGGATGAAAAACATTGAAAAGTTTAGCGGTGCTACGGATCTTGGTAGCAAGATGTAGCTGGGTTTGGAGCCTTTGATTCCTTCTGGTTATGTAGTAAAACAGAGCATGATGCAGCCACAATGTGCCAATTTGCACAGTAGTGCATACACCAGCACTTTCTATCTTGGTCCCCCTGGCAAGTTTTTCTGCTCATGCCCTTGCGTGGCATGATGCACATGCACTCGTTATTCTTGTGTTGTATAGGTATTTAGCCTCTGGGTTTTCCCTTTGGGATTCCTGTGAATGGCAGGCAGGAAGAGAGATAAGAAAGGGGTGGGTGGTGAGAGTATTTAAAGCAGCAGTTCTGTATTTGAGCTTTAAACTGCTGATGGCTATCATAAATTTTTTGTTCAGTTTTGTTTCTTTGCTTTTTATTTTCCTTGGGGAATCTGAGAATGTCAGCAATATATAAATTAGTATTTGATCTATGTTTCTGAGACTTTTTGGGTTATGAATTTGAAGTGTTTCTACAATTGCTGGCTCTCAAAACCGCTTCTGTGCATATGCATGTATTACACACTGATAGAGGTTGCAGCAGGACACAGGCTGTGTGGACTTTCTGATCTTCTGGTCTCCAAATATTCAAAAGTCATGTATAGGACAGCAGGAACTGGGTGGTGGGTGTTGTGGCATTACAGCTCTTGGTATGTCATAGATACAGACATTTAATAGAAAGTCTTTGTTTGTTGGTATTGTCCTATTTTTGGATTAAAGGTCATGATTGTGTGATTTTGAGATGAACAGGTGTGTTAAAAATGGAGACCACCCCAAATTAGATCTGCTGGTGCTGTAAATATGCCATGACTGACAGGAGAGAGAGACTGGGGCTTTGTCCTAATCCATGACTCAAATGTAAATGAGGAAAACTGTGATCCCTGTTGACATTTGTCTCTGCCTTAAATTGCTTGCCTAAAAAATGGACTTAAATGAGCAGGTAGTTATTGATGACCAGCATGGACAGATTCCGAGCCTAGACTTGTGTAGTAAAACCCCTTTTGCACTACTTTTTTCTCCAAGCATTGATGTATTTGTGATATTTTGGGGCAAGATGGATGTAGAAATTGGCGTTTGTTCTGTAAAATGCTTGAATTGTCGTGTCTCTGTTAAAGTCAGGTCTGTGAGAGTAGTTTCTGTAATAGTTTTGATGACAGCAGGATAGTGAAAAGCACCTTGGTGACTTGATGGAGTTTGGAATCTGTCTTTGGAGGAATGGGTCAGGCAACTTCAGGAGGTTTTAGGGAAGATAGGGTGCAGCTTTTATTTTGTGGACTGATTACTAAGTTTCTCCTGACTACCAAGACAACCCACACATACTAGGATTGGAGCTTTAGTAACAATATTAGTGAAAATGTGCTAAATACGCTGGGGTTTGTGATCCCATTGCACCTTGGTAAACATGCAAGGTGCTATTTCAGTGACATCCTTTGTGGTCTTGAGGCGTTTTGTTTCGGTAGGTTTTGCAAAGCTTGCTTTAGGAGGTATGGCTTCATTGTTGTGCAAGCAGCTGTCTCTGCAAGGCACCAAGCCTAGCTGGCTGGGATCACACTGAAAGTTCTCTTGGTATGTGCCTTCTGTCCTGCGCTTGGAGTCCAGCCTTTTTCTTATGGTGGGAAATGGTCAGAGTAAATAGTTGTTTTGCTGCCGTATGAAAAAATCTTTGAATCTCTCAAGGTTTCAGCCTGAGCTTGTTCTCAGGGCAGGCTCAGCAGTGCAGCAGGTGAAGGTGAGTGGATGTGATGTGGCATTCTGTGTGTAGAAGTGGAAAGAAGCAAGCCCTGCTGCCCCCATCACTGTTTTCCTGTGTCTTGCTGGAAACCGATTTCTCCCCCAGTTTGCCCATGGCTTTCTCCTTGTGCTCGTCATTGTGGGAAAACCTCTATGAGGGATAAGAAACATGGTAGAATGGTGAAGATTATGGTGGAAGCAGAGAAGAGGAGGAAACAGTAAACACAACATACACAGGAGGAGGAATAGTCTGTATACTGAGAAATTTGGATCTACCTGTGATGCTTCTTTCTGTCTATAATGCCACAGTTCATGCAATTATGCTCTATTTTCAATTTTTTTCAATCTGATAGAAGAACATAAGGTACTGAGCTTCATCATTTGAAGGTATTATACTAAGAATAATAACAATTACTTCAAAAAATACAGAAATAAGCATTAACATTAATTGCTGTTCCTACTTGATTTAAGCAAGAAGTCTGATGCTGAAGGTACTTGTTAAATTAGACTGGTAGCTTATCCTACCTTTCCATGTAAAAGATATCTTCTCTAAAAGTTCAAGAGATACATAATTTCATCTGTTTAAAATAATCAGATCATGACCTTGGTGTGGCAAAAAGCAGTAATATGAATCCTAATTTCTCCCATTTCATCTTTGCTGAACATAATTCTCCAAGAGCTTTGCTGAGACTTAAAAAAGGTGATTCAGAAGAAAAACAAAAATCAAAACCCAGCATGCCTTTCAGCTAACAAAACTGAGGAATTCGCTTCTGAACTGGTTCCAGGTTATATTTTTCCACTTCACTGGATGTATATTGACAATGTCATGCTGACATGAGCTCACAAAATTTTTAATCTTAATTTGCTGTAGTCCAGTTCAGGAACTTGCAAGTCTACAAAGCCTCATCTCCAATGAGCCAGTCATTTTATCCCCACTCTAAGAATGGGAGGGAGAAGGTGGTGGGGGAGGGTGTGAGGCAGGGAGAAGGCAAAGAATCAGACTAGGAGTGATGAACAAATTGGTTTATCTCTAGTAATCCCTGGATAGGGAGAAAAGGGAGTGTGTGTGGCAGGGAGTGATGGTTATCCTAGTCTGTAATAGCAGATTACAGTAGTAAGGCAGAAGTGATCTTGCTTTGGTGGTATCATATCACCTCCAGCATATCACAGCTCTGAGGGATTGGGAATGTAATTTTGGAGAGAAGGCAGGAATCTTGATGCATGAATTTTATTGTCTGTGCTTTGAAGTTGTAAATCTGATTATTTGGTAATCTTTAACCAAATCTTTAACCTTGATGAGCAACCAGTTTTCCTCAATTTAATGAACAGATAAAAGGCAGTCTGGTCAGGAAAGTTGTCTTCATAAGTGATGAACAGGGTTTCATCCCATGGCATTTGCTTCAGTAGTTAGTGAAAGGTTTAAATGCGCTGATCATAAAGCAGTCTACATCAGCAGCCTTTACCTTCTGGATAAAGAAATCTATTTTAGATAAAGAATTTGAACTGCAGAAAATTTGCTGAGTAATCCATTCATAGTCCCATTGGTTTGCAGCTCCTCAAAGGGACATGTGCTGCAGCAGCACATTTTTGGTGGGAACAGGTGTCTCCTGGGTCCTGTGGCAAGGTGCACGCTGAAGTGTTGCTTTCTGCAGTGCTTACTAGGCCTGGTGCACTCCTTAGAAAACTCAGCCCTTTCCTTCACGTTGAATGGGTGGGAGAACAGGAAAGTATAACTACTTCCTCCTCTTCAAGTCTTTGACTTTGCATCCATGTTTCTTGGAAGTCAAAATTGAGTTAAAGATAAGCATGAGCCTTAGGTTTTCATCTGTGCTGTGTTTTGAATGGGCACTGTCAGCCTTTCTCATCAGCATGGTTTGAAATTATTTTAGTTTGCATTATCTTTAGACATGCATTTTGTCTCTTGCGCTTGATGCATGACACTTGTCACTGTTCATTTCACTAAAGGTTCCCTGGTTAGAATCCTATATTTCCCCTTCCCCTCCAAGCAGTTCTGCACTAGTATTTAATAGCCCACATCGTAATGTGGAAAGGTTGTTACGTAAGATGTATACACAGAAGTATATGGTAAAATGAGACTACTTGAAATATTTATCTGAGAAAAAAGTAATTCTTGAACTTGAACATCAGTAGCTGTTCTTCTGCCATATCCAGTTTGAGCTTTGCAACTGTTCAAGTATTTCCAGTTTTAACTCCACCAGGGAGTGGTGATTAGAAATCAGCTTGGTTTTAAGATAGCTGAGGTGACTGGTTAAGATTGCAGTTTAGATATGTTTCCTTCTGCCTAGTCACAGGATGCACTATATGGGTTACTGTGTAACTAGTTTATGATATTTCTGATACTAGCACCTCTTGAAGCACTCTGTGCAGCTGCAGCAGATGGTCAGGATGAGAGCTGAAGGAGATGGATCAAAGTAGAAGGCATCACAGTAGGCAGAAACTGTGCTTGTGCTAGGATGAGATACCAGAGTATAAAAATAACTTGAGCCTAGCATTAGAATAACTTTTGCTGATTTCTTTTTTCCAGTGTATCCAATCAGCATGTACACTATCTAAAGAACATGAAACGATAACCTGAATATGTACAGGTATTTTAAGATACTAGTAGAGATATTACCAAAATAATATTTGCACATTAATGATTATTGTATTCATGTTTCTTCCAGTAAATCCACGAGATAAAAAGTATTATTCCCCTTTCACAGTCAGTAGGAGAAGGGGAAGAAGAAATTACTTGCATGTTAGGCTATGAAATGCTGGTGAAATTTGGTTGAGGTGCTAGAACTTGCTGTGTTAGGTTTATTCCTGTAGTAATACTGTTAACTGTTGTAAAAGCCAACAGGAGAAATTAGTTTTCTGTCATAATAGGTAATTCTGTAACCACTGGGATCTAGAGCCATCCCTGCTTTGACTCACTAATTGAAATCTGCCTCATGTTGTACAGTCCAGGGAGATATCCCATGGCCAGCAGTGGTTTGGAGAAGACAAGAGGATGGGATTCTGTTGATCTGAAGTTTAAATTGGGCTATGCAGCACAGGAACCCCAGCCATGACTCCCAAAATTGACTTTTAAAATTGGATTTAATAAAGAATGAGTAAGTGGAGAATATGTGATCTCCTGTTCCTACCAGGAGAATGCTTTGCTCTGTGAGATGTGAGGCATATTGATGAAGTTACGTGGTGAATCCTCTATTCCTTTCCCACAGATTTACTCCATAAGATTTCAGGGGCTACATGAAAGCCTCACAGGCTTTCCTTGCTTTCTCTTACTTTCTGTTTTCATCTCGCAGTATAGAATAGGCCTGTCGTGGTATGCACCAAATAGTCTTAGGCTTTAATCAGTTCAGAGGTCAGGCAAGCTCAGGGAGGGACTTGCTTTCTCCTTAACTACTGGCCGGGTACACGATTAATGATACTGCATCTTATGTAGCGCCTCTCTTTTTAAGGCTACATGGCTTAGAGGAATTAAAAACCGAGTTTGTAGCCATGTTCACATTAGAAGCTCTGAGTGGTTCTCGTGGATTTCCTTAACAATTAATTGTAGTGACTGACTCCATATGTGACCCTCTGATAACACAAAATCTGAAATCATTGTTTTGACAGCAGCACTGCACAAAGTGGGTGTTAGTTTTGTGCACTTCAGTGTGAAAATGTGTGGTGGCTGAAGAGTTGTCTTCCCAAGTATTCTTGAACATGGGCCAGAGCTAATGACCAGTGAATTAGTCGTGTTATTAGTTCTTGCTGGTTTAGAGTATATGATTAACAATTCCATGATCAAAGTAAAAAGTGGAATACCTCCTATTTTTGTAACTGCAGATTGTGTATTAATTGAGAAAGGAAAAACAGCATTGTGTAAATGTGACTAGAAGAAAAAAGGTATTATAGCGGCAGCTGTGGAATGAAGTGTGAGAAACATAACTGTGCTAATTTTACTTGCTTGTTTTTACTCATACCTGCATTTCAAAACTTCATGTGTTTTTACCTGCTAGGCTATAAGATCCTTCATTTTTTTCAGTCCTCATTTATGCAATGGATATTGCAGTAAAGTTCCAAGTTTATTGTGCATGTGATAAACTGATTTTATTGTAACAGCTTTTCAGGTTTATATAAAATGGGAAAATAGCACTATTGTTCTGTCTAAATTGGTTTAACCTTGGTTGAACAAAAGTGGAAATTGAGTTACCTAATCCATTTCAGGTGTTTTTTGTTTGTATTGCAAAAAGAATGGTAGTGGAAAAGATCTTTTGTTCCAAACCTCTCTTGGGCTGTAGAGAAAGGTGGGCACGTAGGTGGAAATGTTATGTTTGCTTTCACAATGTTTGCATTATTCTTACAGTATTCAATGGGGATAGGCTTCCCATCCTTCTGGTTGATACATTGTAGTATTGTAAGATCAGAAAATAAAAATGGGAAGTTAACGTTTTCTTGCCTTTTGCCACTGACCCTTTGATAGAGCAAATAGGTAATTAATGGATTACGTGATGGATTTGCTGACATTTATTTTAGAGAGAAAATTACTCAAAATTGGTAACATTCTTAGTGATAAAGCAATTCCAATAAATACTAATAAACATGTGAAAGCTATTGCCTCTTTGCAGCTTAGTTGTTCTTTGATTTGTCAACTTCTGTATCTGTATGATAGAGTGTTCATGATGGTACTTGACCTTTTTCCACAAAAAGTTCTTCTAATTGTTTGCTTTTCTCTTGTTTCAGAACAGAGAGCTCCAGATTATGAGAAAGTTGGATCATTGTAACATTGTCCGATTGCGTTATTTCTTCTACTCTAGTGGAGAGAAGGTAAGAATGGAAAGCAAAAGAATGTGTCCTGGTAACTGTCGGGGGTATAACTGGACTGTCTGAATGTGTGGAGACAGAAATGTGAAGATACTAGACATATAACGCTGAGCAAATGCTGTAATGGTGCTGTAACAGGTCATACTAGAACAGATGTTTTTCAGTACAGAAGTGTGTGGTCCATAAGGAGTGGTCTAAAACCACAAAACTGCAGTAGATTTGCATATGCACTGCCTTTTTCTTAATTCAGTGAATCACAGCTGGGCTTTGTGTAGCACTGCCTTTCCATATATGCAGATACATGTTTTCTGTGATTCAGTGTTAAGCATTTTAGATTTAAAGCATATATGTGACTTTTCCCACAACTAATCTGTATGCTTCTGTCCCCTTTCATTGTGCAATTATTACAGTGTTCCAGGTTGAGTTTCAGAGCCCAGAGGAAAAAATAATATACAATCATGTGATTGTAGCATTTGTCTGAATGTTTGTGCTCCCAAAGAAAGAGCAAATAGCTGGATTTAATATCTCTCAAGAAGAGATACTGACATTTGTTTTCATTCAGTCTAGGTTTAAAAATGCCTTGTTTTTTTTTTTTTCAAGAAGAGGTTACATGGCTTAGTTTTAATGTGAAATTATAATGTATTCCTTTTCTAAGTATGTATCATCATTTTACAAATCGTAGAATTTTACATAGGAGAATTCAGGATGAAATAGACTTCAAAATGGTATCTTGCTCCAGCCTTATCCTTAAAGCAGGATCATCCATGGAGTAAAAACTGTTGTGGTCTATGTGGAAGTTAAATTGTGAGGTCGGGAAATGAGCTAGATGAGCTTCTGAATTTTCTCTGATATTTGTATGTATTGTTACAAATATTTATATAATTTCTACATAATTTATAGAAATACTGCCATTTTTTCCCATTTTTTAAAGGCAGATTGCATCCTTAGTTGTTTTCAGATGCTGATATACTTGTCCACAGTGCTATAAAGGGCTGTATATGAGAGCTGATAGCTACTGACAGGCTGCTAACTGCAGGTTCATTAAGTGGGTCAGCCGACTGGGAGAGGCAGCCCACCTCTTTCATGGACTTTGGAGCCAGAAAAGGAGCTAACATCTCCAGGATAAGTTGCTTTTGTCTTGTGCTGTGCACAGGGGGATAATTGGAGGAGATCTGCTGTTACATGAGAGTTGTTTTGCGGGGGACCTGGCCCTGTACCTTGCCTGTGCCTATAGAAAATTTGCAAAACAACAGCATTCAAGGAGAAATATAATATAGGGTTTTTAAATTGTTTTTTAATCAACCTCCCCTTCTTTACCCTTGGCTGGTGCTAACAAGCATTTTCAGTTGTGTATGTTTTGCTGATAGTTCAGTGTCATTTTTTAAAGCTTTATTTAAATATTTTGTTCATAAACAGAAATTCCTCAAGCAGCATGAATAAAAAAAAGAAAAATACTGTGAATGAGTCTTGGGTTTGGGGTTTTTTTGTTGGTTGGTTGACTGGGTTTTTCAAAGCAGCTTGTAACTTAACTGAAGTAGAATTTCCTGGACAAACAGAAGACAACTGACTTATCTAATGGCTTTCAAAAACCTCCTGCAAACAGTGGAGTGTTAAAACTGCATAGAATACTTGTCCAGGCACTTTTGTTTAACAGTAACTTGAGAAAAACGCTTTTGGAAATCTTTAAGTTATATTGAGCTTGATTTTCCCTTCAGCTGTTTCAACTCCTCATGGCTGATTTTTGGCAGCACTGATTTTGCTCTTAAAAATGTCTCTATCCATGACCAATGAGTCTTTATGCTTCAGTGACAAGTTTTCTTTCCTTCACATTACTTTTTGCTCTTTGGTCTTCAATCCTCTGCTTTTGAGATTTCCACTGCTGCCCTGTTGAAAAATAGGACAAATGGGAAGCAGTCCCTGGGGCCAGCACACGCCCAGAACATCAGCAGTGTAATACTGCAGTTCAGGTTGCAAGGTCTCTTGCAGTTCAATACAAAATGACACTTAATTGGCTTGCAGGTATTTCCATGTAGGTGGCAGCATGTGAAGATAACTGTATGATGGTGTGCATGACTCATGCCCATTCTTGCAGCTCTCAGGAAATACCTGCAGAAGAAGCTGTAGCAAACGCAAGCTGAGTGTTAGTACAGCAGCTTGCCACAGCTTTTCCTCCATGGACTATGGGGTATGGCAGTTTGCTGTTCTTGCCTTGTAGTAGACTGGTACTCCACTAGGAGGAAGGGGGCTGGAGTTTGCTCTTTGGGAAAAGCTCTAGATAGCAGCAAATTGGTGTTCTGAAGGTCATGTGGGAAAGAAGGAAGGAGAATTTTTCTTATCATGCTTTTGTCAGTTTTGGGAAGCAATAGCATCTTTTCCTTCATATTAGGCTCATAATTAAGCTGTCTTTGGGGGATGGAGAAGGGAGAAAAGCATAATGTCCCATCTGGTGACCAGGAACAATGTTTAGAAAGCAGTTGCAGGTATAGATTATATAAACCTGTGGGGACACATCAAGTTATTATTGAAGCCAAATCCAATGGGAAGAGTAATATAAAAATCCAAGCATTGTATAGCAGAAAATGTGATGGGGTAGTGATGAGATGGGCTCGCAATTGTTGACTGTCTTTGTGAAGAACTTGGTGATCCTCTGCCATTAATCTATGTTGGTGATAATTAAGTCTAGCAACGATAGGAAAATCTCAGGTGAAACTCTTAGACTGCTGATCTCTTTAATTAAGTGTTGATACTTATATATCAAGCATTCTTTTGCATAAAGATTTTCATGCCATTGTCTTTACTCCACCTGTTCCTATTGCTTGGACTTCTTTCCTGGTGCTTGACACCAGCATCTCTAAGCCCAGACTTCTCTTTCTGGGTTGGGGTTTTTTTTGTTTGATTGGTTGGATTTTTTTTTTTTTTTTTTTTTTTTTTTTTTTTTGGTAGGTTTTGTTTGTTTTGGTTTGTTTTATCTGCCAATGTCCAAGAAGCTTAACTCTATCTTGATTTAGAGATACCTCAAAGGATTTCTGCATATCTAGTCAGACTGGTACTCATTGAAAGCCATGTGCCTAACAGTCGCTTTAATTCATTTCAATTGCTAGATATTTTTAGACACTGGGGAACCTTAAAACTGCTTTCGTTCTAGCAAAACAGGAGGTTTCATTCTTGACTGGAAAACTGGAAAAGTATCAAATAAAAAAAGTCAGAAAAAACTTGTTAGTAAGACCATTCCTTAGCTTCAACCAAGTTGTAGTGCTAGTCTGTAGAGATTTGGAGCTTTCCTTAGCTGTTTCTGCTGGCCAGGTGGAACTGGTTGCAGGGCTTGGGCTCCCTAGCTTTTCTTTTTTCCTTGTGATGAACTCTCCCTTTTATGTCTCCCATTTGCTTAAACTTCTTCCCTGCTTTTGACAAAAGCCATCAAACCTTAGCAGCATGAAAATCATGTATCAAATGTGGCTTTGACTGATTTTTTTTTCTCCTTTCTCTTCTGTGACTGGGTGACTCTCTCTTGTCTAAGCATCTTTGAATTTATACTGCCTTTATACAGCAAAGTGTGTGTATATATATATATACATGCACACATATTTATACCTTTATGTGTATATATAGATGTTAAAAGTTCTGAGTACTAAGTATTAATCATGTTTGACTAATGATTTCTATTCTAAAAGAGCTCAAAGAAGGTATGTAATTTATATTAAGATGACAGTTGACAGGCTTGGCATTCGAATTGCTTCTATAAACTATTTCCTCCTCCATTCATTAATTTTGAAACTTTACAGACATTTGTCAGACCTGTTCAATAACCAGTTTTTCCAAGCCTCTTCCTTTAATGAATTTGCCAGAGTGCATTCTGATTTCTTCTTCTTTTGAGGCTGTTTTGAGATATCTGGTAGCAGGGCACTGACTTTCACGGCTGTAATGTGCTTTTCAGTAATCTAAAAATGTGTAATTATATCTGGTGGAATGAGACAGTGGGAGAGAGAAAAAGCAAATAATGGGTTGAATTGTATATGAAAGCCTCCCCTGGTGAAAGTAGTCACAAGACTTTTCCATGCTGCATTTCTGCAATTTATGATTTTCTAGGTAATTCTTGGAAAAAATAAGTAGGATTTTAGGACTAGCCAGGTCCACTGTTTGGTAGCTTTGGTATTATGCCTTAGGATAAGGTCTTGAACAAGATGCTTGGTTTGCCTGTCAGCTTTCCACTGCAGATCAGACTGTATTAGGAAGGCATATATTTCAGGGTTAATTTTTACTACATTTCTTTAATTTCAGGAGCTGCTTTGCATTTAGCACAATACAAAAATGTAGGTCTTGATTTCCTTTTGCAAGGGGAGATGATCTTGCCACCTGTCCTTTCTAGCCTAATTCTGCTGAGAACCTTTCAAGCCATGTTCCAAGCCAGGGCAAACATGAATTTGGGAAATAATTCCTCTAACTCCTTTGCTAAGAATATTCCTTGATCTTTTGTGGAATGACCTAACTTATCAGTGGCTATCAAATACAATTACACAGCTGTGTAAAACCTGAAATGAGTTCTTGATTCTGCCTTTTTTATCCCTCTTTATTTCTGGTTAGATTTTTGTGGCGTTTCATAACTGTCAGCTTTTCCTGTATGGCTACTTTAGAGTGTTGAATAGACTGATTGATCCATACCTGTGTCCAAAAGAGGATGAAAAGTTACTGGAGGGATTTGTTTCTGCATCAAATAAAATCAAAGTAATTACAATTTTTGTTGAGTAATTTCACCTGTGGTTATGTCCTTTAGTTTTTTTCCTCCTTAAGGTGGCTTAGTATTCAGAGGAGTCAAAGCAAAAATGGAAGCACAGAGAGGTCACAAATAGGCAGTATGCTGACACTTTTTTGGAGGCTGAGCTATCCCTTCTGCATGCTTTATTTGATGTCAGGTCTTATTTAGCCTTAGCTATAAGGGCATCTAGCCAAAAGTCTGTGGAGACTCAGGATGGAAATTTACTCCCATAGACCTAGGCTGAAGTTTAAAATAAACGTGCATGAGATACATGCTGAGCTACATCTCTGAGTTTCTGTACTTGATCTCCTGTGCTTTGGCAGAACTGGATTAAATGGCAATGAAGAAGTTTGGAAGAACAGACAACTGTCTGATTTGTAAGCTATATCCCTGTTATATCCTCCACCTTCAGAGAGGCATGAACATCACCATTATTTCTTGCAGGAGTGTTCAGATGAGTTGTCATGTAAGAACCATCCATTCTTTTCACTGTTAAATAGGAATAATTTGGTTTCTTAATTGAACTTTTTTAAAAAAAAAAAGTTGTTACTTCATAAAAAGGGCAATTAACAGAGCCTTGAGCCCAATTGTGCACTGAGAGTCTATGTGAATCTTTTGTACCAGCTAGTAATGTGCTGAAGGTCCATCACTAGAGATGAATTTAGTAACTACCATTCATTCAGTCCCTGGCAGATCTTGTGTGTTGTCAACAAAGAAGCAATTAATGCCAATTATGAGGAGTTTTGTGATGTTAGTATCTGTGTAGTCCTTGCCTGAGGCCTGGCAAACTCTTTTCAAAAAGGGCACCAGTCATCCTGTGATTATCAGTTACTGCTGTTGGGGTTTGCAACAGGCTGGGAATTTCCTTAATTGTAGTTATGAGCAGTCTCTGGTTTTCACTAGGTTTTGTTATTAGAAATAGTTTTGTGTACCTGTGGTAGGGCTTCACAAGAGCAGAGTAAGCAGCAGTGACTAGATCCTTAGTGTGGAGGTGCATGCAGTGAGAATAGGAAGCTTAGAGCCGATGATAGGAAGCGAGGCCGATGAGCCATCCGGTACATCTCCTTGGTCACTCTTCTGTTCAAGTCATTCCTCTGCCAGCTCTGGCTTCTGCTCTCATTTTCCCAGTGTTGGATGGCCATTAGAAAGGCAGCTTATGTTGTTTGTCCTGAAGCAGGTATGTAGTTTGAGCAATTCTTTTGTATTGTCTTGCCTAGTTTTCTGTCATGGATATATCCTGATTCAGAAATTCCTACTCACTCTGGAAGGTAGCGAACAGTCAGGAAAACAGTGGATCTCCAAGACTCTCCTTTTTGTTTCATCACAAGGTGTGCAGGGCAGTCCAGTGATGCAAACATCATCCGTTAATTTTCATCTTCCAACAGACTTATGGCCAGTTTATGGCACAGTCCCTGCTTGGGAGCTGGGATTCAAATATCCACAGATTACTTATGTCAAAGATGGTAACTCAGTCCTGCCTTTTCGATGTTGGGCAAAAGTTTCCAACTTTGTAGGCATTGTCCTTGGAAGTACATCTGTAAGTTTAAGGACTTCACAGGGCATAAGATAAACAAGAATTATCAGGGATTCCTAAATTATTTTAATCTGTGACCTTTTCCTTTACAGTAGCTGCTCTTTAGAGGGGAAAACTAGGTCATAAAATGTTTTTTTTTTTTTTTTTTTTTTTTTTTTTTTGGACAAAGAATGTCTTAGTGCATCACCTAAGAACCTGTTCTCTTTCAGTGATCAAAGGTAGGTAATGTAAACCAGCAGGCTTTAAAAAAGACCCAAGAAAGATGTTAAATACAAATTTATTGGGAGGGTTGACTTCTAGCCTTATGCTGCCATCACAGCTGACCCACTTGGCAGTTCCCATCTATGTAACATGACCATGTTTTGCTGAAGAGTAGTGAGCATTACAGAGCAATTTGGTAAGTTTTGACAAGTAGACATAGGAACAGAAGTTTTGGGACACATCTCAGTTCTCAAATTCAGTCATAAAGAGTGAGGGATTAGGAAAGGAGATACTTGGCTCAACATTTGCAGTATTATTATCAAGTATTGGTATCTCTCTGAACAATGAAGTTGTGTCTTCAACTGTTCTTACCCCCTCGGATTTATCTGTGTGAAACCCCAATTGTATCTCTAGGCTTATGCTCCCTTAATTTTGGTGGCAGACGAAACTCTGTTTTGAAATAAATGTGGTTGTAAACTGCAAGTGAAAACAGACACACGTGGCCACTGGATGTCACCATTCCTTCATACAAATAAGGTCAGCTAGCACATATTTTGCATTTTCAATTTTTTATTGTGTATCATGTCTAATCATTAGTTAGAATAGGAAGACTACAAATTTTGCTTTGCCTTTGAAAGTGTGTCAAAAGTCTGTATCTTTAAGGTCCAATGTCAGCATTCAAGATAAGAGAAGGAAGGTGGGTCTCACATGGTGCTTGGTAAAGGGGTGTGAAGTGTGTGCTGGTTGTAGCTTTAAGAGAAGTAAGATAACTTCCTTTTAAGCTAGGGCAAAAACTGTGACTTTGAACCTTGTGTGTTGTCTAAATCTAGATGCCTAAGTCAGGGTGAAGGACATAATTTACCTCATGCTGACACTCTAGTGTTCAAATAATGCACTCTCGAAAGGTATCGTCTGCATGGAATGCTGAAAGGCATTTTCTTGCTTTCCAACTGAAAGGTAAATCCCTCAGGTGCTTTTTGATAGAACTCTTGCATAGCTGCATCCTGTCAGTAACTGCTTCGTGCAGCACCTGTCTCTTAAACACCATCAGTGGGGTACTGTTGTATGGTAAGGACAGTATCCTCTTGCCTAAGTTGGTTGATTTATTTATCTCATACAGCCCTAATACTGAAGCCTTGGGATAATTTTTATAACAAGAAGTACATTTTGGAGGCATATTACTCAATTTTAGGCATATCGTTTGTCTGTGTGCATTTACCTTGAATAGACATGTAAAGGAAGTTTCTTCAGAGTGCAATTCCACATTTATTCCTCCTAGTGCAAAGTTAAACTCCTGTATTGTTCATCTCCTCTCAGTTGTGTTCATACAGCTGATCAGGTAGAGTCCATGGAAAACAAAGGAAAACCCATCCCAAACCCCACCAGAACCACTGTTACTAATCTGCCAGGAGATACAAACTGAAATGAGCATGTTCATCACTTTTTTCAAATGCTGAGCAGTAAATTTGGTCACCCTAGAAGAAAGAGCACCCAGAATAGTTTCTTAACCTTTTAATGCTGTTACTTGATGTTCAGAGAAGTTTTCCTTAGATTCCACATAGGCCTTGGCAGTTCAGGAATACTTCCAACGTCTTATTAGATGCTGACATATTTTCAGTGTAAGAATTTTCCTTTTGCTGTCAATCTGGTGTTTGGCATGTATGATGCCCCTGGCTTCTATCATCATGGTAGTAAATAAGGGAAATAGTTGGACTGTGGCTGACTAAATATTGGTTGCTGCTTTGTATGTGCATGTTGAAAATATAGTGTGTCTGATACATGAAAACAAAAGCTTGTAGGAACCACTCAGGATCAATTTGAGGTTTGTTGAGGTAGGGGATGATCACAGAGAAGCAATGTTTTAACTATCACTGCAAGGAGCAATCTACAGAAGTGAATATTTGAATTCAATAGCCATTCCTTTATTTTAATTCAATAGCTATTTCTTTATATTGACCTCAATTAAGCACAACTGGAGGGTGCTTTAAATGGATTACTTATTTGGACTGAAAGAGAGAAGAGTTTTAAAGTGGAGTTTGAGACCTCTGTGCAGCCTTTGCTTTGTCAGCAAGGCAGTATTTTCAGTTTCACTCAGTCCTCAGCCACATTGTTTGTAATGCTCATGTACTTTCATTGTGTTTTGTCTCCAATTTCTGGCATGAGAAAGGAAACGAAGTTGCTGTAATGTTTTGGGTCTTGTATCTTAGTCTTTCTCATGCCTCCTATTGTGGTACAAGGTATGTGAGTATTTATTCACATTAAATGTTCTACCAAAGTGAAGCACTGCCTGAATTGGTAGTTCTTGAGAGGTGCAGATCAATTTGAAGGTAAAACAGCGGTTGTTTAGCTTTGGCTCATTTTGGAGCAGTGTTTGTCAACTGAGGATTTATCTGCCAAGTCATTTATCTGCAGCTTCTAGCTACCTGATGCAGTTGCTGGTACATGAGCCACATTGCTGAAGTCAGAATCCTGTTGAAATACTTTGATCCTGGGCTTCAGGATCTGGCTTTCTGCCCTTGCCTGTTTTTGTTTCGAACTGTATGTGGTCATAACCTTAGCAGCAAGCATAGGAGAACATAAATACACGTAAATATTTGACCTGCAGCAGAAAGCTGGTAAGCCCCAAGGTCTTTAAGGACAAATGAGTTATTTAATGACATCTTGTGTTTGCTTTCTGTATTTTGTATGCTGCAGCTTCCTCTGGAATTTTCTCTTTTCTTTAGGTCATTTCAGACATGCTTGTGACAGTCAGGTTACCTTGGTTTGTTCCCAGACCAGCAGTTTTGAAACAGTAGTATGGAAACGAGTCACTTGTGGAATATATGGTGAGGTTTCTTGTAATGGAAAGATAAACCTTGATCATCCCAGTTGATCCTTGAGCAGTTGCCCTCATTTGGCCAAGTCTTTAAGCTAACCGTGTTTCCCATTGCAATACATCTGGGTCAGTTGAAAAATATGTGTTTAGGAGGAATGTATGGGGTAGGCAAACCAGATTGCATCACGCTTAGAGCTTGTCAGGCCATGACTGCTTCCTAGCTTCCTTGAATCTTGTTCAGGGGAATTCAGGTAACTTGGGTATTATTTTCACCCAGTTCATGCTTACTGAGAATGATCAGGGCTTGTGAAAACTCCTTGCCTGTATGTTTATCAGAGCAGTACCAGATGACATCAGGAGGATGTCACTCAAGACACTTGAATAATCTTTAATTCATTATAGCGGTCTTCAAGAGAACTTCTGGAGTCAGTTGCATGTGATAGAAGTGAAATATGCCACTACTTACATGGCCAATGGCATAAGCATTGCCTGTATAGCTGCATATTGGAATTCTGGGTCCCTTGAGTGGTACATCAAAACCAGATAGTTGATGGGGGGGAGGAGGGGAAAAGTGTTCATGTGCCTTAGAGTTTTGTGATACAGATTTACACAGGAGCAGTACCACACAAAACCCATGCTGTTGTTTAGGCACTGTGGATGGCATCAAAACTCAGAAGTGAAGCCTCCATCTCTAAAGATGCAAATGCCTCAAAGTTTTTTGTGCTTATGTTATGTCATGCTATTGAATTGGTCCCATTTTTAATACAATGTAAAATTAGAAATAAAAATGGAGGCACTAAAAGCAAAACAGAGATTATATGGACTACAGATTAGTTCTGTAATTTTCAAAACTCACTGCTGTGAAGTAGCATAGACAGGGTTTACTGATCATATGTTTTGCTGTTCTCCATGTGTCCTTTTGCTTGTATTATGAGGGGATTATAAAATCACTATAATTTAATTTTTACTTACTTTTTTCCCTCAAATCTCTTATGTAAATCTTTTCAATACATGAAGCATGGATCTTTGGATCAAAGTCACCAACCTCAGTAACAGTGAAGTGATTTGTCACCAGTAACACTTTCTCATCCTCTGAGAGGCAGACATTTAGCATATTCATCAGGTTGTATCTGCACTGAAGCAAACAGCATTAATATTCATGAAACTGTTTTCTCTCGTGGTTTACAGGTTGCTTTACCAGGCATAAGATAATTTTGAACTTTTTAGGACATTTATTTTTGGTATTTTATAACTAAATCTTGAAAGCTCTGACCGAAGAAGAGGTGGTGGATGAATTTTATTGGCTTGAAGTGGGAGTCGGGGAAGTAAGAGCTTTTCTTATTGCAGGGAAATTGCTAAAATACAAATTTGTTTGTTTGTTTGTTTTCCTTGAATACATTTGCATGGCTGTGGAGTTACAGAGCCATCTGGTATTTCCTCTGCACTGCTGGTAGTTGTCCCTTCTCATCCATTTAAAAAATTTTCTTCTCCCCAGCTTGGTCCCTAGAAGCCTTCACATTGTTCCCAGTTCCTGGGATGGTGCTGGGAGAAGCACCAGCATAGGCAGGGTTTTGGAGGCTGCTCCTTGTCTATGTTTGTGAAGTATGGTAAGATCAGATAGATACAAGTTGGTGGGCCATTGTCATTTGCTTGGTGCTGTGCTATTGTCACTGTCATTTAAGCAGTGATATTAAGAAAAGAGCTTTTTTATTTGTAGGGAGGAATGATGTATGCAGGGCCGTGCAAGGTGACTTGTTCTATTAGGAGGTATTGGTAAGAGCTGTTAAAATGTCCTGAAAATAAAAGCCTTTATTGTCAAATAATGGTGATCAGAGATCTTGAATTCTGAGCCTTTAAAAATGCACAAAGTCAGCAGATCTTTGCATGTGTATTCAAGGTGTGTATTTCTGTGTGCTGCAGTGTACCAGACTGCTGCTCCTTGCTGTGGCAGGACAGCAGAGCATTGTGAGAGGAACACACCTCACTCTGTGCTTGAAGTGATGGGTCAAGTCATAGCGGAGTAGTAGTATTAAACTGCTGCAGCTAAATGAGGTTTGTGTTTAGGTGTTAAGATATAGATAGACGGTAGATCTTCTGACAAGGGCCTCCAGGCGAAGACTTGGGAGCTCTGTTCTGTTTCTATCCATGTAAATTTTCTATATATTATCTTTCTCTAAAGAAAGTTCTAGGTGATAAAATAGCAGGTGCAGGAGAGGTTAGTTCTAGTTCATTCACTAGCTTTCCAAATATTTTTTTTGTGCTGATATAGTTAATTATATCCACCCCCCAGCATTAAATGTATTCACAGTCCTGGCAGGATTTGCACTGAAGAATGTATTAAAATATCAGAAGTCTCTTAAAGACCTGTTTTACTGCTGAAAATTCTCAGTTTTGCAGTTAAGCACTATATGATTATAGTACTTTGTTGTATATTATAAAGTACCTTACACATTAACAAAGGAAAGAAGGAACAAAGAGGACTCAAATGACAACCTACCTTATTACAGAGCTACTTCTGTTTTTTCTCTTGTGTTATGTTCACCTGAATATCTAACTTAATCCTAGATATTAAAAATTATACTTGAGACTTTGGTTTTGGCTTGTTCTCTTTTGTAATGCATAAGTTCATATGTTTGAGATTACTGGACATCAAAATACCTGTAAACAGAATGGTTACAAATGTTAACACTGGCTTAGTGTATTCAAATGGTTAGTATATATTAATCTCTTAATAACTGGGAATTCAGTAAGATCAAAGTAATATTTCTAAAATAGGAAGGTTGTTTGAACTTTTTTGATGTGCTGTTGTTGGGGGCTGAGTTTTAACTTTTAAATTTGCACTTCTTGGGTTTTGGCAGGTAAGGGACAAATGAGTTAATAGGCTGTTTTAACTAATTATGCAGATGTTACCTTGAAATACTCTCCTAATGAAAATACTGACTGGGCAGAACAACTATATCCTTGTCTCCATTTATAATCTGAAAATATGTTATATCTGTTGGAGACCACAACAATTAAGATGATCTTAATTGTTAGCTTGACAGAAGTATTAATGCACAAGTGCAAAGCCTAAATAAATAGTTCCATGGCAGTTCACACACTAAAGATGGGACTCAAAATGTCCACAGCTTTCTCTTCTTTTAGGTTTCTCTGAACATTTTTATTGTGCTTCATGCCTCAAATCTAGTGCTGATTTGTTTTTCTTCTCTGTTCTCTTTCAGAAAGATGAGGTGTACCTCAACTTGGTGCTGGACTATGTTCCTGAAACAGTATACAGAGTTGCCAGACATTATAGTCGGGCCAAACAGACACTCCCTATGATTTATGTCAAGGTAGGTAACTGGCAGATGTGGTTAGGTGAAGAAAGATATTACAGAAGTACACTGTGAATACTCATCTCTAACATAATAGTAAATTTTCAGAAATTTTTAGAAGCAAATAGATCTTGAGGCTAGGAAGAAAGTTTATAATCGCTTGCTGTTGTGGCAAAGGAAGAAGAGAGGGTTGAGACTTTAACAAATATTCCAAGTTTTTGACCTTACAGAAATCTTGGAATGGGCTGGGGAGACAAGTGTGGGGGAAGTGTTTTGTTTTTGAAGGAGCTTAGACGGAGACTGACACCAGCCAGATTAGAAGCTTTAGTTTCCTGAGATGGTGAAGACATAATAGAACAAAGGTCAGGAACTGAAAGAGGATGTCAAAAGGATGTTCCCTGATCTGTTATCTTACCCTTTTCCTGGCATATGGGTACGAGTTCATGTGCTTTTATTGTGGTCATGAAAGGCACATTTTTGTCTCCACTTGAAGCTCATTGGCTTATGTATTCAAAAGCTATGTGGGATAATGTGCTTGTGTGCACCTTGTACTTTCAAAACCTTACTCAGGTTGTCTAGATCTTTTACACAGGGGTTAAAATAAATAAAATTTCTCATTTTGGGGCCTCATAGTTCCGTTTCATATGTTGTGGAGGGCACAGTCCGCACACTAGTGAATGATAATGTTTTCACATGGCATCAACTTGTTACCATGATATACAGTAAGATTTTGTAGAAATTACCAACAAATTTTCCTGATGCATGTTGATTCCTCCAGATTCCTCTTTAAAAGTATAATGCTTAATGTAAGGATTGGTTTAAGAAAATACTTCAGTTTGGTTGAAATAAGATGAAAGTTTCAAAGGTGAAAGCTAAAAATAGTAGTTATTTCAGTCATGAAATTTTGTGTCATAACTATATGGATAAATTGCAAATGGCATGTCTCTGAATAGGCATCACTTTTGCCTGATTTTTAAGAGAGCACAGAATTTTTCATCCAGCAGACTTCAGGGTCACTCTGTTTGGTCTGTTGGTGGAACAGCATGTCTTCAAGTTATGTGCTCTCCAAAATCTGTAGGCTTGGCTTTTGATAAATTATTTATATATCTTTTGTCAGTATTCTTGCTCTAATTGTTCTCTCTTACGGGAAGTTGAGAAAATTGTTCTTCCTTACACTTTCAGACTAAAATCTGCTTCAACTCTTTCATCTTGCAGGATGCCTGGGACTTCCTGTTCCAGGTAGCCTGGAGAGCTATTCTTATTTTTCTGGCAAGGCTTTTATGTAATCCTGTATTGTAAAGGATGATGTTACCTTAATGTCATTAAGGATTTTTCAATTTTTCAGGCATCTGGGCTACACAAAGGTCAGATCATACATACTTGTTCACTTCTGATGGATAACTAGACAGGTAGAGAGCTGCTTTTCCCTGGGTAACAAAGAAACTTACAGCTGCACAGAACCTGTTCTAGTAATCTTCTGGTTAATTTTTATTTGTAATTTCTAACCTGCTGTAAGGAGTCCTTGGAAATTTTGGATTTGTGTGGAGACAAAAGGCATACTTTCTAAATCCCACGTGTGTTGACTTGACCCCTCAAGTCAGAGCAGTCTTTTGCATTATTTTGCAATACACTTGCACAATACATACTTAAGGGACTAGAACAGGCAATTCGGAAAAAATATTTGTTTGCTTTTCTTTGTGCAGAGTTGTGGTTTTCAGAAACAAGTATGAAAACGAGAGGCCTAGAGCCAAAATTCAAGCAATTCTTTTCCCTCTCCTACTTCCCTGCCAAACAAATTACAGAAAACAAGGGGGAGAGAAAGTGTGTTCACAAAGATAGTGGTGAAAGAGAGGCAGACGTGGCCTGATATCAATATCAAGTAATTGCACCGGGTTGTATAGACTGTTAAAGGTGAACTGTTGAAAATGTGCATGTAAAAGAAAAGTGTGGAGGCACATCTCTGGTATAGTGTCCTGCCTGGAGCTTGATTTAAGTGGAAAATTGTGGGGACACAACAAAAATAAAAAATAATCTGGCAGCCTTTTGTCAACCTTAAAACAGGGCTTTCCATGCCTTTATGACTGTATATGCTGTACATGCTTAATTGTATCAAGCAGTTTTTTATTATCCATAATGAAAAGTATGTAGATCTCCAGAAGCTGGACATCCCCCTTGCCCTCTAAGGTTGTCCTGTGAAGTTCTTGGCTTCATAATATCTCCCCTTCCTGTGTTCCGCCTTGCTAAGGTATGAGGCAGCCCTGGAAAGTGGGCAGAGAAGACTCTCCCTCAGCATGGGCCCTGCATAAAATTATTCTGAACAGCTGGTTTTATTCACCTTCTGGTTTTGTCCAGAGATTTGAAATGACTCTGTCCCCTCAGCAAGAGACACTGGGAGATTCACTTCAGTGACAGGCTGACACACTACCCTTGTCTTTGGGCAACATTTAATGCAGCTTCGTCAACTAAAGGGTTTTCTTTTGGATTTTGTGGAGCATTTTTTTAAATTGTTTGTTTGTTTGTTTGTTTGTTTTGGGTTTTTTTTTTTAATAACCTGGAGTACTTCACTGCTGTGAAAATGCTGATTTGTAGAGCAAACTGAAACTCCTCTATTTTGTGTATGCCTTCTATGATTGCCATTATTTACATATGTTGGAAAACTGGCACAATTATTTCTTTGGAATTATGCTAATTATGCTATCTCAAAGGACACAGAAAAAGGTATGAACCACATGTGTGTGTGTAGCAAAGGGCATGTGGTGAAAGTACGCAAAAACCTTGCCCACCTTCATAGCCCTAATAGGCATTCAGTATGGTTTTGTTTTTCTTCTAATAAGGGTTTGTGCTAAAATAATTGTTTACCCTGATTTGACTGGTATTTCTGTGTTCCAGTTGTACATGTATCAGCTGTTCCGGAGTTTAGCCTATATCCATTCCTTTGGGATCTGCCACCGGGATATTAAACCACAGAACCTCTTGCTGGACCCTGATACAGCTGTTCTAAAACTCTGTGACTTTGGAAGGTAAGCACATTTGTCCCTGAAAACTGGTGAAAAGGTCTTCCTTCAAAGTGAACCTTAATGCAACTTTGCCAAGAAATACTCTGTCCCTTAGAAGGTCTTTAATTGTAGCTTAAAAGTGGAATTATTTATATTTTATCCCCCCCCACCCCCCCAAAGTGAGTTCAAAGGAGTGGCAGGGAAGAGCTCGAAAAGGGTATTCAGAGGGAGGGAATTTAACTTCATGCCTCTTATTTTTGCAGGTATTAGAAAAATAAAATCAATACACCATGACATAGGGAAAATACTGCACCATGGAAAAACAGAACCAGTTACTGCAGTGAAATGTGTTTGGGCAAAAGAGGACAGTCGTGGTGGCATTGTAACTTAAAAAGGCTGATGTTACACTGGTCAGTCTACTTGCATGTGCAACAAGTCACTTAACATTGCAAATTACCATAGAGGCTCAAAATCAGAAGCAGCAGTTCCAATTGAAGCTCTTGGAAAATGGACCTCAATGTTATACTTTCCAAAGACACATTTATTTCCAATATCCACTCAGAATCACCTTTAGAGTCCAGCCCTCATCTTAAACTGATACAGAAATTTTGGTGATCCGCAGTGATTTCTCTCTGGGAAAGTTCAGTCTTTAGATTGTGCTGTAACTTTGTGGACTAAAATAGTTGGGGTATATGTGTGAGAAGTCACAGAAGCTGCTGTTGCTAAATTTGCTTGCCCATAGTGAGTGGGAATGTCAGATGGGGGTTATTCAAACGGTGCATCATCATGGCTGGTACCTCAGGATCTCCTTCTCAGCTCTACCTCACCAGTGTTGGAACAAAGTAGGAATCACGCTGAAGCTTAAAACTGACAATGCGTGAAAAGGGAATGCTTACTTATTTTTATCAGTGGAAATTTGTTAACTGTAGTTTTTGTATAGAAAACTGAATACTGAGACTTGAAATGGGTGGTGGAAGTTGTTCACTGAAGGCTGAGAGGAGTGTCTGGAGAGCTGAACACTGGATTTGACTGGCTTGCCACTCTGCAGTGTTTGGTGCTATTTAGGTGAATGTTATATTTTCAAAAGGGAAGTTTTGTCTTCCAGCTCCTTTTTATCTAGCCCTTGTTCATTAAGAAAGAAGTGTAATATGCTCATAGACTCATGTTCCCAAAGTAATGTGGCCTTGTGGTCCATTCTTTTCTTGCATTCTTTCAAAGAGAAGTACTGAGGCAATACTGTACATTAGATCCTTTGTGGCTGATCAGTTACAGTATAAGAGAAACCTACATGTTAAATCATGGACCATTAACGTTAATACAATGGCAAAGGCTTTTTTTTTCTTTGTCACATCATACCACACTCCCTTAAGTAGCAAAGGGGCAGAATAATGAGATGGAGATTAAAAACCAACCACACAGAAAAGCAAACCAACAAAGACCCAAACAAATAAAAATACCCCACTCAGTCCTTGTGAGTATCCAGAGCTTTTGAACCTTACCCGGTGACTGCATTTGACTGAACTGCTTTCTGTCCTCTTTTCCTCTGTAAACAACCCTTTGTATCTGGCAAAAGACAACTGGCAGCCAAAAATTTTACCCCATTTTCCACCTAGATTGTAGTCAGAATTTTCTTTGCTGTCCTGCTACAAGATTGATGCTTGATGGGTTGGACTGATTTCACAGTGAATCAAGGAGTCAGTTTGCGTCAGCTTAGAAGAACATTGTACTTGAACATTTGGGAATTGGAGTGGGTGAAGAGTGCCAAAGTTTAATGTTGGTTTGCACAGCAATATTGTAAAAGCATTCATTACTGAAATACTGTTTCCTTCCTAGTGCAAAACAGCTGGTTCGTGGAGAACCCAATGTGTCGTACATCTGCTCTCGGTACTACAGGGCACCAGAGTTGATCTTTGGAGCCACCGATTATACCTCCAGTATAGGTATGTGTGTGCATTTGGTTGAAATCTGTACCAACTGCTTCAGGTTTTTATCCTGTACTGAAGTGTAAAGGTTTGCAGAGATCTGAGATACAATCCCCAGGAGCTGAATTTGGTTGCAAATTATTAGGTACCCCTTTTAAAGAAATGCAAATGTTTTGTAGATGGCTGCTGTGCTTCCTACACCTTTTGAGATTTCATCATCAATTACACTAGTAAAGGGGCTTTTTCATGTAGAGGGGGAAAATTTGATTACAAGTGAAAAAAAAAGTCCATGTAATGTTGCCATTTAGCTTAAAAGTAGGTATGAGATCTCAAGCCAGAAAAGCATTTTAATGACTTGAAATAACTATGAAGAATGTCTGTAGAAAATTTGCCATAGCTTCTGATATGCTGTGATTTAGACATAAATCTGTAATTTATTTACTTGGCTTTTAGTAAAAAGTTTACAGGGGGAGGTAAGTATGGCCTAATGATTGACTTTAAATTCTCTTTACAACTTTAAAATATTGTGTACAGCAGTCCTTCTAATTCATCTAATTCTGCTAGCTTTTGCTGTCCTTTAGTCATTAATTTTGAATACAAAGAACTCTTTCTAAATACATGACACATAGCTGTGTTACGGAAATACTAGGGAAGCTGGAGGTTTGATGGAGATCAGGAAACAGCCAAGTTTTCCTACAGTAGAGAACTAAAAATGAACAGCAAAATGAAAAATCTTGGAAATTAACAACAGCATGTTGGCTGGTTGCTGGTAACAGCTACAGTTTCTCCGTCAAGATACTGCCTGGACTCCTTCTGGGTTCTAGTGCAAAAGAGAGTAGATTTGGCTCTCACCACAATACTGGGGAGCCTTTTACCTTGCTTATGGACTTAGGCAAGGTTTAATGTTTTCAAAAGGGTTTGGAGATCATGATCATCTCTTGGCAAAGTATGTTTATAACCAGTGTGTTTAAACTTAATATATTTAAACTAGTGTGAAACGCAGTGGCTGGCTGGCTTGTTTTAACTCTATAGTTCTTAAAAAAAGAAGAAAAATCCCTACCTCAACACCTTCCTGAAGACTTCCCTGCACTCATTAATTTTTTTTTCCCATTAGATACTATTCAGTATGTATTGTAGCACTTCTTACACGTCTTCCTGTTTGGAAAAACAGGCCCCCAGAGTAGCCTGGGGAAAGTAATGGCACAATAAAGATAAAAGAGCAGAATTTAATGTTGCCAAAAATGGTAACCCCACCCCTGCTTGTGCCCCTGGATACCCTGGCTCTCACAGTTTGCTGTTTAATTTGCTGATTCAGCATCAACTGACAAAATATTTTGGCAGGTTAACTTCAGCTGTGTGAGTGCAATCAGCATTATTGTGCAGTCCAGAGACCAGGTAAAAGCAAAGTGTTGTGAGCTTGTGAGTGAGAAGAAGGTGGCTGATCCCATTTGACATCTTTTTGCCAGCTGAGAGCTAGTAAATTGGCTGAGCTGCATTATCAGAGTGCACTGAGGCCTCTTGTTTCAGAGGATAACTGCATAAAACAAGTGTTTTATGTGTCAGCAGGAGAGACTGCTTTACAGATAAGCCTGTGAAGTGTCTGTTGCTCCAACTTGCAGACCCTTTTTCAAGTTGCGCTTTCAATTTATGTTGTTTTGCCTGCTGGTCTCTAAAATGGTTCTAATAAAAATTCCATTCTGAAGTGCAATTTTTCACTTGCCTCCAAAAATATCTTGAATTTCAGTCATTGTTCTGACTTTCTTGTGTCAAAAAACCCCACCTGTCCCTCCAAGTCCTTTCTTTGAAATTTGCACTAAATTGCTTGAAAATGAAGTTAGTACTCTGTTGATCTTTCCTTTGTTTGTCCTATCCACCTTCCACTTCTTTCTCAGCAGTCTTTGGATCTGGGAGGTGAGCAGGAATGAAACGCTTTTACAGGTTTTACAGTTTCCCAGTGTTCTGCAATATGCTAGAAATTCTAAGGGTTAATTTTGTGGTGCTGATGTTTGTACATATTCCTTAGTTCTTGCTGGGTAGGCAGCAATGGTATATAATGACAGTTCTTCCTTATTTCATGTGGGATTGTTCATCCAAACTCATCCAGCTTGTTGGAAAACAAATTAGCAAGCATAGAGAGATTTATTAAAGGAAGGGAAAGAGCATGTAATTATTAGTGCTTTATATGTAGCTCAGAGTATAGGGAACTGGGAAATGCTTCAGTATTGTAATATTGCCTCTTAAACTGACATATTGACATACTTGTTTTTTTCAGTTCTTGTTTTTCTTGTGAGTTGTTAGCATAACAACCTTTTCCCACTGCAGTCCTTATCACTATAAGAATCACTTGTGTGTGCATGGCAACAAAAAGTGAGCTTTAAATGTAAGGCAGGAATCTTTACTTCCCCTGTTAAGTATCCTCTAGTAAAACTATAGCAAAAGTAAAATCAGTGAAGAATACCAAGCCAAAAAGTGTTCTTAAGTAGAAATTTTTCTACAATATCCACAAGGCTTCTAGCTTTTTTTGAAGGTCTTTGTTGTTTATTAATGTTACTGCAGGGCTTATGATTATAATGTGCTGCAATAGGATAATTCCTGGAAGTATTTCTGAGCAAGAGGTGCTTTTTAAGACTAGGCAGTGACACTGGTGGCCCAAGACTTAACAGCACAACCAGCTGCATTGTGACGATGTTGGTTGTTAGTCATCTTGTTTACATCTTGTTTAGCATTTGGAACCAGGAGTTGCTTTAGGCTGTCTGGCTTCGTCCAGGTTGTCTTTAAACACATGAATTTGTTCTCATGACATTGTTTGCTCTTCAATGTAGCAGTTGGTTCCAGGATGTGTCTTGTCATCCTGGATGTCACAACAAACTGTAAACTGGCATTTAACTTCTAGGATATTGATTGTTTAATTAAAGTGCATGACTTCAGTTCTAACCCAAAAGGTCCCTTTAAAAAATAACTGAGCCAGGGGTGTGATGTTTGTTACATTTCTGTAAAGTACCACATTAGTGCTGCATTTAAATAAATACCATAGTAAGAGTAGCATCAAATCACATTTACTGCACATAGTGCCTCCAGCAGACCTGGGGCTCTATTTTTAAAATAATGACCTATTCGAATTTTTACATAGTCACTGTTGCAAAATAGCTTCAAATCCATACCCATAATAGCTCTGTTGTATGCCAGCCTTACAACTTTACAGGACTTTTTAGTGGTCAGGCACAAATACTCATGTCAATTGAGTGCCTGCATAGCTTGTACATGTCCTTTGTGCATCTTTGGCTATGAATTCTGTAAATGTGTGTGTGTTTGTATGTGTCCCTAAAGCTTGCTGGGAATGGTCATTGTTTACTTCCTGCAGCTGATTTGCAGGAGTTTTCTATTGTTGTTGGTTGTTTGGGGTTTCTTGAGGGGGAGAGAGGGAAGTGGGGGGCTGGTTTATTGTTTTTTTTCCCCAAACCAAACCCTTCAGCTATGGCTTGACAGTCTTTTGGCTGAGGCTTTTTCTTTGCCAATCTGTGTGCATTTTAGCATCCCAGAGTATGTTGATGGCATGGTGTTGCCTGTGCTGGTCATATGGGTGATGCTGCTGCTGAAAAACCCTGGGATGGCTGCCCACGTTCCCCAACATTGTCCTGGCACAGGCACTGGAGCAGGGGTGTGTGCAGGTGTTTCTATTGCTATGTGTTCCTTTTGTAAGGAAAGAAGCTGTGTAGCTGAGTTTTGCCTCAGTCTCGTGTTTTTTCCCCTAGGTGAGGTGGTGGGGCAGGGGAGGGCTCACCAGATCCTGGTGGTGCTTCCGCACAACGAGGGGCTGCTTGTCTCAGTGTGTTTGTTCCACTGCTGTGCTGGCAGGAGTTGGGAGTGTTCCAGAGGGAACATTTATAGCCACTGTCTGGGAAAGATTGATCTGCATGACCATTGCTGGCTTCTCTTGGGGTGTCCAAAAATAACTATCATGAAGTTGTTCATTCACTTTCCTAGAAAATGCAAGTGCAAGTGTTTCACCTCTGCAGTCTGGAGCAGAAGCTCTTCTGCAAGTATGTGTAGTAGGCTTGTCTCAGAGTTTTTTGGGTAAGAACACCACAAGGTGTGTCCCGGAACTGTTGCCAAACAGTCAGAGGGATTTGCTTCTTTCTCAGATGGCAACTTCCAGTGCTGTAAAATGAGCTGGTGTGTTAATTTACTGAACTGCTCTACCACCTATCATTGTAGTTTCATCTCTTCGTTGCAAAAGAATAGAGGTACCTGTGTTTAGCATTTGTTCCAAATACTGGGACAAACGCATCTTTTCAAGCATTTTGATGTTTCAGCTTTACTCTTTTTCCTCAATCCATGAATTCTGTTGTGGCTTGATGTGTGAACCACCAATATAGCATGCCTGCCTGTAATCCTGAATTTTGCTTTTGTTCTGACATACCAAATACTGTTTCAAAGAAGCAGCAGTGAGAAGCACTTTGGGGTCTGACATGTGGCAACTAGAAGCTGTAGCTTTTATTGCTTCCCAGGACTGCTTTTCTGACTCTTCATTTGTTTCCACAGTTTCCAGTGCAGCAACTTTGAGTCACCTCCAAGGTGGAGGAAGTCCATCAAGATGAAGGGTAGTGAGGCAGAGATAAATAGATAAGAGTAATAAAAGAAGTAGAAAGGTAAATACACCCCATAAAGTATCAGATAGATGGAAGTTCTTAATTTGTTCTAAGTTGATGAGAGAAACCTTTCTTTTCCCCCCCTTCCTCCTCCATGTCCTCCAAATAGTGAATTAGAGGAGCTAGAGTGTAATACAATGAATGGTGCTTGTGCTGTGAAGAAGAGGGCCAGCTTTTCAGCTTGGAAAGGCAGAGTTTGAGATCAGAAAAAGTTAAATTTGTGGACGGGGTATTAATTTCTAACTAAAAATTGCACATTTATAGAATTAAAGCTAAGGAGTGTGTTTTGCAGGTGGTCTTCCCCAGTGCCTCTTCCTGATTTAAAGAGAAATACTTGTTTTCTTATCTTCTGTAATGCTACAATGCATTCAAGCATTCAAAAGCAAGGTCATTATGGAGATTATAGTACTAGAAAATGTCCATCTAACAGCTCTGAAGATCAATAAAGCAGTAGAAACTTAGTTGAAGTAAAGATTTGTAGTATAAGAGGCTATATGAATTTTTGTGTGTTTAAATTGATGGAGGTAGGTTAGGTGATAATGGTATTTATCTAAGTGTTTTTTAGTCTGGGAAAGACGTGGAATTAGCTACCATTACAAATGCGTGAAAATTGCCTGAAATAAGCTTATATGAAGGTTGCTGTTGCCTGGCAGTTGTATTTATTCTCTTTTGTGTTGTTTAGACTACATTTCACTGAAGGTATGAAGAAAGTACCCTTGCCTGCTTTCTTAAAAAAATAGTTTTCAGTATTTTCTCCTAAAATTTCACGTTGTCCCAATTAGTTTGACGTAAGGACCATTTGTTGAAGTATTTTCTTTTAAGAGTCTCTCTTAGCTTGTTTATTAGCTAATTACAGCATGTGAATGAGAGTCCTAGTTTGCTTTAATTAACTTGTACATACTGAAAAGAAATATTTCTGAAAATGCTGCTTCTCCTGTGAGAGCAGTTAGTTACACCACATATTAATCTGTAGCAGTTAGCTCTGACTTTACTAACAGGGAAAGTGTCTGAGAAGGAACTGTCAAAAACTGATCTCTTCCTTTAAGTAATATGTTTTCTAAAAACAGAAATTAGTACTTGTTTACTTCAGGCTTGAGGAAAAATGTTACCATCCTGATGTAGATAAATTTTAAAATGCAAGATATAAAGGGTGTGGGGAAAAAAAGAGCAGACTATCCTGGAACCAGATTTTAGTCAATGGCATAAATTCCATCAAGTTTCAGAAGAGATGAAATTCCTTAGTTTGTTCCTTATTGTACATAGCCTATCAAGAGCTGTATAAATACCTGTGTATATTGTGTTTTTGTTTCTGTCCTTCCTTGGGAGCTGCTCGAGTTAGCCTCCACTCTCTGGAATTTGTTGAGGGTGCTTCAAGAATTTGTTCTCTTCCATGCCCAAGGAACATTGGCCAAGTCCTAATTTGGAAGTTGGTGAAATAACATGCCTGGAAAATAGATGGGGATTTTGAAATGTCTGTGTTCTACTTCACTGTGTTTTTAAAGTGCTAGCAGGTAAAATAAAGAAAAAGTAAATAGACTGTTAATAAGCCATTAAATTGCCTAGTTTGGAAGGAACTACTTGGAATTTTCAGTGCATGAGGAATTGCTACGTAGGTTTCTGATGGATCTGTTGTATGTTTGAGGGATTAAACCCAGCATAAATGCAGAAAGTATTCCTCAGCCATTGCCACCTATTTCCTCATGACCTACATACTTGCTTTTTTTCCTGTGTTCCCGTGTGATGCCCTCAGCTTTCTCATGTGCCCTCTGCTGTTTGTTTCTTGAACAAGGACTTGCACATTGTTTGACTTGTTTGCAGTTGCAGTTCGGCAGGGCTGGGGCAAGCCCAGTGCTTCCCCCAGGGACTGAGGCCTCCTCATCTTGGCAGCAGCACTGATGCTCCACGCTGTTTTTATAAATTTTTTATATTGGATTTGAGATTTCTGCCCTACAGACTTGTCTGAAATAGGCTGGTGGAGTACAAAAGCATTTGGAGAAACTAGGAAAAGAAAAACCAGCACAAACCCTAGTTCATGGAGTAGCCAGACCTGAAGGTTATTTAAAACAGTTTAAAAAAGCCACAGTCTAATCTGAAAACAGTAATGCTAACATAGTTTCAAAATCTTAAATGGAAGTTAATTGGGATTGATGACTTACTCTCCTGTCAGCTTTGTGTTTGTACATATTCTGTCAAATATTTTTACTAGGCGTATATAATCTTTTCAGTGCAAAATAAGTCTTTGAGTTGTAAATAATGTTTACAGATTTGGTGTAATTACTTGTTTTGTAAAGGACTAGACTCATTTTATTTAAAACCCTTTAAAGGTATCTTTAAATAGACTTTTAAGTTGCAGTGCTCTGACTGCTTAGTACATTTAATCTATCTCTTCAATTCTCCAGAAGAAATCTATGCTATCTGTTGAACTGTTGAGTAATTCCTCCAAACCCAACTCAATATGCATGGGAAACACAAAAAGTGATGCTTTACATCATGGTTTTGCTGTACGTGTTGGTCTAACAGCAGGAGCTATCAGAGAAAGACACCGATTAGCAGTTAGATGCAATTAAATGTTCTTTACATGATTCCTTCTTAGTTTGTTGTCTAGAAGAGAACTTAGCATCTTGGTGGCCATACTAGCTTTTATTAAATGTGACTGAAAGATGAAAAAGCATCATCTTGTATGTTTGCTTGTTGAAATTCAAGACTCAAACTTCAAATTATTTCTGGTTACTGTTTGCATTGTGAGTACTTGCTTTTTAGGATAAACCCTGATGCAGTGTTTGTACCAAGAAATTAGGTAAAAGTGCATTAATTTGATTTGGAAGTGAGTAATTTCAAAAGCCGAAATAATGACAATGCTGTTTGTCTACTGTATGTTCCAACTCAACTGTATTCTTGAGAAGAGATGGGGAAGTATTTTTGTATAGCCTTCTCACCCTCGTTTGGAAATGGGGGAAAGAAAACTGTGTTTTAATTTGCAAATTTTGTTATTCCTAAATTTCTGAAAGTTTTTTTATTTTGCAACACTCTATGGTGGTTGTGACAAGGTGATTAATAGATGGCTTGGAGGACTGTCATAGATGTTTTCCTTACTCAGACCTTCAGCTGTAAAACTGGCAGGGTTGTGTATAACCTGCTTCACAGAACCATAGAGTCATAGAATGGCTTATGTTGGAATAGACCTTAAAGATCACCTCATTCCAACCCCTTTCCATGGGCTGGAACACCTTCCACTAGACCAGGTTGCTCAGACCCCCATCCAGGCTAGCCTCGAACACTTCCAGGGATGGGATAAAGTTTAAATACATGCAGGAATAAGGATTTGTGTTATAGCATAGGTTATCTCAGGTGGAACAGGCCTTGGGAGATAAATTCTCCTAAGAGATAAGGTTAGCTCATAAAAGCAGATGAGAGTTTAAAGAAATATGTGTGTAAGGGGACTGGTTTTCCCTTTTGGGGTGTTTCTTTGTAGTAGAGGATTTACAGATCTTCTGTTGCTGATTGCTTGTTTGAGACAGGATTTTAGTGTAAGGTTTCAGGTATTCATTTAACAGTCAACTTAAAATCTCATTTAGTTGCTGTGCAATTACATGAAATTCTCACAAACACTTGACAAACAGTGTTTACTGCATTGCTTTGTTAGATTTTTCATTTTAGTTAATTATGTTCCAAAAATAAAATGCTATATTCTGTAGTACACTTAGATACATTCCTAAATTGCTTCTGTAATACTCAATTGCCTAATTATTTAAGAAGATATACCTGCAATAGATTGTGGAAAAGTTTCTTCATGTAGGAGGAATAGCACCTAAGGACTAATTGAGGCTTTTGGTATACATGCAAAAATTAGTTGAAGCCTTCTTCTGCAGATGCTGTTGACATGTGATCTATGTCTTGCAGTTCAGTTGCTCATCCAAGTTGGCAAATGGAATTGAGATAAAGATTAGATCTTGAACTAACTGGTTAGAGAGGCTCTTCCCAGATTGTTAATTATTGTGTACTTCAGTAATACTTGCAGTACTGGTTCATCTGTCAGTGCACGTATGCTTTCAATGGATGTATAAAAAACTGAGACTATTCAACACTCGGAAACAGTAAAAACATCAGCCATTGTGTTGGATGATACCATGCATAGTCATGATATATGTGATTTAAACAAACACAGGGTTTGGGCAAACTCTCAATTTACAAATGACAAGCATTCTACGGTCTTTTCCCTGCATATGTAAGTTCTAATGTCAATATATTGTGGCATTTAACATGATTTTCCAGTTCTCATTTATCTCACAGTTTGACTTCTAAGACTGCCTGAAAATGTTGTTTTATATCAGGTATCTGGTAACATTAGGATAGGAATGTTTTTTATTTTTAGCTGTGTTGGATACACCATGAAACATGGCAAAGGATAAAATAAGTAGCTTAAAATGACTGGGTTTTTTATGAATGGCTTAATATGTATATTTTACTGATACCTTTCCCTGTCCTCCACCTTTCCCTTTTTAGATGTGTGGTCAGCAGGCTGTGTATTGGCTGAACTGTTACTAGGACAACCGATCTTTCCAGGTGACAGTGGTGTGGATCAGTTGGTGGAAATAATCAAGGTATGGAATGTTAATTGTTGTTTTGACTGTATTTTTGGAAATCAGTATGAAAACATGCACTGTTACTAACTGGTGAACATACAAACATTCTGGCATGATTGTACAGGGTTTTGCATGTAAACAGTGTTTGAAAACACTTCTCATGCTATTTTGAGAACCTGATGATCTTTACTTTTTCTTCATGCAGTCATGCATAGTGATGTATTGGGGCTTTTTCCCTTATAAAGGATTGCACTTCCAGTGTACTTGGAAAAAGTACTCATATATGGAGACACTATTTATTAATGTATGATTTTCATTCTTTGAGTGTCTGTCTCCTTTTCCTTTGATGCACACAGTTAGTACTTAGCTTTGAAAACAATGTTGTTAAATTCCTTATACCAGATTCTTCACATATGTAGTTGCCTTCTCCCTTCTTGCTCTTTTAAAATGAAAGGGGGAAAAGGCACTTGTTTTTGCAGATAGAGAATCAGGACATGTAGGGCAAAGGTACCTTCCACCTGAAGAGTCTTGTTTTTCAAGGTAAAATAACTAATGTGTCAGAATATGTAACACATATCACTTAATGTCAGTCACATAAACAATCACATCTTGATTGATTTCATGTGGAAAGCTGTGAATATTCTGTGGTTCTCAAATTAGAGACAGGGAAGAATAGTTCATGAATTGTTGTCTGACTTCCCAGCACCCTTGTCTACTCTACCTCTTTCAGCTTCCGCAGTGAAGGAAACAAGATTTCCAGAGAAACTAGTATAATTTTCCTCTGAATATATACTATGCACATAATAAGATGGCATTATCACAGAGGATGTGTACACGTGCTGTTCAGCTTTATTGATTTCATCACCATGAGGGGACTGTATTAAGAGAATTTCCTTCTTGATTTTGCCACTGCCTTGATGCATAAATATTTTTGTGGCATGCATGTGAGAAGCCCCTCAAACCCCAAATCTGTGGGTGAAAAATGACAACTTCCTACTTGTCTGTGTCATTGACTAGAAGATCTGCCAGTGTCTTTGTCCCTGTCCTAAGAGAGTGTGACATGAACCAACACTGACTCGTCATTCTCCTGCCTGAAGGACATGGGCTGGTGAGGCTCAGAGTGTGCTGTGACATTTCTAGACTGTCACCCCATGTCTACCAGGTTTTGACCATGCAAATCTGGCTTCTGTTACAGTGAGTTTCTCTCTGTCCTGCTGAACATCCTCCAGTTGGCAGCTTTCCTTTGGAGACTCCATGTCTTCCACATACTTTTCCTATGACTTTCTTGATGTCTTCTTAATGCTTTTCTGCCCAGTGTATTGAAACTCAGTTTATCCAAGTTGGGTCAGTTTGCTTAGGAAACACTAATGAAAAACTAGAGTTGCTTTCAGATGTAGGGCTGGTGATGGTACAAGTGACAATATTTTTAACTTCTGAGAAATGTCTTGGAGTGGTGTGCTGCTTTTTGCTGCACTGCTTTTCTGACATGTGAAGGGGTCCACATCAGATGACCAGACCTCCTCAGGATTTTGTGTGATAAAATGGGGTGTTGGCCTTTGGACGTTTCTGAGAAGTCCTGGTTTGTTTCTTGATTAATGTCTAAAATCCTCCAAGGTTGAAAAAGACCTCTGAGGTAGAGTCCAACCTATGACCCAGCACTGCTGTGTCAACTAGACCATGGCACTAAATGACACATCCAGACTTTACTTAAACCCCTCCAGGGACAGACTTCACTACCTCCCTGGGCAGTCCATTCCACTATCTAATCACCCTTTCTGTGAAGAAATGCTTTCCATTGTCCAGCCTGAATTTTCCCTGGTGAAGCTTAAGACTATGTTCTCTGGTCCTTTCACTTGCTGTCCATGAGAAGAGCCTGACCTCTACCTGAATTTTTGTAAATAGAACTTTATATCATGGTGACTGTCCATGGCTTGATCAAAAATCTGAGTGTAGAGAGGCCTTATTAGTGAAACCATAGTGCTCTGCCCTACCACTGCTTTGATTTCACTATGTGAAAGTAAAATAATCAGGAGATTGATGGTCTCTTATTATTGACATGCTTGGCAAGCAGAAATTTGTGGTTTGGTTGAAAGTTTGCTAAAGAAGTTGTTAACATCAGTTCTGTGCTACTGAAGAAAAGATCTGTGAACCAGTAATTTCATAGCACACCTCCACTTATGCTCCAGTTGTGGCACTTACTTGTTTAGTCTTCAGTTGTATTGAAGCAGAGTACCACCTCAGTAAAATTGCTGATAGCCTTTTTACCATCTCTGGTGGTAATGTTTCTTGACTAACTCGTAGTAGTGATGATACGTAGTACTGGCAAACTGATGTTATTTCTCAAGGCAGCTGGCAGAGTACCCAGTGTAGAGAGTATTTCAGTAAATTACAAGTTGAATTATGATACTCACCCTCACAGAAACAGACTTCTAACTAATTTCTCTAAATATAGGAAGGGTGCTATTTAATAATAGTTCACATCTTGTGCTGGGTTTTTCTCATCTTCTGTTACCTATGTAGTCCACTACACATAGAAGTGAAGTGAAATAAAATGTACTGAGGCAGTATGTTTTAGGAAAGTCTGGGGGAAAAATACTGTAAATCTTACAGCAGTAATTACAAAAAAGGATGCTCACTGAAACTTGAAGAAAGTGTAATGTAAAATGTGTGCTTGAATGGGTGGGTACCATGTTCTTCTGAGAGTATTTGTTACCAATGCAGTATATATTCTGAAGGCAAGACTGGAAGAGAAGCTGAATGCAAACTGGAGAAATGGGTTGCTTTTCAGTGCCCTTGTCTCCCTAATCTTCTGTTGTGAAGTTTTGTAAAAACTGTTGAGAAAAGCCCTGGCAGAAGGTGAAGGTGGGAATACAGAGAAGAGTTGTAATTGAGACTACTGAGTTCAAGATCAACAGCCGTGAGAAATTGTCTAGGAATGGGATAACAAGGTGCTTCCCTTCTAATGGTATATTCACTTACAGCTATTTTTCATGGTGGGAGTAGAGGGAGAAAGTACATTTACATCAAATATTTCCTCCCCTTTTGAGAATTGGGAATAAATAGAAAGTGAGTCAGGTTGTTTCCATTTTGCCAGTTGTTGGGAAGGATCTGTCCCATCTATGTGTGTATTCCATCTATATGTGTATCCTTTAAAAATAGCCAATAATCAAATTAAGTAGATTTGGTTTTTAACTCTGCAAAGAAGACATGAAGCATTCTGCTCTTATGCACTTCCAGAAGGATGCTGAAATTCAACTTAGATTTGAAAGGATGGTATAAAAGAAGCAACCACATGAGTGAGTTTGTTTCGTAGCCTCAGTACAGTTGAGGACATGCAATTCTGCAGAATAAATTACCAGAAATGGTAAATCTTGGCACAGCATGTAAAACGTGATGTTGTATAAAGTTTTCTTTAGGGTAGGATTCATTAAAAAATTTTTGACAGATGGTGTCCACCTCTTCCATTTGCTGCCATAGAAAACTAGTATTTAAGGCTTTAATTGTAACACAAACTTACTTTAATGCTAACTGGCTGTGGGAGAAGCAGAGCTGTGGGATCTGACAGTTGTAGAATATCAGTGAACTTGGTAGAAGCTTGCAGGCTGGGACCTGGGAGCTGCTGTTTGGCTATCTGGGGTCCTGCTTTTCACATAGCTTCATTGGAACTGTGTGCCTGAAACTTAGAGGTGGGGAATGTCGTGTATTTTAACTTCCAAAAATGGGCTGTAGTGAGAAAATACTTACCACACATTTGGAAATATGTCAGATTTCCATACTTTATATTTGATTCCACTACAGGAAGAGGTCAGCTTAGAAATTTTACTGCTGGTTCTTATCAATTCAAGATGATTGAGTCACAGTCACACTTGAGGTATTTTTTTGAGCCAGGATAAGCTTTTCCGTTTTCTCTTCAGTTGCCTACTCAGCTGTTGATTATTCAGAGTTTATTTCACAACATAGCAAGTGAATGCTACACCTGGCTGAAGTTTTTTGCATTAGACTGGATAATGACCTCAAAATGCCATCACATTGAATTAGTTCTCCTTTCTCATGCAGTTCTTGATGACATCCCCTTTTTAGCTGTGTTCACAGTGACATATCGGTTGGCACAACTTGCCCTTCCTGCAGGCCATATGCTCAACATCTCAGTCCCTTGCTGGATCACAAGCATTTTTGGCTTTTGACAGATTTTGATACACTTTCAACAGTCTTCATGTAGTTTCATTTCAAGCAGTCTTGCAAGATCTTCTCCATATAGTTGCACCTGCACTTTTTCTACACCTACTGCGTATTTGCAAACTGCTCTGGAAAACTGTGCCCCTATAGAACCACAGCATTACATTCAATTGCATCAAGAGTCCTCTTCTAATTTTTTTCCTCTTGTTCCTGTTTCTTTAAATATGGTCTTTCTACATGTTCTCAGTCTGGCTGGGAAAGAGGGAACTTTGACCACTTATCCCAGACAAAATTATATTTAATAGAGGAGAATACTGTCTTGGAGGTCCATCTGAAGAAATAGTTTAACCCAAGTATACTCTTCTTGAATACTCATGCTATTACAGGAAAGAAACCATGTGCTGTGCTTTTTCTGAATTTTGATCTTGAATGGTGGCTCTTCTTATTTTTAGCACTTGCTTGCTGTTCCAAATGTTAGGTTGTCCCATCGCTGGGAATATCTCAAGTAGGTAACCCAATATACTTGTTAAAATTCATGCCCCTACTGGCTTTCAAGTGACATGTCCTTCAGAAACGTGCTCAGTTTCTGAAACGGTCACAGTGGTGGTAGTGTGGATTTCATCAGTGATCCCGTAAAGAAATTATGTACAAGTAAACACTACTCCTCAGAGCAGTCATGCAGCTTTGGACTTCATCCAAAGCTGGAAGAAGATGGATTCTTCCAGCAGCCCAGGAAGGTTGCAGTTGCCACTTCATTATTTAAAATCCACTATGCAAGTGGGACCCTGCTGAATACAGTTTGAAAGAAGGAGCACCTAGGCCACAAGAGTGATTTTTCTTTGAGATGCAGTCAGGAGAGACTCCTTCGTAAATCTTCAATCTTCTGTGTGCATCTTACAGTGCAGCAGTGGTGGCTGCAGGACTGACATGCTCACTGTGAAAGCTTGGAAATTTGTTGACATTCCTGGCCCCACAAGCTCTCCATCATCCCAGAGCTGTCAAGATAAAACTGGCTGGCGTATGCTTTCCAAACTAAAACACCTTCAAGTGCACTTCCTGCAGACAGCAGTTACTCTTTATCCCTCTTGCAGGAAGTGAATCTCAGAAGAGTAATGGGTTTGTTTCTAAGATAATTATCTTCTCAAAGTTTGTTAAGTACCCTCCCCCTACTCCCCTCAAAAGCAGGGGGAAAAAAAAATCTGTCGAAGGAACAAAGCAGCAGTAATTGTCTGAGCAGCCCTGGGACATGGGAGGACAGGATTAGCCAATCTGCCTGATGTTTTCTTTACCAGAAATATTTTTTCTGTATGCTGCTATTTAGAATATGAAATGAATCAACCAACTTGTGAAAGCTGCAGGAAAGAAGTGGGGGTTATGGGGTGGGGGTGGTGTTTGCTTTGAGTTTTTTGGTTGTTACTGCACTGTGATTATTCCTTGCACCAAAACTGGCATATCATGGTAATTTAAGAGGAATAATAAAATCTTCTCATAGTTCCCTGGGTACGGGGGAGCAAGGGGGAAAAAAAATGTATGAAAAAGCAAGTTCAATAGTATCAGGAATCCTATTCATGTGTAACTTTTTGGGCTCTTGACAATTTTACTGTGCCTAATGCTAAGTATAGACTGCAATTATAATATATGGCTCATGCTCAAATGTCAAGGTACTATTTTGGGCTCAGTTTCTGAAATAAAGCAAATCCAGTCAGAGTAGTTAATGAGCAGAGAGGAGCCTTTTTTTCTGGGAGAGTAAGTCATAGGAGAGTATTTCATATTATTGCATGTGGTCCTGTGCTGACGACCTGCCTGCATCTGACATGGGCTTTCACTTGGGTTCTATCCTCAACCCTAAGGGAAGTCTCCTGTCATTTTTTTCCCTGATGTCCGCCCATATCACAACTTGTCTGTTCCTGTGCCTCACTTAATTCATCACTTCCAGTGCTTGCAGGCAGGCAGTATAAAAGGTTGATGGGCAATTATATTCATGTCAGCAGTGACAATGGGTTTCTTCCTATTCCTGATGTATAGCTCCTTTCGTGTTATGAATAGAAAAAAAATTCTATATTTAGTAGGCTTTCAGTGTTTGACAAGAAAGAGTTTTTGAAAGGAAGTGTGTGTAAAGTGGGTAAGTTTAGTTTACTTTCTACCACAGAACTCTTGAATTACTGTCTCAAGCCATGTTAGCTGCTTGAGATGCTATACTGTGAATTTTAAAAATAACTATTGGCACACCTCTCACGACTTTCTGAAGAGGTGCAGTCATGTTTGTAGAAGTATTAATTATACCATCTGGCAAGCCATAAACACCAGGCTTTTAGGAATACATTTCCTCATAAACTTGCACAGTTTTCCCAGGGAAGACCCCTATACCACTACAACCATGGCTTTCTAGAGGTTTCTGATTTAAATTATCACATTCTTCTCCCCTCTCTAGTTCAGTTACTACCAGCTGGAGCTTCTAAACCCTTGGTTCTAACCAAGGTCCCTGTGCTTCTAATTGATTACATTTTGGCAAATGTTCAGCAGTAACAATAGTTGTCATATAGCGCCTTTATTCCAATGGGATTTGTTGAAACTCTTACAGTTTCCTTTTCCTCTGCTGTTGCAGCAGTGTGGGTTTGGTCATAAATGACTCAGTGCAGTTTTGCATAGTGAAGCAGGTGTGGGCAGCAGCTGTCTTCGTACTGAGGTGTAACTGAAGTGTCTTGGAGCTGAATAATCCATCTTTTCCTCCTATAAAAGTTGATTGTAAGAACATAAACTGAAAATCTTTATTCAAATTCAGGGCTTATTCCAGGTTCATAAATCCCCCCTTCTTGTTTGGTAAGGATGACGTTCTTGTGAGCCTTCCTTTATCATAGCTTTTCTTTGACTGCAGGAGATGCATACCATTACTCTACTTTGGCAAACCCTGTTCATGGAATAAATAAAAATGTTTTGGGTAGATTCATCCATTACAGATTAATGTCAAGGGAAAACCTTGACAGAATATACTGTGGAACCTGTTGTGTTCAATTTTTGAGAGAATCAGAGTACTGTCTGCTTCTCAGCAAGTGTCTTCTTTAATTAATCTTAGTAGATAATGCTTCTTTGTTTCTGTTTAAGAGATGATGATGACAATCAGTATTGAAGAGCAAAACTAGTTGACCTGGCATCTTCACTTGCAGGAAGATGCTCTGTAGTCTCACATAGATCTCCCTTTTCATTCATTTGAATGTTAAGGCTTCATTCTAGTTGCAGTTGATTCCATCAGACAATAGTACTTTTATTATTAAAAATAATACTTAGTATTATTTTAGTACTTACTTTGTAGTACTAAGTAAGTACTTACTTTGATTCTCTTTTTTTTTTTTTCAAGTGTTAAATAGAAAAAAGAGAATCAACATTTTCATTGATAAAATCACTTTCTGTATGACTCCTGAGGAAGTGGACTAGTATGTTCCAATCTGCATTGACCTGAACAAATCAGTATTTGATCCTGTATTTCTTAAAAGCTCTCTGACATTTTCAAGATCACTGGGAATCTTACTAGTGTACAAAGTATGTGAAAAGAAGGTTCAAAAGGGAGCCGGCCTCTTTTCTTTAGCATCCTATGACCGGACAAGATGAATGGGTACAAATTAAAACACATGAAATTCAATCTGAACACAAACCAGTTTTTGCTGTGAGGGTGGTCAAACACTAGAACAGTTTGCCCAGGGAGGTTGTAGAACTCTCTGTCCTTGGAGATGCTGAGAACCTGTCTGGATGTGGACTTTGGACAGTGCTGCTTGTCCAGGGGGTTTGGACCAGATGACCTCCAGAGATCCCTCCCAGTCTCAACCATTCTGTGATTCTGTTAAAGCTCTCCAAGGAATATCTGATCTATAGTATTTTCAGAGTTGATACAGCAAGAGCAGCTATTTCATGGAGTAATTCTGCCGAAAATGAGCACAGTAATTCATGCTTCTTTGTCAAAATAAGTATTTTGACCAATTTTTGCAGCAGCTTAAGTGATTGCTGTTACCAAGGTTACTTGAAGGTATTCCCAATGTACTAAAAATTTGGTATGACTCAGTGAGGTACAATTACAAATAATGTAGCAAACAGAACTGGTATATTGGGGGATGAGGAGAGATGCACTAGAGGACCTCTTCAAGATACATCAAGTACTGGTACAGCTTTACAGTTTATCAGTTTATTCATCCCGGTGTTCTAATTTGTAACTTGAATTTGGCACAGTCTTTAAAACGTCTATTCTTCCTTCCAAACTGCTACTCTTCAGTTTTTTGGTTGGATGTTGGGGTATGTTGTTTTGCGGTTGGTTTTTTTTTTCCTTTAATCCGCTTTCAGTACAAATTGGAATCGCATTCTGGTTTTTCAGTCTCAAAAGAGCAGAGTAAATATAAATACACTGTGTAGCTACTAGTATTCACATTTCGTTTTGTACAGTTATTTCATGTGTCAAAGGCTGCTATGTAGCTGAAAGGTCAGACAGTCCCTTCTTTCAGCTACCATCATTGCTTTTCAATACCTTCTTTTCTAAGCATTCATGAAACCTTAAGTGCTGCTGCTTAGATGCCTTAGGAGTTGCCCTCTCCCATCATCTGGAGTTACAGCTGTGCTTTTGGTGAAATATATGAATAGACATTGGATTTTTCCATGAAATTGACCTTGCTTATCTAATCTGAGTTCTCTGATGTTATAGGTGGTCTTTAAATATACTTGCACTGTGTAGGCTCCTGTTCTGAGCAGCCTTGGCAACCAAGCCAGGTTGATATATTTGGGCTATATTAAAAATAAATCTACTTGCTGCTTCTTAGAAAAGCTATTGAAGGATTTTTTTTTAATGAGAAAAAGGGTAAAGAAGGTAAACATGCTTTTTAAAAAGTATTGTTTATACTACGGAAACCTGACCTGAATACTTTGCTTTTAGAAAAGGTGAGAGAGCAATAGAAGGTGCCCATCACTTTTCAGAAAGTGAATTTTAAGTAATTGAACAAACTTCCAAGGTTTTAAAAATTACTTTTATCCTGAATTGGTATGAAAATAATATTTAGGTTGTGAAATCCCCTCATCTTTTAGAACTGGAAAGGTTTGAGAGTGATGGTTATCAAAGCTTTGAGAGCAGCACCATCCTGGCAGGGCTGGCAGCCGGGTGGCTGATGCTCTGGTGGATGCCAAACAGAAAACCAGCAGGGACAGGGCACATTTTCCTTTTTTCCTTTGAAAGTTGAGCAAAATATATGGAATCTGCAAACATTCTCTTTTTTTACCCCCTAAGCAAAAACTGTGTTTTCAGACACAGACAAAAAAAATCTGCTGGCATCTCTGAGACAAACCCTTGGCTTTTAGAATGAGGTGGGTTTTAAATCCTCATGAGCGATGTGATCTACAAAGCATTATTGTTCATTTTATACAGTTTGTTGGTCAGATTAGTTATCTAAGAAGTAACTGTCTGAACAAGTTGCAGTGTTTTTCCTCTGCTGCTGCTCTTTATTTAAAAGGTTGCTTTTTGGATAGGAATTTTTGTGTTGTGTAACTCTTACTTTAAGTAGCAAAGAGATACCAAGTTTTGTTCATAATACTTGATGATAGTTTCTCTGTTCCACAAATTACTCAAACAATAGTTTCCTTATTCTTTTACCTCCTTACCTGACTTTCTGGAGTGCATTTTTATAATTTCCATTCTTCTAAAAGAATGAAAATGTACACGGATACCGGAATTTGTAACCAGATATTTCTTAATCAAGCAGCAAGTTAGAGCGCCAGTATCGTGTGATCATTTGTTGCCTGATGGTAGCAGTACAGTCTGATGAGATGAGGTGATACCATTACGCTAAGCTGTGTGGAGGGATTTGTCATGTGGCCAAAATAGTGCCACTACAGGTTTTTACACTATAGATGAGCCTGAGCCCAGCATGGAGGAGCAACTCCTGCCATCTCCCCTTCTCTTGGCAGAGCAAAAAGGTGCCTAGAAAGGTGCTTGGGTGCAAGCAGAAAACAATAGGATTTCCTGAAAATACTTTGCAACTTTTATGTATAACTAGAAGACAGTGGCTCTCTCATACTTGGTGATAACTGAAAAGAAAGCACTAATGCCATATTGTCAGGCTTATTACCTCAAGGGATTTCTGAAATCCTTTCAAAATGTACCCAAACCTACAAAGAGATGTGCAATTGTTTATTTCTCATACTACTACTTTGCATCCATCAATAACATTGCACAGATCCTTAGAATGAGAAATACAGCTTGGGAAAGGTAAACCAGAGGTGCTATGCCTTTTAGATACTTCCAAGTTAGGTTTAAACTAAGTCTGTCCTCTGTGTGGAAATACTGAGATGAGAAAGCACTGCCCAAACCTACACTTTTTTTTTTTTTTTTTGTGAGGAGAGTACAAGACACTCAGCAGTAACTGGCTGATCTTTTAAGCTTGTCAGAGGACTTAGAAAATACAGTCTGTGCTACTTGTCTGATCCTTAATCAACCATATGCAGTGAACTGCAGTCCCTGAATGTGTTTGGTAGTACTGTTTGATATAACTAATTAAAGTGAACTCTCTACCCCACTAAAACATCACTAAGTTTGAGAGAGATGCTTTAATTTTGTGAAAAACTCTGTAAGAGAATTAATTTTTTGACACTGAGCTTGGAGCATGAACTGAATTGCCAACAAGAGACCACTGATGCTGGAGCAAGTGCCACAAAGGTGATTAAGGCACTGGAGCATCTGTCATAGGAGAGATTGCAAGAGCTGGCTCTGTTCACCTGAATTAGAGAAGACTTGGCTGGGGGTGGAGGGGGGCTCTTAACAGAGTGTATAAAAGCCTTATGGTGTGAGGGAATGAAGAAAGAACCACACTTTTCTTAGTGTTGCCCACTGACTTGGGCAAGTGGCAGCAGCAAGAGTACAGCACTTTTTTTTTACTCTGGACAGTGATCAAAGACTGGAGAAGGGTGCCCAGAGAGAAGACTTCCCTCTCGTGGGTGCAGAAGTCTTGTTGTTTTGCTCTCAACACTGTATTAACTTACTAGTTACATAGAATGACTTCAGTTGTCTCAATGTCTGATAGGTTATACTTAAGTCTTAATTCCATATGAAGCATATCCAAACAATTTGCCTTTTTATTTCCGTCCTATATAGGTTCTGGGAACGCCTACAAGGGAGCAAATTAGAGAAATGAATCCAAACTATACTGAATTCAAATTTCCTCAGATTAAGGCACATCCATGGACTAAGGTGAGTCTATATGATCTGAATAATAAAGATGTGGGCTGAAAGTAAAGTTGTTCAGCTTGTTCAGTGATTTGGTGAGTTTCAGTCTAAACTGGGTGCTTTTAATTAAGCTGGGGACCTGCAAACTTTTGATGTAGCTGAGGAGGAGATATTGTAACAGTACTCTGTAATATCTGCTGGTCTGGGGGTTGCCTGTAGGTGGGTTGGTTTTTGTTTTGTTTTGATTTTTGATAATGGTGTGTGTGTTTCTAGCAGTTTGCATATTCTACATATTGTCATGCTATCAGCTGATATGCACAAAGGTCACAAGGAAATGAGGAAAGTGTTCCAGTATGTATGTGGCACTTTTTTAGTGCTGTAAAATAGTGTGATGAGGGCTAGCAGTCACTTTCTTAAATGCTTCTCTCATAGGTATTCTGTTTGTACTTCTGTGGGTGTGCTGTACAGTGGAGATTTTTTATCTTGGAGTCGCTTCTTAAGATGTCTTGTTATCTAGTTTTCATAAGGAGACACCAATGAAATACACACAAGACAATATTACAACCTCCATGACCAAAGAGGAAACTGCTAGTGATAGTCTTTCACATATCAAGCAAAGATGAATATTTTACTTGGGCAGAGTAACGGTCTTTTAGTCAGCCTCTTGGGTGTGGAATAAGTTGAATATTGAATCTCAAACAATTGAAACCTGGGTAGTTAACATTTCTTCTTGCTGCTTGAGAAAATGTCTTTTATAGTCACAGTGTATTTCCATCTTATCTCAGCACTCAGGTTTCCTTCTGCTAAGAAAGCAGTATCTGTGTGTGGAAGGGTTGCATGCCTAGCTGAGCACATGTCCTAGGCAGATTCTTTTGGACCAAATACTCTGTGGCATTCTCGGTTAGGTCACAGTTAGTGTTGGAGAATTGTGCTTGCAGCATAGCTTCTTATTCTCTCAAGTAATTCTGCACACAGCTCTTCCTGATATCAGCTGGGTGTAGAATAGCATTCAAACCAATTTATTGCAATTTGGTTACATGAGATTTCATTTATGAAATCTGTACTTATTATACAAATGCTAAATTTAAAAAAATATATTGCCCAGCACAATGCTGGTAATGATGCCTATTTTCTTATCTTCTTGGTGTATTACTTCTCAAGATCCTTTTCTTTCAACGTTTTGAGCATGTTGAGCTATGATAGATTTAAGTAGTAGCATTACATAGAAGTGGTTCTTCTTACCCAGTTGTATTGATATAACTGATGACATGTCAGTGGGCACAGGCAATCCTCTCAGAGCTTCTCTGTCTTAGAATTGAATAGTGACAAAACCCTCTTCAGAGCTTTGGCTTTGAATAAACAGGAGTGACTGAAGAAGTGAAAGTGATAATGTTGTTGTTTGTGTTTTTTTGTTAGAGCTGTGTGCATAACTAGACTGGTACAGCTAGTTGCCAACAGGACTTGAACTTGCAGCTTCAGAAGCACAAATCTTTACCATCTAATCTAAAGAATTACTGAAGGTGACAGTAGATAAGAGGTGGTTATTTTTGTTGAGCGGTTATGACCAGAGGATTCAGCTGACAGAAGGATTTTTTTGTACGTGTGAAATAACTTCTAGGCAGCTGCTTTCAGCATGTTTGAAAGAGAAGTACTGAGAATATAGTCACTCTTTTCTGTAAGCTCTTAGACACTAAAGTATTCTCCTTGTTTTGTGCTGGGTATTTGTCATTGGTATTTGTCAAAGTTGGATTTGTAGTCCCTTGCTGGAGTTAGTTTCATGAGATTGAGGTGCCCAGTGCATATTTCTATGCAGTCTGGAACTGGTTGTTTCCAGGCCATTAGTCTGTACAAAAGTAAGGTCTTGTTTTCAGGGAACTTCCTTTGTCTGCAAAAGTGTGCATAGATTTTCTTCGGAAGCTGTAGTATATATAGGTTGCATCTGAAATTCTGTGATGCTGACTTGTACTGGATGTATCTGGTTCTGGTCTGCTCTTTTAGATGTTTCTGGGAGGCACTTTCCTACTAAGTATTATGTTACTTTCCTACTAAGTATTGCTGTGATGATGTATAATTGCTACACTTGATGTTAGCTACTTGTGAAGAATGGTGGCTGGTGCTATAGTGCAATATAATATATTCTGGGTTTTTTAAAGAGGCAGAAATTAACTCTGAAGACAGAAAAATTTATGAAGGAACATTGTTTTCTGAGAATCAATTCTGGGCTAAAATTGGAATTTTGAGCACAAGTTTTATGGATGCTTGAAGCCTAACTTCATAGATGTATCTTAGGCTTTTCAGTAGAAATAAATTGGTACTATCCTAATGAAGTATTGATAACTTCCTTCTTAAATTATGAGAAGTCTAACTAACACTCTAAAAACAATTTTTCTGTGCTGCAGCAATAGTATGCAGCAGTATTTGCAGTGCGAACAATTCTCAGACTGATTTTTCAGTTTCAGATTTGAAGTAAATTTGTAACTTAAGAGTTGGAGTCTCCCATTATAAAACTCAGAGACCTCTCTCTCATCTCCTGCACAGTTTTGTGTTGGCCAAGCATGTGTGTATTTTTATACCAGTTCACATGCATGAGGCACGTGATGATGGAAGTTCAACATGTCCCTGGCTAGTGAAAGAAAAGGGAATCTGAACTTTCCAGGAATCTCTCAAACCATTCTTCAGAAACAGGGCTTCCCTCTTCTTTTCCTCTGTCGCCTATCCCTACAACCCCAGCCTCAACAGGAGGAATCTAGGACATTTTGGTGCTTTGGCAGGGGGGGGTCCTTTTCAGAATACCAGTATGTTTAGTAACTTAGATGTTATTTTCATCCAAACTTCCCTTTATTTTCACTACATATAGAATATGTTATATTCATAGAGGTGTATCCTACAGCTTCAGGTATATCTTGGGCTGGAAAACCTGTCCATTTTTACTAATGGTGTCAGCTCATTAAATAAAAGTTGCTGCTCTTTCTGGATATTTGCTGGTATTGTTCTTACTGGGTCATATCTTTGCTTCTGTGTCTTTCACCACCTCAACTCCTTGAGCCTTCTTTCTTTGCAGAAGTGCAGTCTGATCTGTGCTACTTATCTTTATACTTGTTTCTGTTCTTCTGATCAAGCTTCATCTATACCATGTAACTCTTTATATGGTTAACATATGACTATATAAAGCCTAGGAGGAAATCCAGGTTTAATTAGTGCAAGACTGTAAATCACAGGGCTGTTAAGTTCAGCTTTGGTGATTTTCTGTGAATCTTTTGGCCCTTTTTGGAAAGGAGCAGGGACAGTGGGACAGTCAACAGAAGGTCTAAAGGCATTCTTCATAAGCTTGTGGTAGATGGGTGTTGCTTACCATGGCCCAGTTACAGCTGCCCTTTATCCTGGCATTACTCAGGTACTGCTTTCAGGTCTCAGATCCCTGGGATAGTGGAAATCAAAGGCAGTGCTAACTTCCAGAAATACATAAAATGTCCAGCTGTGACAGGCTGCCTTTCTTCTTGCATCTAGCTAGTAAAAGATCTCGTTAAGATTGTAGTAAATGCAGTAGAATTATGTAGTTTAAGCCCTTTCTGTGTGGGGAAAATTACTCTCTGGGATTTTTTCTTTTCCCCACCTAAGGATACTGCCACATGTTTGCCAGTACAATGTCAGGATAATGAAAGATATGTATGCATATAGATGTCCATGTTTCGTGATGCCAGAACAATATAAGTTCTAACAGCAAAGGCAGTTTTCTTTACTTAATCATAACCTCTGCCTTTGTCTCCAATGTATAGACATGGAAACAGTTTCTACTCAAGGCAGCTCTTAAAAATGGACAGTGAGTCCCTTCAGTGTGCTGTGGTTTGGTTGCCTTTGTTTCTTCTGTTCTGAAAGTACTTGCAAGATTTTTCAAACATGGAGGCATTTTTTGAATATACTTTCGCTGAGATAAATCTGAGTGTACTCAAGAGCATAGCCTTTTTCACCATCCCCAAATCTATACTTAGCTGGTGCCTGGACAATAATTTCCAAGTCAGTGTTCAGTTGGAAAAAGACAGGAGTCATTTGCCTGACAGTGGAAGAAACAGGGAGAAAAACTGTCATGTTTAGATTAGTTTTGAGTATCTCTGCCCCTCTGTTTTGCACTCTTGTGGATGAGTACAAGAGGACTTTTCTCTGCATTGCTTTGCCTTCACAATAAATTTGTGGGAGATGTGGGCAGGATCCCTCCCAACTTTGTAAGCACTTCCTTTTTGTTTTGGGGGCTTTTTAATTATTTGTTACTGTTCAGGGTGGTTTTTTTGTCCATGTCTTTAAGCCAAATGGTTTTAAGCACAGGAATACAGTGTCTAAGATGAGACTTCAAACTCGAGCTCATCCCTTCTGGCACTTTTCCAAAACTGTTGGCCAATTCTGGCTGCAGCTGAAGTTGTGCAGAACCACAGTTGGTTGTGCTAAAGAGTAGCTTTGGCTATTGACTTTAGAATTCATATTTCCGCTTACATTATGAAGTAATTTCTGCTAATACTGTAAAATACTTGCCTAATATTTAAGTCTTTATATACTCTTGTGTACGTGTATGTTCTGTATATATGTTTTTCCCATACTAATCACTTTACCTTGAATGCTGAATAATTCTGTGCTTGTAGCAGACCATCCTGTTGCCTTCCCCGCACTCTAGGATGGGGATGTAGAACCTGCTCTCTCTCATGAAAGTTTTTCCACTCTCCAGAACTGGTTTTATGTCTTCATCCTGTCATACTCCTGCTCTCCTTGCTGTTGTCTAGTTTTAAAGCAGATTGTTTTGCTTATAAGGCTTCCAAAGTGACTGCTCATACTGTGGATTCAAGAAAGAATACAAAACAGTAAAAGGGATTAACAGACAGCTCATTTTGTCACTTCTAATTATAACTGATGACAAAAATGTAAAAACTCTTCTGTCAGAAATCTTGTAAGTGGACTTGGATTTAGATTTAAGATTAAACTGCAAGCTCTTCTTTCTGAGATTTAAGTCTGCTCTTTTGTAGAGGAACAAAGATCCAATGAGGATGAAATGTTTCTTTGGTTGCAGCTCCATAACTGGCATTAAGTTCATCATGGAGTTGGGTCAGTTCTCCGCCTTGCACCTGCATATTCCTGAAATGAAATTCCCATGCTTTGCGTGGGCATAAAAGCCTCTTGAACAGCACATGTTCAGGATTTGGATCAATTTTCTTTACCTGACTGACCATTCTGCCCAGACTGCAAATGTTGGGACAAGGGACCAGAGCAGACCTGCATATCCAAAAGGGCAGAACTCTCATTTCCAGCATGAACCGGACTTGATTTATGCCTGTTGTGAAATTGTGCCCTGACCTCATTCTAAAGCGTACAACTCTTATTTTCACTTGATGTATTATGGCTTTACAGGCAAAGAGTGAAAAAGCTCTGCTGGACACTAACTTTAAAAGAAACAACGTTTTTCTGGCAAGTTCATATTTGCCAGCTCCTTTTGTAGCAGCAATGATTTTTGACAGTGTAAATCTCTTATCTTACATGGCTGAGAAAAGAAGCCAGGCTTGCTGGGTGCTAAATTGCCCTGCCTCTGCCCAATTCGTATGTAGTAAAGAAGGTACTGCCTAACAGTAAATGAGTGAGCACTAATGCTTCATTAAGAAAGGATTTAGATCAGTGCAACTCGGGAAATCAAATGCTAAGTTTAACATGTCTTCTGCAGTGTACCGTCTGTTTAGCCATCCCACTGCAACTCATCTGTCTAAGGTGTTCATAGCAGCTGTCCCAGCAAGGTTGAGAGCTCTGAGGTACATTTTTGGGGGTTCTCTCTCAGAAGAAGGCAAGCTCTTTTGTTCCGTTTAGCTTTGTTGCTTTTCTTTAGAGCTTGATAGAAGCAGAGCACATGCACTGGGTAATAAACATGAGCTCGTTCTGTTTCCACAGGGTCCTCAATGGAAGGAGCCCAGTAAAAAGTCTGTGGTCTCAACAAGAAGTACCTTTCAAGACAGGTTCCTGGTCCTGTTCCCAGTTCTGTGTTGGCTCATTTGTAAGCCACTTAACCCTTCTTCATTTTCTTTACTTCATTTTCTCCTGTCTAAGTGCCATTGGACAGGAATTCTTGACTAATCAGGCATTTACTATTTCTGAGGTGCTTTTAGAAAAAACACAGAGGAATTTAATTGGAGAAAGAAGCTGGGGGACTTATATATATATTTTTAGAATATCTCCCAACACCAGTGCCTCTTTTGTGGACACTTTTTAGCCTCCATTTTTTTATCACGTGAGTTTTGCACACTTCAAAGTAGCCAAATGGCATATTTCAGAAATCCCATGCTGAAATTCTCAGGCGTTTGAAACAAGACTAGTCCCAAGAGCTTCAGATGCAGCCTTGGTGTTCTTTGTGTCAGGTGGAGATTGGTGCATACATTTCTGTCCTCTGTGTGTCTCTTCCCTCTCCTTTTGTGAATATGTTGTTTCTCATGAGCCTTATTGTGTTAAATTTAAGTGATCAAAATGCTGCTTCATAGTAGTTGTATTGAATGATAGCATTTTTTAGAAGCTGATTTGCGGGTTCTGTTGTACATTGATGACTTGGCTTGTAAACAGTACAAGCTTTTGGTTGAAGGAAGGAGCTTTCTCTCTTACCTAAGTGTTCATGTGCAATAAAAAAACATGCTTACAAACCAGAAGGATGTGCACAGACTGTCAGCCTTGAGTCGGTGGTGTGGGTGGTTCTTGGCAAAGCATGTGAGTCTGAAGCTGGTGAGGAAATTTTTAACCATGGTGTCACAAACTTGATGCATTAGCAACAGATGTCATTTTCCTAAGCCTCTGCTCTCTTAGGTAGCACAGCATGCAGGCAGTATTCACAATCTGCATGCAAAACGCACAGTGGTTGATGGCATGAAATCATGTCTTTTAATATACGCTGGCTAGAAAAGCACCTTGGTGTCACATTGTGAAGCTTTGGCTTTGGGGCTTAATTACGCCAAGATGATGGAGCTCGTGTTGTGCATGGAAAGTTTGTTTGAGGAATGTCATTGAATTGAAAGTCAGAGCAACCATTCTGTTAAAACAATACTTAGCTCTTGCCCCATGTGGTTTTATTTGAGAGCTGAATGCTGATGTGAGTGAAGTGAAATAGGAGAATTCTGAGCTTTCCATCCTTTTTCTTTCATCTTTCCGTATGTGCAGAAAAATAAAATTCAGAAGGGGCGTAAACTCCACTACACTGGTAGGAGCTATTTCAGATTAGTAACATAAAATGTGACTGCTCTGCTAGTGCACAGAGCCTTCATCTGAATTCAAATCTCTGGGGGATGAGAGCTGTGTAGTACACCAGGGGCACTTAAGCCTGAAATGTTGAAGATGGTGGTAGTTCCAGAAAAAATGAAGGGGGAGTAACATAAAATGTGCATTGATAGCAGCTCAACTTGAGGAGAGAGGAGTGTGTCAGGCCTTGCTGACTCGCTGTTATGGTCTTGCTATTTGAGCACCACTAGCATGCCTGAACAAAGAAACAACTCACGCTGGTCCCTCAGCTTTTTGGTGAGGTATAGATATATTGGGATCTGAAAGAGGGTGGGAAAAAACCAACAAAAGCACCAAAAGTTGTGGCTTTGGATGAGTCAGCATTTCCACTTGACATGATCATCCAGAGATTTTTGTAACTCATCCAAAAAAAAGCCCCAAAGAAAAAACCAGCAACCTGGGTCTCAGCCTGAAATTCATTTGCTTTGCAGAAACAAGAGGTTTTGAGTTATTCAAGTGCAAATTTTTCTTGAAGAATATTGTATGTAAAACTTTTTGTTTGCATTTGTTTATCTCCAAAACAGGTTCATTTTTTAAAATGAAAACTTGAGCCTTCGGTCCCTCCTGTGGACAAATAGCCTTACACAGGGTCTTGTTTCATTTTAGAAAAATGAACTGCTGCGCCGGTGGGGTAGTATTTGATTGCTTTAAAAGTTCCTGTCAGTGTTTTATTTTTGGTTTCTATTTTGTTTGTGGACTTGCTGTGCCTTTTGCCCGGCCGTATTTAGTCTGCATACTAAATGTTAGTCTACCCAAACACTTTGTGCACTTAGCTTTTTTTCCCTTTTTTTTTTCCTTCCTCTTTTTTCTTTCCTTTTTTTTTCTTTCTTTTTTTCTTTTCTTTTGCTTTCACCCAAATGTATTTTAGACCAAGACAGACTTTGCTCCGATGGGCCGGATTTTAGTCCGTGCACTAAATTTTAGTCCGCAGACTAAAAATAATCCGCGGATTATTTACTAAATTGATTCCCTCACTGAGAACTACACAGACTTTAAACTCCTGCTGAGACATATCTGCAAGGAGCTTCATGGCTCACCGGTCCCCCTGTCTATCCATCCTCTTGCCCCTTCCCACCACAGAGCATCAGCCCAGCATTGCCTTGGCATCGGTGCTCTGTGGCATGGAAGTGCTGGCATAGCCATTGCCATGGGTGGCAGCTGCTCGTGTAGTTCTTGGTGGGGGAACTTTGCTGAATGGGAAGAGCTAAAAGACCATAGAGGGCATTGCTTTTATTTCTTAGGACATTATTCAAAAAGGAGGTGGGAGGGGACAAATTGAGGAGAAAAAAATTTCTTAAGTAATGGGTGCGACGGGTATGAGGGGGAATAAACCCGCAATAGAGAGAAATTCAGTCCATACCCGCACTCCTGAGGTGGTACGTCCAGTTCCTGAAGAATCCTAAAGAGAGAATGCCAGCAAACAAAATCCAGTGGAGGGGGAAGTCAATCCAAAATGGACAATAATCCGCGGCGGCCTGAGGTACTCATAGTGTACACAAATTAAAAGTATCCAAATTTAAAGTTTAGATCTCAGATTTTTACTTTGTCTTCAGCACAAATTGCTAGGGATTTGGGGTTTTTTGAGAAAAACCCAAAACCATCCAAAACTTTACACTGTGTGTCTGGGACAGATTTACAAGTGGGATGCATCTTTGGATACAAACTAATCTGATCACTTGGTTCTGTGGACATTTCTATCCAGGACCAAGGACTGAAAATGCTTTATTACGGAAATTTCAATTACCCTTTTAGTTCAAGTTAGAGTTTTGATTTCAATTTTTTTTTATTTTTTTAGTAAATGCACTGGCATTGGAACATAAATTTCATATAGAAATGGTTCTATACTATGCCTCACCATTGCACAATCGATTTTTTGGCATACACTGTGGTGAAGTTGGACTTGCTGCTATGGAGACTGATGTTTAAAGTTTCTAATTGTGTAAACATTTACTATGTCCCCCACACCATGGATTTCTTATAATACTGGCTATATTTTTCCTTGCTGGACTATTCTCTTTTGGATTGACTCCCCCTGTTTGGATTATTTCACTGCATTATCATCTTTAGGACTCGTCAGGAACAGGACATTTCACCTCAGGAGTACGGGTATGTACTTAAACATTTTTTCAAATTACTAGGCCTAGCCTTGGAAAAAAAAAAGGGGGAGAAATGGTAGAAGTGGAATAATTGAGTTCAAACTGCGTCCTTGAGGCAGCAGCCAGGTGAATGTAGCACAAGCTGATAGACATGAGGTGGGCACAGACCTGTAACTTGCTTCATGTGTTAGTCACCACTTGATGCAGGAGAAGGCCATGTGAGGCCTCCTAGTATCTATATTTTTTTTCCCCTTTCTGGTTTGAAGCAGTTAGGGCAGACTTCGGGAACTGCCTACCCCAAATGACTAGTTCCAGATCCAAAGGCAGGCTGAGCAGTTCATAACAGAGTTTAGGAAACATGTTAGGGTTTCAAGGACTTGAAAATGAGGAGTTTTAGTGGACAAGAAAGTACTACTTTTTTATCTGTGTTGGATTTGTGACTGTCTGGCTACTAATTTTCTCAATATAAGGGCTTGTCATCTTTAAGTAAATAAAATTGTTTTCTTTTTAAAATCTGTATAGTGGCTTATATGTGAGCTGTAATGAGGAGAAAAACACAGCTAAGAGTGAAGTACTAAAGTTTCAAGCTGTGATAAATCAAACCTGTTAAAATATCACTGTGAAGGTGCATGAGGGAGACCTCAGTAATTTTACCTCACGTTAAATACAGAACAACTTCACTTCTGTGGGTTTACCTCAAGACATACACATTTGTGCTACTTACCATGGGGAGGTGGGGGGAAGCCAGAAGGTTTTTTCTTTTTAACTGGAGGCAGTCTTGGATTTTGTTCTGGTCAGGCTGTGACTTGGGAGCAGTAATTGCATCCACTGTGTGCTGTGGTCAACAATCCAAGCTCCACCAGCAGCAGGCACAAAGCAGCTTCTGCTGCTTCTTCAGGTGGCCCTACACTGCTAACACAGTGGTCAGTACAGGCTCTCTGCCAGCAGTGTTAAGCTAAAGCCTTTCTTTTTGTTATTATAGGCCTTGTGTGAAAACTTTTTTGCAGTTTGTTTTGCAATAATCTGGTAGTAGGAATGAAGTCAGATTGTTTTGTACATGGCTCCTCTCCCCTAGTCAGTATTCCTTGCCACATGAGTTAGTTAGCACATCATACCTTCAGCAAATCCAGTGCTGCTGGCCCAGCTGGGTACGAAGGGCAGGAAATTTCAGTCCCTGCTGAGCTTGGCTTTTGTGTTTAATATATACCTGGTTTAAAACCTCCTAAAGAAATGCCTGTGCAAATTTCTCATGTGTGATTAACTAGCATGTCATTCACTGATTTTTGTTTTTAATCCTTGGTGCTGTGTGGCTTGAGTTCACCTGCAGTGGTGCAAAGGCATTTTGTATTACTTCAGTTTTCACCAAAATTGCTAGCATCAGAACTTTATGCTCATGCCCACCCTACTCCCTTTACTCCAGACTGCATTTTTACCTGCAACACAGCAAAAAACAAGTGCTTGAGGAGGCCATCCAGGTCATGTACATGATTAACTCCTCTTTTGCTTATAATGGAATGAGAAAGGAGAGTGTGGTTTGCAGTAGGTAGAACTATTCTTAGAGGTTTAAAACAAAGCTGCAGTGAAGAACTGCTTTTTGTAATCACTTAAAGTAAAAATCTGTTAGACTAAAATAGTTGGTTTTCTTGACGCAATTTTCAGCTGTCCTTACAAATACCAAATGTGCAGGAATTATCCCTATAAACTTACAGAAGTAGCTTGCCAGAATAAGGTCACAGAAGGAGTAACTTGCAAATTGGAGCTAGACATTTCCTGCACCCCACCCGTGCTTTCCTTGTTTTTCTCCAAAGCTGAACAGCAGCCTCCATAGCAACAGTCTGACCTGCCTGCCTGCAAAAGTCCATGTTAGTAAGACTTCCTTCACTAGCCAGAAAAATCCCAACCCAAAACTATAGCGGGGCTATAGTATTATATTTTTTACATCCAGTAAATCCTGCTCATTTGAACCTTCTTCCCCACCTTCACCCCATATGCATGGCTGGTAGCACCTGTGTGTGTTTGTCACGATTTTTGAATGAGTTTCCCCTTCATTCTCAAAGTTGTTTTTCTGAGTGCGCTCTCATGAAGTCTCTTGCTGGCATTGCACTTTCACTCTAGTGCAAGGCGTTGCAATTAACCCTTTCTCAACCCCAGGAATGGATTTTCTCACACTTACTTGCAGGACTTTGATTAGCACAAACTGTTTGTTCCAGCTTGATGGGCAATGAGAGGTTTAATTGCTCTGACTTGCTTCTGGTCGACAAAGAGATGAGACCTAGCCAGACAACCTGTTTCTCCTTGCTTGTTTTCCTGTTGTCCCTTCAGGTCTTCCGGCCCCGCACTCCCCCCGAAGCAATTGCGCTATGTAGCCGCCTGCTGGAGTACACCCCCACGGCCCGCCTGACTCCCCTGGAGGCCTGCGCGCACTCTTTCTTCGATGAACTACGGGACCCAAATGTCAAGTTACCAAACGGGCGAGATAAACCTGCACTCTTCAATTTCACCACTCAAGGTAGCCCGAGAGGAGGAAGCAGCAGGATAAATGTTGGTTGTAGTGCAGATGTTACTCCCTCAGAAGTAAAAATCTCTTAAGTGATACTAAGTTAATGAAGTAGTTGCATAACCAGCTGTCCATTTCAAAACGAGATGAAAGGGTCTTGAAGTTACAGGATTTTCAGAGTCTTGATTCTTCCAGTTCAATTTTGCTGAGGTACTGAGAGTAGTGGTTACTGGATTGTATCAGGAAGGATTGCATGTATATAGCATGTGTCTGCAGAGTATGAGTATGAATAGCTCAGTGTCTGCAACTGGGCTGATGGCATTGTGTGAAATATCAGTGGACCATGCAGTTTAAAATATCATTTGGAGATGGTCCTGCTTCTTCACACCTGAAATACCATAGTCGAGTAGTAATGCATGTTATGTTTGGCAGGGAGCTTTGTAGTGTTGCTGCCCATTTTGGTTCTGGATGCAAGATAAAGATGCTTTATTTTCCAGATTTTATATGCTGTACAGTTCATCTGGCATTACACTGACTCAGTCATTTAGAAACTGTAAAAATAAATGTACAACTCACATTCTTATTTGAAGCCAGGCTGGTATCAGATTTTAAAACCATTCATCTATTTTTTTCTCCAGAAGTCAGAGATGTAAAACTGATCCCCCCTCCCCCCCTCCCCGTATAGTTTTGCCTGCCAAGACAGAACATAGGAGAAGTATGGCACACAAATATGCTAGTAATTAATTTTGGAGGACTTTTTCTGTTGTTTTTCTTTAAGTGATTAGCTGCCATCTCTCACCCTTTGAACAAGAATAGTTCTGTATGCATTTTCTGTTGAAAGTGTAGAACACCTTTTGGCCCAGTTAGCATCAATATCATTTTTCAAACTCTAGTGCATGCTGTGCCTCTCTGCCAAAATGTGAAACAGCTCTCTCCTTCAACTTGTGGAGCCTTTTTATTTAAAAATATACAGGCCATGTATGAAGCATAAATGCATTAAAGTGGTCAAGTAAATAGCTTGTGCTTCCACATCATGTCCTCTGTGGTGATTTCTGCATCTGTTGTTAGAAGTTAGAAATTCAGTAGTTATGTTACAACTGCTTCCTTGTACTCCTGGATTACCTTTTGTTTTGCCCCTCTAAGGCCATCTTCAGTAGCTAAAATAGTTTTGATCCCAGTATTTCAAGGCAGTTTCACCTCTATTCTTTTTGAAAGTATTTATTAATTGTTTCATGATGACATTAAGGTTGAACTTACCTACTACATGAAAATAAGATTATTAGAAAGAGTTGGGAAGTTCTATAGTGAGTCAATTAAAAATGTTTTTCTTGGGGGAAAAGCAGATATATGTATTGGTAGTGTGTCCCTGATTCACCTCATGTAGTGTGGAAGCTGAGCCTAATGCTCAGGCAAATTTAGAGCTCCTCTTTTGCCATCCTAAGGAGTTAATATGCCCTCCCTCACACAGAGTCCTGGGAATGGTAAGAGAAAACAGTTCCTTTGGAGTGATTTCCTTAAGATAAAAAAGTCAAATTTCTGTCTGTCATCTACAGGTGCCGGTTTTACCATCTGTAAGGGCAAGGCAGGACACAGGCTGATCATTAATGCATTTCCAAACAAGTTCTGTTGCAGGTGACCAGTCAAACTCAAAAAAGCCCAAAGTGGTGTTGTTTCTAAATACCTAAATACATTGCTTAGAGCAGTGATTGGAAGAATTTCGTAGTTGATAAATGTACAGCAGATCTGACTGTGACCTCAAGATATACAAGAAGCTTTTGCTCCTCCAATGACTACTGTCCAGTCCTTGTTCTCTGGCCTTTAATGTGCAAGGTTATATCAAATTGACTGCTACAGAGCAGAAATCCCAACTGGGAAACATACCAGATCATTAGATGGATAATGAGTCATGTTAAGTCATCTGTGGTAATTTGAAAAGTAATGAAAGACAATTTTGTTTTAAATAGCCTTTGTTTTCAACAGGCAGTATTAAGTTCTAGAAGTGTTTGATTTGGCTGTATCCAGTTGCCTGAAACCCATGACGTAGGAGGTGACTGCAGAGGGCTTGAAGGCAAAATTGTTAGAAGTGACAAGATAAATCTGACTATTAGGGCACTGGATTGATTTTCAAAAAGGAATTAAACATCATACCAAATCTGCTGACCTGAGCATTGATGCTTCTCAGATAGAGTCTAGAAAACGAGCAATGAGGGTATATGGAAGATGAAGATCATGGTCTTTGGCAGCCAGCTGTAGTTGTGGGGCATGTGGGTGTTTAGAGATTAAATCTGTTGAAGAGAGCATTGTCTGGTCATTAGTGATGTCTTGCCTGTAAGTTTCTCTTAATTTAAATAAATACTATATGCTAATTGGGTTTTGGAAAAATTACTTTGGCTAAGGAAGTTATCTCTACTAAGCACAGAGCTGCAGTTAAGTTAGGCTTTTAGATCTGCAAAACAAAAAGCAATTTTTTCTCTTAAAAGCCAGATTTTCAAATAGTCTGAAGTGACTGCCATTTCCTAAACTACTTGTAGCATGTCAGCAATTGTGCTGCATCATGCTGCTTCCATGTTGGACACAGAAGACTGTAAAATTCTTTGAGTGATTCAGCACTTAGGAATGGTTATCATGCTTCTTGAAGATAAAATACTTTTTATTGAGAGGGGAGTGCATTGGGAGTTTTGTTTGTATTTTTAATGACCTTAGCCTGTGAGCTTTAATCTCTCTTTTATTTAGAGAGATAAATGTATGTGTTTATGTGTATATATAATGGAAAGTTTGTTATTGTGACCAAAAAAAAATGGCAGAAGAATAATTTTTCCAGGGAATTCTTGTAGTGTTGATATATCAAGTATAATAATACTGAAAAAGAACACTGCACTGTTTCCCAACACCAGGCATTTTCTTGTGTTTGGGGAATGAAGGTGATCTGATCTTCTAGTAAAACTGGACATTTTCATTCATGCTCCTTCTTGGACAAGTTAAGTGATTGCAGATGGTATGATTTGATCAGCAGAAAGCCAAAGGTGTTCTCCCGGCTGATGTGGATGGGTCTCATAAATGAATTGTGATAGCTGCTCTGTTCACATCATGATATTGAAAACTTTGTTGGGATTGCCTTGACCACAGTAGCTTCTTGCAGCTATATTGGTTTTAATTAACCCAGCCTTGAGTTGCACATTTGTTTTCCATAACCAGGCTACAGTTGACCACACTGCCAAGATACTGTGAGGGAAAGCACTGAGGACAGAGATTCTCATTATTTTGTAAACTGAAGATAATCACAGGTCAAGCTTTCTCCACAGTATTGCCATGTCTCATTCTTACAGATAGGATGGCTGCAAAAATACATTATAGCAAAAATTCAAACAACTTCTCAAGCAAAGCTGCTGTTGAACCTCAACCAAGAGACTCCACTTTACTTTGTTTTTATCTCCTCTGAATTGGCCTGCTCCTCTTAAAGTTCAAGACATGCAGAGTATGCTGAATTTTAGAAACTTCATACCAAGAAAGATAATGTGAGGTGTGAGAAGGGAGCAAAGTCAGTCTTCTAGTCTCTGTGACAGTTCCTTAAGGTAGCTTCAGAGAAATGGTTTCACTTGCAGTAAACACAACAAAAAGCCATTACTATTGCCACAGTACAAAAGGATGTGTTCTCACAACATTAGATGAGGGAGGAATGAGAAGGGGGTCAAAGTGCCCTTGCGAGGGTGTTGTTCTGTCTAATAACTGGTTCTTGGGCTACAGCAACACTGACAGTCTGTAGCTGCACCTCGAGGCATTGTGCAGCACCAGAAGGTAGCAAGTGGCATGGAGTTTCCTTGTTTTAGTTCTCCTTTTGTTTGCATCACAGCCCATAGTGTTTTGAGTGATGAGCAGAAAATAATGCAGGGCTGATAGAAACTTTCGAAAGAGCAACATGAAGAGTAGGTTCCCAGTAATAAGAGATTTGAGAAACAGATTTGGAAAAATTACTAAGGGAGCAACATTTTCTAGCACAAAGCAGATAATACGCAAGATAGTATTGAAGTATAGGTTTACAACTGGTGTTCAGTTTGACACTTCAGGATTCATGTTTCTTCAGCTTATTTTTCCATTTTAAATGGAGATTCAGGAATTCTGCATTAACATTATGAATATATGAATTCTTAATTACTCCCCTATGAATTGAGGATTTTGTATTTGTACAAGTGCTGTGAGTACTGGGGCTTTCTATAAGGACTACATGGGTCTGCTTAGACCTGAATGGAGTATTACAAGATAGTTTAGATGGGTGTTGCAGGTGGTGTAGCAACAGTCTGAAAATGTGTAGTAATAAGAGGCTTGTAATCGGGAGAGTCTTCTGCCTTTCACCCTCCCAGCAGTAATGAAACTTAATGTAACAGCAGAGGAAAAAAAAATTCAGCAAGTGGACTGCTTTAGGCCCTGAGTTTAAAGCTAGCATTAAAGAAAAGCAATAACCTCTTAAAAATGAGCCCAAATAATTTGAGACTGTGTCCAAAAACCCCTCACAGAACCCATGCCACGATTTGGCTGGGTTTCTGTACAGCCTGAGGTATCTGGAGGTCTTGTGTAAAGAGCTGTCTGTTCTTTTCTCATTTCTCCTCCAGATGACCTCCTGGAGCTCCAAAAGTCATCAGTCTCCTTCCATGAGGTGACTGTTCACATCCTTCTTACTGGATGTTGCTTTCTCAGGAGACAGCCAGTCACTCCTGTTTCTGAAACAAACAGGATCTGTCTTGTCTGAGCTCAATCCCGCCTTCTGTGAGGCACTAGATTGTCTTGAAAGGGTGACAGAAGATTGTCATTTGTTGGCAGTGTGTTGCCCTTAATCCTCTCACAGTTGTGGCTGTAAGATGCCTGTTTCTCATTCTAATGCACATTCTGAAGCTATATTAGATTTGGAACCTAAAAGACAACTATTTTTTCCCTGGTTAATATCTTCATACAGAATAATTGCATCATTTTGTTGTCCATTTAAATTGCCCAGATGACCAATTCCCTTTGCCTTTCCCTGTCCTTTTAAGAGATGCGTTACCTCTTCTTGGCCTCGCTCAAGGAGACAGCTATGAGAAATTAGTCTTGGGTTCCTGGGTCATTGAGAAAAAAATGATGCTTGAGTGAGCCAAAGAGCTAATCCCTGAAGCTCTTGGAGCAGCTGTTGCAGCTGCTTGCTTGCTGAACCAGTGCCCAAAGCAACACCACTGTTATCAGCCTTTTCCCTGGGACTGATTGCAGGTGGGCTTGTAAAGAAGGGGATCCTTCTCCAGTGCTCAGAAGGAAGCAGAATTATCAGGCCATTAATAAGGTACAGGGTTGGCTGGTTCTTTGCTCACTCCCAAGCCACTGTCTTTCTCTAGGAAATTTCTCCTTTGCACCAGTATCTGTAGTTTTGGCAGTCTTGCTCTGGAGACTGCCATGCTAAATATCACTGTGGCTTCTTCTTACTGGTTGGCAAAGAAGAAAATGTAACGTGACCTTGGGCTGTAAGGGCATGTGTTTCACGTGAGGTGCCATTACAGGGAGAAACCCTAGGAGCTGTTCCTGTATGTGGCGCACTCTGTGGATGATAAGCTAACTCTATTTGTTCCACCTCCCCTCTAGAGCTGTCAAGTAACCCAACTCTGGCTTCGATCCTCATCCCTGCTCATGCCCGGAACCAAGCAGCTGCTTCAACCCCTACAAATGCTACAGCAGCCTCAGGTGAGAACATGAAACTCCCTGCCTCCTTCCCTCCCCACCCTTGCTCACACTGCCCAGGCACCTTCCCTCTGCTGAGGCCCACGGGCCACTTCAGCCCGCAGAGTGAACAGAGAGGAATGAATTGTTTCAGTAGCACCTGAACCTTGGTCTTGGTAGGTGGTCATATGATTATTAGCTGTGGTCACCATCCCAAATACCAACCCAGGACACTCAAACTTGCATTTGATTGCTTAATTTGTTGGTCCTTCTCACTCAGACTTACACTATTAAAGAAAAAAAAGTCATTATCTCACCTGTTCTTTAGCAACCCTTGTGGATTGGTCTGCACCTAATTTGTGCTCTCAGCCACTGAAATTAACACTGAGTTGGTGCATGAGCTGTGATGCCTAGAAAGAAGAGAAACAGCTAGCTCAGAGCATGTGGCCTCTATGTAGTATGGATGAAGAGGATTTTTCCCTAAGGGTGTTGGCATCTGAAAGTCTAGTTAGGGAGTTCAGTCAGCATACTCACTGCCTCATCTTAGTAGTTGCAGTTGCTTCCTGCTGAATTTGCTTGTGTCATCTTCAGGCACAAGGCAGATGTTTTTGGGTTTTGGCCAGCACTGACTGAATTTTTTCTTTTCTTCCTGGTCTCTCTGGTTTCTGTCAGAAACCTCTTAAAAGCTCACTGTTGGCATTTAGCCACTCCATATTGTATTCTGTTTCCAGTGAAAGCTTTAAAGCCTGGTAATACCAGTTGGGATGTGACAGAGGTGATTCAATACATGGCATTCTTCCTCTTGAGTCAGCCCTGATTCAGCATACCAGAGGCTGTCTCAGGGCTTGAGCAACCAAAGCCAGGCTGCAAAACAGGTGTGCTTCCACATGCCCTGCATGCAAGTCAGCCCCACACCCTCAAGTGAAGTGTTTAAAAAAAACCCCAAAAAATAAAACCCAAAACAAAGTAAAAAAACCCTGACCCATCCCATATTATTGATGTCAACATTTTTAAAGCTTCTGTTTGCAAGCACTGCACTGAGTTGGGATGTGTCCTCCAATTTGTGGTTCAAGACCAAAAATAATATCCTTGCTGATTGGAAAGAAATTGTGTGATTAAGTTCAGTATTGGACAGCTTTGAATTTCTGCAGTTGGTTGTGGGAATGTCATCAGAGTTACAATGCTTATTTTAATCTGTTGTGCTTTGCATGCTAATGCTACACTTAGCAAGAGATTTTCATACAAGGGGTCCCTTCTTTCTCTATACCCCTTGCACCTCCCAGAGCAGTAAATGTTGTTACGTTCCCCAGTAACTGCTAAAGCAGTGTGGGAGCAAGTCTCCCACCTAACCCAGGGCATCCTGATAGGCAGGAGACTTCTCTGCAAAATGTTTGTGTGTGTGACTAAGCAGTACAGGTTCAGAAACTGCTTTTCTGAGTGGCGATGATGCAGCAAAATATAGCTCTCAAAGCAATAATGGGAAGAGCAAATATGTAACTGTAATTCACATTATTAGTGTGTAAATTGTTCCTCTGTCTAGCAAGCAGTGGCAATAAAACACATTTGTTGTCAATTACCTCTTCTCTTGAGGCAAAAAGCTGTACTTGCTCTAGTAATGGAACCTGGCTTTGCAGTGGGAGTGTGTAGCCTTGCTGCTCTGGCATTAGTAAATTCTCCTGAATATTTATGAGAAACTCTGACACAGTGACATGTCTAAAGCAAAGTTGAGGAAAAGAAATAGGAGATTTATTGTCCCCTGCTTAAAATGATGTGCTAGCTTTCTGTGAGTTATACCAGCCATTGATTAAAAATGCCAGTGCAGTTGTATTCCTGGGCGTGGCTGGAGGAGGAAGAGGATGGTTTCATAACTGTGCAGCCACAGCATCTGAGAGGGGACATGCAAACCGAGCTGAATGCAATGCATATCTGTTTGTGTGACTACATTTTTCTTCCTGGATCAGCCATCAGTAGTGGTTACCTCTCCATTAATCAGTGTTAAGATGAAGATGGGAAGAGCATACTTGCCATCTGCAGGGAAGTTGTGCCAGCAGGTATTCTGGGGTCATTGTCTTAGGCATCCCACTGTGTTGATACCATGTAATCCCAATGCAGTGGTGTGCCTGAACTTTAAGTGACAAAACAGATTAGAACTAGTGTTACCTAGCAGTGTGTCATAGTTGAAAAACACCACAGTGCTCCATGAAATAAGATTTAGTGCATTTGTGGTATTCATATTGAAGGAGTTTTGGAAAACTTGAATTCCGTAACCAGGAGAAGATCGGCAAGCAATTCTCTTAGGCTTCTATAAGCTCAGAACAGGGATGATTCCATGACAAGAGCAGTAAAACTTGGACATTTTGCCAGGTTTGCTCAGAGCCTGGATTTCTACATCCACAGGCAGGCATAATAGGTTTTCATAATAGGTTTTCCAGGCTATCCTCCTCCTTCCCCTTGTCTCTTCAGCTGTCCTGTGAGGATTCCCAGGCTGGTGGTTGCTTTGTTTCTGTATCTTTGCAGATGAGCAGCGCAGCCTGACAGCATCACAAATGCACCCAGCTAATGCTGTTAGCAGTGCTAATGGGCTTTCTCAGTCTGAGCTGGCATCTCTGTCGTTCTCTGAACTGTAGCCCTGTCTTTCCCTTTCAGGAGGTTTTTAAGGAGTATCACGTACCCTCCAAGAAAGCTGAGGCACCCCTTAAGAGGGAAAAGCTGAATGGGATGAAGTTGTCTATAATGATGAGAGATGCTTTAACCCTCAGTGTGAAAGAACTTTTGGAAGCAGCTGGCACTTAAACCCTGATGGCATTTCTTTGCCTGCACACAGAGGGGTGTTGGGCAGTGGTTCAGGACAAAGAAGCTGCCCTGACCTCAAGCTGGGCACTCGTCTGTCCTGTTCCACAAAGCTGCATGCCAGCTCCTAGCTGTGTTCCCCAGCAAGGCTTTGCTATCCTCTCTTAACATTGCTGAGGGCCTAGATTTCCTTCTCTTAGGCCCAAATACTGATTTTTTTTATGGTGAGAAGTGAATGTCCAGAGACCCTCATATTCCAGTTGTACTCTTTTTTTCTGGTGCTTCAGCAAAGCGATACTGGAATGAGCCCCTCTTTGTTCCTCAAACATCCAGTCAATGCAGAATCACCAAATGAGCTGAAATGTTAAAATACTGCATTTTCTTGCAGCCTGGGAGCCAGGGCAGCCTTGAGCTTGCTCTGTGCTCTGTCCCAGTCTGGGGGGACTTCTGCATATTGTTGTGAAAAGCCCCAGGAAAATGTTCTTGGCCTGCATCACTTGTTATTTCAATACATAGCATCTATATTTCTCAGGAGCTTCCCTGTTATAGCGATGATAGAAAATAAGCATATGTTATGTGAAGTAGCCCCATCCCTTCCTCTTTTTTTCCTTTATCTCTGTCTAGTAGCAATATAAATGATAACAATTTCAGCCTCTGCTGTCGTCAGGAAATTGAGATCAAAAGACGCATTTTATTTCAGCAAATACGACCACTGTCAGTACACATACAGAGAAATCCTCTGCCAACAATATAGGCTCCAGCTCGACTGCTCACATCAGGCACTGCCAGCAGATGTTGCATTAACTGGAGTTTATCCATACTTGAAATTAATCTAGAACAGGCACAGTGAGAGTTTAAAGTGTGGAAACTATTATCTGGCTGGCTGGGTCACTTCTGGTTTCTGTGGTCATTTTTGGTCTGCATGCTTGTGGGATTTGGGAATTGCTCCTTTAGGGAAATTCTCTACATAGGAGGGCATCCCTTTCATGCAAGGCCAGCTTCCTACTTACATTGGTACTGTAGTCATGCTGCCTTGGTGATTTAATTGCATGAGCTTTTTTTTTGTTTGTCATGTTGGTCATTCCTTTCTAAGGACGGGGATGCAATTAATTTGGGGTGAGATGAAAGGGAATGAGAAGCTCCCAGGGCAATCATATGGCATCCTCTGCCCACAGGACGATTTGTCTTTCTTCCCACACATTCCTTGCAGCATTTCCTTTTCAAATAGGCATCACTCTCTCTTCCCACTTCTGGGTTGTGTTTCTGCATGCTGATTGATTTCCTATTTTTGTCACTGCTGTCAGTGTTACTTAATTTGTGACTCAGCAAGTGCTGCCCATTTCTAGCCTGCATGTGCAGTGTGGTTGACAGACTGGAGGGAAGCGATGCCATCCAGAGGGACCTTGGAAGGCTTGAGGGGGGCCTGTGCAAAACTCACTGAGTTCAACGGGACCAAGAGCAAGGTCCTGCCCCTGGGTCAGGGCACCCCAGGCACAGATACAGGCTAGGCACAGAGTGGATTCAGAGCAGCCCTGAGGAGGAGGATTTGGGAGTGTTGGTTAATGAGAGGTTGGACATGAGTTGCCAACATTCACTTCTAGCCCAGAAAGCCAAATGTATCCTGGGCTGCATCAAAAGCTTGGGCAGCAAGTTGGGAGAGGTGATTCTGCCCCTCGACTCTGGTCTGTGACCGCCCACCTGAAGTGCTGTGCCCAGCTCTGGGGCCACCAGCATAAGGATGTGAACCTGTTGGAGCAAGTCCAGAGGAAGGTGATTAAGAGTATGAGGGCCTGGAGCACCTCTCCTTTGAGAGACTTGAGCCTGTTCAGCCTAGAGAAGAGAAGGCTCTGGGAAAACCATGTCGCATACTTCCAGGACCTGAAGGGAGCCTACAAGAGAGCCAGAGAGGGACTTTTTACAAGGGCATGAAGCGTTAGGACAAGGGGAAATGAGCTCACACTGAGACAGGGTAGGTTTAGATTAGATATTAGGAAGAAATTCTTCAACTGTGAGACTTGGTGAGGCGCTGGCACAGGTTGCCCAGAAAAGTTGTGGCTGCCCCTGGAACTGTTCAAAGGTAGGCTGGATGGGCCTTTGGGAAACCTGCTGTTCTGGGAGGTGTCCCTGGCCATGGCAGGGAAATTGGAGCTGGATGTTCTTTAACCCTTCCAACCCAAAGTGGTCCATGATTCAGTTCATTGCCTTTTTTCATGGCTGTGGTCAGGTAAGTGTGTCTGAAGAGGAGAAGGTTTTGCTAACAGGTAACCGGAGAGCATTGCCCGGCTCCTCAGTGATGGACAAATGTTACTGCACACCCAGTGCCCACCAGTGTGCTTTGTCATGTCTGGTATTCCTGCTGTGTGTGAAAGTCACACAGCCCGTCAGGCTGAGGTCACCAAATCTGTTTTCTTTTTATAAACTCTTTCGATGTATCTTCTCAAATACAAGGTTGGCCCAGTCTGCCTTCTTCTGTACTGAGATAATAAGTCTTACTGCAACAGGAAAAAGCATCAGAATCAATAGCTTTGCATTTAATCTTACGTAAATTAAGTGGGTGAAATGACAGTCACTTGGAGAAAACCTCATTTAATATCTTTTTCCCATCCTGTATTTTATGCATTTAGGTGTTCACCCACTGATCTATAAGTATCTTGCAGTCTTTCTGCCTTGGCTAATTATTATATAGAATGGTTCCAGGTGAAATTGGTGCATTTTTCCCCCTACCAGCTCTTCTAATACTAAGAATTATTTTTTATTTTAGAGGAAATACCTGATGTATGTGGCCTATGAAAAGACAGTTACAATGAATTTCCTTTTGGTATTTCTTTGCAAACCCTCTGTTTTTTTGGAATGCACTTTGACACATGCCCTTGATCCTGTGACTTGTCTCTCTGTGAAGCACTGTCCCTCCCTGAGAAGGTGTTGGAGGCATTTACTGCAGAGATCCGATCCTCTGACATGTCATGTGCTTGCATAAACCTCATTACTGGCTACAGGCCTTGATGTTAATCTGCTTCAGCAGTTCAGAGGGTGGCAGATCCAACTTGGGTTGAGCAACACTGAATCCAGCAGCAGACTTGAAAGACTTTCTCAAGTAGCAAGTGCATGAATTGCACATTGGCACACCAGCTGTTTCTGCCAGGGGAGCAGGCTCATCACGTTCTTTGTCCATGCTCATTCACACAACTAACAGGCAGTTTTATTGTAAGAAGGACTAACAATGTGAAACAGCAACAGTGTGAAACCTCATAATGACCACAGACATTGGTGTTGGCTTTGGCAATGCCAGTGTGCCTTGTCCTGCAGTTATGGGATGTAAAATGGGTGACTTTGCACTGCACAACCAGTGTTACAAACTGCAAAACCTGCTGGAGCCCAACCCACAGCCCTCAGCCCTCCAGGTTGCTTTTACCCTGCCTAAAGACCATCTTCCATTTTTCCCCAGATTTCATTGTTCCATCTCCATGCTCTGAAGTCAGGAGAGCATCGTAATCAAACACCGTCTTGGTGGGAGTTGTGGGTTTCCCCTTGTGGAGAATGTCATAACTGTTGTTTCCAATGTGTCTCTGTTTTGGAGGTAATGCTCCTTGTTCTTTTCTCTCTCCCCTTCTCGTCCATTGTTTGCAGATGTTAACGCAGGAGAACGAGTTCAGACCAATAGTGTAGCTACAGCATCAGCCTCCAACTCCACCTGAACCAGTACCAAGCAGCCAGCTGCACAGGAAAAATCACCAGTAATTTGAGTCTTGCTCAGCAACACTGGTCACATTTGGAAAGAAAATTAAAAAGAGGAAAAAATAATCCAACAAACCAACCAACCTGTTCATTTTAGTGTTCAATTTTTTATTATTATTATTATTGTTGTTCTTATTTAACCTTGTAAAATATCTATAAATACAAACCAGTTTCATTGTATTCTCACTGCAGGGTGTCCAGGGCAGGGGACTAGGTGGGGGGAGGAGGGAAAGCGGAGCAATACAACACACCAATGTCTCCCCTCGACAATCTCTTCATGTTGGAAGTTTGCTGTTGTGTACTTCAGAACCAGGACTCTTGCCTCATGCCCCCTCCCACAACAGAAAGAAGAAAAAACCGAAACAAACAAATCCCAAACCTCATTCTCTGCTGAAGTTTTGTGGTTTTTTTTGGTTTTTTTTGGTTTTTTTTACCCTCTTTTCTTATTTTCTTTTTAAGTGAAGTTTTGGACTTTGATGTAGTGCACAGCTTGAATTTGGTCGGGAGCTTAGCAGGGGTCATTCAACAGAGCTCAGCGTTTCTTGTCAGCAAATCCATATCCCAGGTCATCTGAAGAACTGCCCTGGCTCAGCATGGGGAGTGGGCGACATAGTAGGAAAATAGGTTGCCATGGGGTGGGGGGGAGGGTCTGCCATGTGTCTATGGCTTGAATTGCTAGTGGAAGCCTTTCATTTTAAAAATCAGTGCTAGTGATGAGGAAATCTGCAGCTTCATGTGGGAAAAGTGTTGCCTGAGTGGGTGATATATAATATAATACACACACATGCACGAATAGCAGCAGTCGGCTCTGCCGAGGCCGCCCCTTTGCCCATCCGGAGCTCCTGCTTTCCATGTCTCAAGCTGGCTCCCAGCTTCAGCAGAGAAGAGCAGATGAACAAAATCCTCAGCAGGGGCCCAGCTGGTGGATGGATGTTAAGGGACTTTTTGGGAAGTGATCACTGTAAAAGTGTGTTTGGTTGGGTTTTTTCTCTCCCCACCCCTCCTTGGCTCTTGATTTGAACAGGCTTCCCTTTCCTAAGGTGCGTACAGGAAAAGGACACCAGGGTTTATAATGTGAATTGTAACAGGCTACTGGTTTATTTTGTAATACCTTTTTTTTTTTTTTAACTGCAGTTTTAACTTGCAGAATGTCACATTCTCTGATGGTTCTGATTTTAAATCCACAGCTAGAATCTGTATTTAAGTTTCATAATTTTTAACTTCTTGCTTATTCTTTTTTTTCTTTTTTTTTTGATCACTATTTATTGATGAGTGTTGCCATGTCGCCATTATATTTTACATTGGTAGAATATTAAAATACACATCCAAATGCTCTTGATGGTAATTTGTACCTGCTGACTTGTAGGAAAGCTGGCTCTATGTGAGTGTGTGTGTATATATATTATATAAATATATACATGTATACATAGATACAATACTGCTTTTTTATTTTGTTTATGATTTTGAATCAGTCTGACTGAAGTGTCAGGTGAATGCTTCTTCGAGTCCATCAGTTCAGGGTCCAGGTTTCCTCCCTGCGACGGTGTGTGGTGCGAGCATCCACGTGTCTTTTCCTGAAGTCAAAGCAATATTCCTTGCGAAAGGTCAGGTGAATGGCCGGATGCAACCCCGGCACGGAAACAAGACTTTTGAAGACCTGATCTTGTGGTAGGCTTGCGGTTGGTGTCCGCTCCAGCCTAATCCTTCTTCAGAAAAACTGTAGTCGCCTTTGGTGCTTACCGAGCTGCTCCTTGACCTCCGAATCTCTAAGGCAAGCAGTTGCTTTTCGGGAACACTCAGAACCTTCATGTGGCCCGGGGGGAACCAGCAGTAGCGGCTTTGGAAGCTCGGCTGCCACAGGGGTGACAGGGGCTTGGTCACAAGCTCAGTGTGTTTCTTCTTGTACCTTCTATGCTGTTGACATGGGATTTGTTGGAAACTGTCTCTTAGCAGCCCTGGAACTGATAAAAGCTCTGCCCTCTCCCTCCTGCATGGACGTGGTGGGTTTGGGGACGCAAGGAGCTGATCGAAGAGGTGAGTGACCACCTGCCATGAAACCAGTAAAACCCTCGTGTTATACCCTTCAGTGATTTGCTGTTGGGCACGCACACACACGCGCACACACACACACAAACAAAACAAAAAAAAAAGGTGTTTTAAAGCTTTTTTGCATTCTGGCTGGCTGCAAAGGGAAGCACACCCACATTGAGAAACAGAAGACTTTCCAAATCCTTACCTGCAACTTCATAGAAAAGGGCTGAAGAGTGTCTTAACACATGCGCTCGGCTAGTCGGTGTCCTGAAAGGTAATTGAAGCGGCTTGGTTGACCCAGTGATCCAAATCCATGCAGGAGACTCAAAAAGTAGGACAGTGGCAGGGTATGGATCTGCTGTATAGACAAGACTGCTGAAGCATTGGCCACAGGTGCTGTTATTTGGAGGCAGTAAATTACCAACTCTTAAAAAAAAAATAGAAAAAAGTAATAAAAATATCAAAGAAAAATTGCTGTTTGTGCCAGTACATGTGGCTTTTCTTTTTCATTTTTTTGTTAAAGACTGGTGGAGGGGAGTTCAGAGCATTTGTCTCTGGTTTTGTAACTGTGCCAGCGTCTGTGTGTGTCTTGTGTGTGTGTTAGGTGGGGGGGAGGGTCGGGGTGCCCCTCTGGTTTTATTTCTGTTTTCAAGAATCATAGCAGAATCACACACTCTTTTATACAAGTTAGATCCAGGTCTTTGAACAACCTTTTTTTGTAAATAAGAAAAAGAAAAAAAAACTAAAAACAGAAAAATAACAAAAAACAAAGCTCCTCACCAAATTCAAGCTTGTACATTATTATTTTTGGTTGTTTTTGAATTTTGAGTTTTATTGTTTTGTATGTAAATATGTGGACCCAGGAACTGTTATTAATGAGCAAAAAGTTACTGTTCAGGGCAGTGATTCTGTTTAATAATCAGACAAAATGTAGACGAGCTTTTTAAAGCCATATAGTTTTAACTCTGTACAGTAGGTACCGGCCTGTATTATTGTAACAATAACTCTAGCGATGTATAGTGTATCTATATAGTTTGGAGTGCCTTCGCTTCCATGATTTTTTGAATTTTATTTCCCTTTTATTTTTTTCTCCTCCTTCTTTATTAACAATATCTCCCAACCTAAACCCGCATCTTTGCTCCCCCCCCTCCCCGTCCCGCTTTCTAACTCTTTGAGTGCTGTAAGGTTTCGGTGGTACCCTGATCAGTAGCGGAATGAAAAGAAACCGTGTCCACCATCATTTACTTCATTGGAGCCGTGGCTTTATTCTGGGAGTTTCCAAGGTGCCTGCGCTGCCCTCCTCCTCCCGCTAGCAGCAGCTGATTTCATTCGGACCCTTGCCCTAGAAGCCCATTTAGATTTTGCTTGTCTCTCCCCCTCAACCCGGCACCCAGGAGCATCTGGGCAGCAGCAGCTTACAGGAGGCTTGGCCTTCCCACTCTCCGGCTGTGCCGGGGGCAGCGGCGAGCGGAAAGGGCCCCCAGGGAGGGAAATCCCCACATCCCACAGGGTTGCTGAGCTCAGACCCATCTGGCTGCGGTGGGAGCGGAGGCATCGCTGTAGGAGACCGCGGTGGTTTTTTCTGCCGGGAGGACTTTCTGTTCCCTTTCTTCTCCCTATTTTCCCCCCACATCCTTCCCAGAAGTCACTTTTGTTTTCTTGAGATGAGTTTAACATGACTGTTGATTTCTTGTGCCCAGCACGAAGGCCTTGTTTCTAAAACTAGTTTGCTTGTGTTTTACTACCTTGTTAGTATTCCACATAAGATTGTCTTGAATGGGAAAACACGTAACTACCAAACCAAAGGTTGCTGTTTTATTTCGAAGCATCTCGTGTTCATTCCAGTGAAGCAGAGGCTGCACGTTCTTTCTGGTGACACAAAGGTCAGTGATGCCAAGCTGTTGGCAACAGTCTGCTCGGAGCTGTCCCTCTCTTCTTTTACACTCTTTTGGGCTTCTTTTCTAACCCAGTGTGGTCTTGAAGTGTCCTTTACATCAGCCCTGCAGTAGCGGATCCCTGAGCTGGGCTGGATCACAGTCTCTCTCCCCCAATGGACATGCTCAGTCAAGACACTGGTGTTCTTTACTATTAATCTACCTTGCTAGGAGAAAAGATAAAAAATTACCTGCAAAAGAAAATTGACTTGTAGAAGACCCCTGAACACTCTGTCCCTTTATTTCGAAGCCAAGCTTTACCTAAAATAATGACAGGTGCCTGCGACTTGCAACCTAAAATTCCCCCATTTTCAGTACATGGAAAAACAGAAGTCAAGAGGCCTGTCAGACTCGTACTCCTGTACTAGGAACCTCAGCCACCGCAGAGAAAAAGGAAAAGCCGATGAGGAAAAGCACAGTAGGGTATTTGGTCTGGGCTCTGCCTTCTGGAGACTGCCAGCGGGTTCCCCTGGGGTGGCAGCTGATTTCCATGGAGCTCTCAGCCAGCTCTGGTCGTAGTTGGCTTCGTTTTGCAACACTGCAATAATGGCAAAACGACAGGAAAGGAAAACAGTACCTAAGGGGTTAGCTCGAGAAAAGTAGCTTCCTTGTGTTGGTCTTTCTCAATTTATTTTTAATATATATATATAAAATATATTTATATATATATAATTTGCTTGCCTGTAAAAAATTTGCGTTCATTAATGTGTTGCTGATGGATCACTTGGGCCTGTACACACCAATTAGCGTGACCACTTCCATCTTAAAAACAGAAATCTAAATATATATATATATTAAGGACTGTGGGTTGTATACAAACTATTGCATACACTTGTGCAAATCTGTCTTGATTTAAAGGAAAAGCAAAACCTGTATAACATTATTACTACTTGAATGCCTCTGTGACTGATTTTTTTTTTTTCATTTTAAATATAAACTTTTTTTGTGGAAAGTATGCTTAATGTTTTATTATTTCCCCCGCCCCATTCCCCTTGTAAATACGTTTTGTTCTGTGTGACTCGGTTCGGAAATAGTTAACTGGTACTGTAATTTGCATTAAATAAAAAGTAGGTTAGCCTGGAAATGAAATTTAAAAAAATAACAAGTGTGTGGTCTTTATTTCAAAAAATTACCCTATTCTTCCCTCCTCCTCTTTCCCTTCTCTGACCCTTGTTCCTCACCCTCATGCCTCTTTCCACTCTGCAAGAATAGGTGGACATGAATCTTTGTAATAATAAAGAAAAAAATCAAGAAATGAGCATGTTTTCTTAAATGAGCTGTGTTATTCCATGCTATTTTTAAAGAGATGCCAGCTTGTCTATGATACTGTTTGATTTGATGGAGAGAGGAACCCTGGGACATAAATATTTCAAATTGAAACCAACCATTCTTCCTTTACCGTCCACCTATAGATGCAAACGTAAGAACCTGTGTAAACTGCTGGCTTTGAATCCTGCACTCATGGTTGTTTGGGTTGTTTTTTTTTTGTTTGTTTTGGGGGTTTTTTTGTTTGTTTTTTTTTGTTTTTTTCTTAAATCATTGGATCCCATTAGTAATGTTATTTGGTGGTGATCTGTAGTTTGTCGAGACCACGTCCAGTGGACCGTTCCTCCAGCAAATCAGCACGTAGCTATCTCTGAGTTGGGTTTCCGGTACTGGATAATGTATGTATTAAACATGACATGTCTATTAGTGCAAAAAAGAAAAAAGAAAAAAAATAAAAATCCTTTTTTGGGCTGGCTGATCTGGCCGAATCCATTCTGTCGCTATCCTAAAGGCTAGATGCGAGGTCATGTGACTGCTGCTTCAATAAAAACAAATTTGTATTGCAAAGAGACTCCTCTTGCTTTGTTTGTGTGCCACAAGCTGCAGTTGTTCCTGAGACACCTCTGCTGGGCTCCAGGCTGGAACCTTCACTCCAGAGGCCCTCCAGGACAAGTGGGAGTAGGGTGGGAAGCAGCCTTTGATGGGTCCACACTTTGCTTGTTGAGTCAGAGTCCCCTTAATTCTCTTCTGATTGCCAAATGTGCATCTGGGAGCTGTTCTGGCCCCTCCTGGGTGCTGGAGCTGTGCTCCTGGAGTAGGTGCCAGCCCACCCCGGCTCTCTGAGCGGGTTTGGGGCTTGGCTTGTGCAGACCCTTCTGCACTGGGGTGACAGGGCCAGGTGGCCACCCACAGCCTGGCTGCCCCAGAAGCAACGCAGTGAGCAGAGCCTGCTGTCCCTTCAATTACCTCTGTACCACAAGGTCACCAGGATTCTGGATGCATCCAACTCACGCTGAGACTGGGACTGCTCTGCTTGGCCAGTCTGGACCTGGTATTCAGGTTGGCCACTTACACCTGCAGACACATTGCTGCTGAAATTACAGCACCTCTCTGAGTGAGTTTATATATTTAAATCTTGCTTCTGGTGGGAGTTCATCACAATCCCTGGTGATTTGGGGTGGTAGTCAGTCATCCTTGGGCACTTCTCTGGATGGACATGCACTGGGGCCTCCCATCTCTTCTGAACTTCCCTCACCTGGAGTGCAAGTTGTGGGCTCTCTTTATGTGCTGTCTTTGCACAGAACTCTCAGCTCCAGTCTCAGATCTCTCTTCTGAGCCAATGTCAGAGCCAAATGAACAGGATTCAAGCAAGCACCTCTTAACTTATTGCTAAGCTGACTGAAAGGGGATCTTCAGCTCCTTCACATCTTTGTAATGTTTCCAATTTTATTTCCTCTGCTGTTGTTTCAAACATCCTCCTTAAACTGTGAGTACCAAAAGCAGCCAGAGGTTCCCTACAGTGCTCTCCCTAGTGTCAATGAAGGCACTGGAGAGCATCTTGTAACTGCTGCCGGTCTGTCTCCTTGCCTAAGGATTTGCATTCACTCTTCCGCATGGAGGATGCAGCTGTCCAGTTTATCCAGCACTCCCTCCCATTTTAACTCCTGCAAGCATTGCCAGTGGGACTGTTACAGTTTCATATAGTGTTTATATTCCAATCACCCTTTTAAAAGATGTAATGTAACACTTTAGCATCAAGAGCCAGTCCTTGCACAACCTTCCAGGGAACATCATTCTCTCAACCTTTGAGAAAATAATTTTTGAGATCCATCTGCGGACCAGGGTCAAATCCACTTGGCTGTTGTTCACCAATGCCTTGGGATGATTTAAAATGCTAATCCAAGCATAAAGCAGCACCAAGCTGAATGCAGTACAAAAGTCTGCTCAACTGATGTGCTTTGTCTTTATCAAGCAAGCTGCCATCTATCTGCATTGGAATTAAGTGTCAGTGTCAAGGCTACTGGTGCCATTTGTTATCTGGAAAGTGACAGCTTTTGGGCTGCTGGTGGGAAGGTCTGAGTGGCTTTCTGTGGCAGAAGAACAAGAGCCACAAAGATGGAGGAGGAGAGAAGTGAGCTGCAAACTGCAGAGGGGAGAGGAGCACTGCAGTTTGTCTGAGGCTCCATGTCCAGTTGCTTGGAGACAGCAAGCCCAATAGATGGTACAACTTCATCAGCCGGCCTGGAACCTTGCTTCTATCCCTGGGCTCCGGGAGTGTCTGGCTGGGCCCTCATCCTGTCTCCCTTGCTAGTCTTGAAGGGTGGTGTTCCTGGCAAAGGACTGGCTTTGCTAGACCAGCTGTGCACAAAGGCTGCAAGACTCGACTGCTCCCAAATCCAAGCTCTGATAGGAAAGGAGGATGTGTAGGTGTCAATGCCCCACAGGGCACAGCAGGAAAGCTAGGCTCTGTCTGGGTGTGTGTTGTACAATGCAAGGTTTTGGAGCAGAGACCAGATCCCCAAAACAAACTCCTGCTGGAGATCATCTCAGGTGAGAGTGCAGGTGAGCGCTCAGGGCTGCAAGGGAGAACTGGATTTCACAGCAAACACCTGCCTTTGGTCAGTGCAGGAATGCAGCCCTGGATCTTGCTGCACACCCAGTTAATTCCTGATGCCCTGGCACAGATATTTTCTTGGTGTATCCTATTACTCCCTGAGTGTGCATGCAGTTGGGTAGGTGTCCCATTCAGTCAGTGGAGTTAAAACTTTCTCTTCCAGAATTTCCCTCCTCTCTGTATCGCTTCTCTGCTAACATACTCCAGAAGTAAGGCTGGGTCCTCCAGGCCAACTGGGGGATGAGGAGTCTCTTCCCTTGTGGAAGCTTGTGAGTGGCTGCAGCAGGGTGTTTCTGACCAGGGTGCTCTGCCCAAGCCCAGTGCCATCTGCACAGGCCCCTCACTTGCTACAGAGCGAGAAACCAGCTGTGGGCAAACAAACCCTCTGCCTGGCAGAGCACAAGGATCTGTCCTAGCAGAGGAGCCACAGGTCCTGTGTACAGTGGCAGCCCAGGGAAGTAAGAATGAAATTTCATTGCTAAGGAGAGAGATTGAGGGGTTTGGGCTTTTTAGTTGGTATTTTTTTTCCCTAAACATGGTTTCTAGAAACTGGTGGGAAGGCAGGAGTTAGAGCAGGACTGTTCATTATCACTGGCTGCTTGACCTCCCTCTGCTTTACCTCTAAGTGCTGAGCAGTCACAGAGTCCAGATACCTGCTGCTCCCACTGGGATGTGTGGCAGGTCCTGTCAGAGGGAGACGGAGGCTGCAGGGAGTGAGACAGTCTGAGGTGTGTGGTGGGAGCAGCACTGGAGCTTGAGAGGAAGCAAAGGGCATTCCCACCCCTCTCACCAGATCCCTGTTATCACCCTCCACAACTCCCCTAGAGGAGGCTGCAGCCAGGTGGGGATTGATCTCTTCTCCCAGGTAACAAGCAAGAGGACAAGAGGAAATGGGCTCAAGTTGTACAGGGAACGGTTTTCATTGGATATTAGGAAAAAAATTCTTCACCGAAAGGGATATCAAGACCTGGAGCAGGCTGCCCAGGGAGGTGGTGGAGCCACCCACTATGCCTGGAGATACCCCCAGTGCCTGGATATGCCTGGCACTTGGGGACGTGGTTTAGTGGTGGACTGGCAGTGCTGCATAATTGTTGGATTTGGTGACTTTAGAGGTCCTCTACAACCTAAACAATTCTATGATTGTTTCCTCTGGCATAACAGCAGCCATACCCTCCTCCTCCCTTCTGCAGTTCATTCCTGTAATCAAATCCTTTGCTAGGCCAGAGTGCTCAGGAAGGAGGAAGTGTTGCTTACTGGAAAAACCCAGGTGGTTTGAGAACATTTTTACTCAAGGAGATCATTGATGTTGTTTGGAATGCTGCCATAAGTTAGCAGCCCTGGGAAAAGGGACTGCCCAGCTGGGGACTCTTTGGACCATCTCAGTTACACCTCTTTTAAGATTTTTGTTTCACAGCACCAGGCCTAAGAAGAGGTTGGTCAATGGAAGCTGTTTCTGCTGGAGACAACAGATTTGGGGCCTGCACAGCATTGAAAAAATGGTTTGCATTTGACTGGAGGCAGAAAAGTTATGTTGGCAGGTAGAGAGAGGCTTCAATTCAACAGGTAAGAAACCAACAGTCTCACAAGAGGCTGCTACTGACTCAGTAACAAACACAAGGGAGACTCTTAGGATCAATCCTGCAGCAGCCCAGGGAGAGCAGCAAATGCAGCTTTTAAGTCTCTACCACCTTTATCTCACTGCAATCGGCACTGCAGGGGCAGCGGATGCTCCCGGCTGCTCCCCAGGGACAAGGACCAACATCCCCAGCACTGACTGAGAAGCTCCAGGATGGGCCAGGAGTGCAGGCTGCCATGTGAGCTCTATGCTGGGGGAATTGGATGGGATAAATCTCATCTGGTTGGGCTCTGCAGTGGTCCAAGCCACTATAGAGCAGTGAGCAGCTGCAACAGTGAGTGTTGGCAGGAGCAGCCGCAGTTGTCAGGTCCATTGGGGATGGTGTGCTGAGCCAGGCAGTGCATGTGGGTACAAGTAAGCAGCCCTACAGGAAGGAAGGGGGAATAGGGCATCCAAGTGCTACTTGAAGGATTGGAATGTGGCACATGGGAGAAGGCCAAGACAAGGAGCCTTGACTCCAGCCAGAAGTGGAGGAAAAGGTGTGTGGGGTTGATGCAGTGTGTGGGAGAAAAGGAAGTATGAGAGGGAATGAATTATGTGACCAGAGCAGAGAGCCAGAGCTGCCCTGCTCCACGGGTTTCAGCATACACCCTTCCCCTCGGCATGCTGGCGTTTTCTGTCTCATGCAAACAGTGTCTATTGAGATCTTTTCCTTGCCAGTTCTGCTTCAGGCAGTGGCTGGGAGGAGAGGTGGGGACGTTGGTCCAGGGTGGTCCCAGGAAAATTGAATTTACTAATCCAGGTCTACATTCTGTCTCAGGGAGTTGGCAGTTTTGGCAGGTGTTCAAACCAATTCCTGCCCCTGGTGGAGTGGACAGCAGACACAAGAAACAAAAAGCTCCCCATCCAAGCCCAGGCCAACTTCTGGAGGGCACTGTGATGAGGAGGCTGGATGCCAGCATGATACTAATTCACCAATCATAAAAACACAGAAAAAGTTGCATGAACAGGACTTTGGTGAAAGCAGGGAAACAGGACTTGGAGGAGACAGTCAGCAATAATGCAATTAGGCCTTGTTAAAAACCTTGAGCCTGTGAGGACCATACTTGTAGGGTAAATTCCACTCTCCAAAAAAAATTGCGTGAGGGCTGAACTGAGCTCAATGGAGTATCAGGCAAGTCCCGCACAATTGCAAGACCAGGAGCGGAGGGAACAGCTGTGCTCAGAAAGTGGCAGGAACTCTTTTAACAGAAGCACACTCAGGTCTATGGCAGCAGCTTTTGTGATGGTTATGTTGCTTTTAAGGGAGGCAGGAGACATGGGGGAGTGTGGGTTTGGTGTGGTTTTCTGTTGACAGAAATGCAGACACTGTACATTTCCAGTAAACAAGGACCCAAAGTCCTTTTTGATGAACTGAACTTGGTGCTGGATTTTCTCTTCCCACACCACCAGATCTGTATTGGAAGGGAGGCTCTGGGACAATTTGCATTGATTCATTCATTTACTGCAGAGACCAATTTTTCACCATTCTCAGGGTGCAGTGACCCCAGAGATCTGTTTGGCTCAGCCTGTCTCCCCCACCTGCCAGGAGACAGGAGCCAGCAGAGCAGCACATCCAGGCACCCTCCCTGCAGACAGCTGGTGAAAGAAAAGAGGGACACGCTGAATTTGCCCCATATTCCCATTGCATTGGTGTAATCCTGGAGGCATCTGCTGTGTTTGTTTCAGGTACGGGCTTCTCCCCAGGGCTGTTTTGTCTCCTGCTAGGAGAGGGAATGGTACATTCTTATGCTGTTGATTTATGATCCCAATTTCCTCTCACTGTGCTCATTTTCTTTCTCAAAGTACATTCTGCAAAGCTTGAGGAAAAAAAAAAACACATGACAACTGAAAGCAGTTTCTACAGAAGAGTTTTCTGCAGGAATCCTGCCGTGGCCTTCAGTTTACATGCTAGGCAATGTCATGTGGAAAAGATGGCTTTACCGTGATGGTGTCCCTTAAATCATAATAGAAGCTGAGACATTTATAGTTCAGCCTGGAGTCCCCTGCAGCATCTGGAGTCCCCTGCACCCTCATCATGCAGAGCTGTATCCCTGCAGAAGACCACAGTGACGCAACCTCTGTCCATTCCCACACCTTTTGGAATAGTTATCTTTTAAAACCACATCAAATTGAGCCACCTGCAGAATGTTTATTTTGACAGACTATCTTCAGAAATGCAGCAAATGCCTCAGTGGATGAGTTCTTCTTCTACTCTTCTGCTGCATCAAGTTTTCCATGTCTCTCCTATTACATTGGATCTTGTAATTCGTGTTACAAGAACATGAACCTCCTTTGAACCTCCTTCATGTTACATGAACATGAACCTCCTTTTAACCAGGCTAAATTTGTCCAAGGTGGCCTGAGGCTACAGAGCCGATCTCTGCACAGCTTCTCCTCCCACACTGTGGAGAGTGTTTTGTTCTGTATTTTTTTATTTGCAACCTTCCCTTTTACTGACTAGCTACGAATACCCATGAGAATTGCCTCAAATCCCCTGTCCCTGATGGGATCATCCTCACAGTGTTAACTAATACTGGTCACCCCTCCAACTCCTGCCAGAAGTTGCAGCACTTGCAGAGGCTGCCTGACCCCAGCAGTCCCCTGGTGCCCCCTGGTTCAGCGACCTGGAGACCAGCGGTGCTTTGGTGCGGCTCTTTCCTCTCTCCAGCTGCTATTTACTCCCTAGTGGAACACAGCGGTATCCAAACTTCTTTCTCCTCTCCCTCCTTTTCCTCTCCCCTCCCTGTAAATTCCTTTCCCTGTACCCTGCCCCAGCCTAACCCACAAAACAAAGACCCGATGCAGAATTTTTACAGGAATGCATTAATGAGCACCATTTTTGACCAGCTGCTGTTTTGTGTTATGTGGGAAAGGCAGTGGTTGGGATTAGCCAAACCACACCTGAGCTTTGCAGCACAAGGAAAAGACAATCCACAAGGAGAAATGATGGCAGCAGGGAGAGATCAGCCCATTATCCCCACAGCACTGAAGGCTAGTACTGCTGTTGGCTGCATAAGCTGCAGCCATCAATGAATGAGCATTTTGGGTGTGGTGGTGTGGCTGTGCCCGCCCCTCCAAAATGTAGTTTTTGGTGTAAATGTTCCTTTATGCGCTAAGGCCACAGCCCTCGGGAATTCTGACACGTGAGCGCTGGAGAGCTGAGAAAGCCTTGAGCTCTGTGAGGGATGCACTGCGCCTGTCTGAGCCCGCTGCTTCCTGACATCCGGAGCTGGAGCACCCCTTTGCCTGCAAACACGACAAAGCCAGCACACACCAAAGCCAGCATCCTTTCTGTGAAGCCCTCAGAGCTGGAGAGTCAGAGTGACTAACACTTTTCCAAGAAAAATAAGATTCTTCCAGAACTGCTCTTTGCAGTGATAAAAAAAGCATGAAGTGGTCAGCCCGAAGAGTAACATTTCTGGAAAATACATTCAGTCCTGCCATGCCCATGTCATCCTGCTACCACCTAGGTTTGTGCCAGACACTGCCTGCTTGTCAGAAACCACCCTGCTGAGGTCAGGGACACCTTTTCTTTCTCCAAGGACTAATGATGTGAAAAGATGATGCAAAATCTGACTGGCTTTGTTCAGCTGTGTGAGATGTTACATAGTGATTCGTGTCATTATGGGATCATGTGTCACCATGGGATCAATATAAACAAGAATACTGAACTCAAAGTAAAGCATGGACACGAGACACAGGAAAATATAATGATTTCATTTGTTTAAATCACTTTGCTGTGAACTGTTGGGTTTTTTGTTTTTCTGTATTTTTTTCTGTATTATTATTTTGCCACTATAATGATGAATTGTATCCACTTTTTATGTATAAGGAAAGCACGGGCTTGTGCAAACATGAACAGACTTGTTACTGCTGTTACCTGCTTGCTGGGAGTGTAACCTGACAACATGTTTGAGCCTTGTCCAGACCTGGCAGGGGCTTGTAGCCACTGCTACTTGAGTGGTAACCAACATGTTCGGGCTTCCTCGGACTTGTACCCCAGCACAGCAGGCATGACATGGTCCCACCAGAAACTGCCTGTAAAAGGGGCAACGACCGGGGGTAGGACGGATGTGTTGGTGGAGTGTGGACTTCCCACATCCCCAGCACTGCTTGCCCGTTCCTTATCAACAAATTAATAAATTGTCTTATTGATTGACCTACCCGACTGTGGTGAGTAAATTTATACCAAATTTGGTGACTCCGACACAATGAATTTCCATTTTCCGGGGGAGAACAACTGATCCAGGGGAGGCACGCCTCACCTTTGGTGGCCTCAGGTGACTGTTGGCCTCCACTGGGATAGGAAATTCATAAAATACATAGGGCACGGGCAAGGAATTCGAGCTGCTGGAGAAAAACTGCAGAAAATTACCCGCAAATTCTTGTGCATGAAGATCCAGGCCTGGACACTGGACTGTAAGTATCGCTTGTTTGGGTGGTGTGTGACTGGTCTACCATTGAGGCGTAACTTTGTTACGAGGCGAGTGCGGAGTTCTTCTAGCCTCGGTTAGGACTTCTCCTGAGAGAAGCAGCAGGCGAAGGAATGAAGCAACTGAAGAAGGGACTTTTAAATAAAATCAGAGGCAGAGCACTTGTCGAAGGGACTTAGAATAAAGTCAAGGGCCGGAGGCGTTTGTCAAAGGGATTTTATTTAAAAGGTTGGAGCTGGAGGCACTGAAGGACCAGTCAGGAATGGGTCAGGTTTGCAAGAAACCTCAAGACCCAAGTACTGAGGGTTCAGGTAAGAACCAGGGTTCACATAAGAACCGGGGTACAAAGGATAAAGGGAGCACATTACCGGATATTCCTCAGGACAGTCCCCTGGGGATTATGTTAAAACATTGGGACTATTGGGAAGAGATAAAAAGTAAGGAAAAGTTATTCAGTACTGTATGGTTACTTGAACCAGGGAAATGATAAGACCTGACAATTTGTTTTGGCCCATGTACGGGTCTTTTGAGAGTTGGATATGTCAGGCACTGAACAAATATGTAAACCAGAAAAAACCTTTTAATCGAGAAGAAAGTGAGCATGCAACATGCTGGCGTGGGAATGGGCTGTTGCTATTATAAGCCTTAAGGACTAAAGGGGAGGCTGAAAAGGATCAAAAGCCCTGGGACCCTTTAGATAACCTTCCCCCTCCTTACCCTCCACAAGCACCACTACCCACACCAGACAACACTTGGAACCAGAGAGCACACAGCCAAAACACGGCTTTGGCTTTTCTAAACCCGGCTCCCCCTCCCCCTTCCCCAAGGAACACCACACCTCCTGTAGTAAAAAATTGCTGAAAAGGTAAAGCCGGAATTATGGTATTAAAAGAAGAGACAAGTGATGAAGAAAGTGGGGGTCAGTTATATCCACTACGAGAAATCCTGCTAGGGGGAAATCTGGGGGGATAGGATACGTAAATGTACCCCTAGATGCCGGGGATGTGAGAGCATTTAAAAAGGAAATGGGAAAGTTGCTGGAAGACCTGTTAGGAGTATTGGACCAGTTAGAGCAGTTTTTTGGGACCAAATACCAATACCTGGGGGGAGATCCAATCTATATTAGGGATTCTATTCACCATAAAAGAAAGGCAGATAGTTGGATAAGGTGGAATGAGGGTATGGGAAAGGGCACACCAGCAGGGGCCACCAGGTGATCAGAAATGGCCAAACGTAGACCCCAAATGGAATCATAATGCGGCCCCTGATTGGCAAAATAGGATAGATCTTAGAAATATAATGATTCAGGGAATCAAGGAAGCAGTTATTAAGAATCAAAAAATTAACAAAGCCTTCAGTGAACATCAGGGGGAGGATAAGTCTCCCACAGCTTGGATGGAAAGACTCAGAAAAAATTTACAAAAGTGTTCAGGGGTGGACCCAGATACAGCGATAGGAGAAGCATTATTAAAGACTCAATTCATTGCAAAATCGTGGGGTGATATAAGGAAGAAATTGGAAAAATTAGATGATTGGCAAGATAGAGGATTGCAAGAACTTTTGCGAGAAGCACAGAAAGTGTATGTAAGAAGGGATGAAGAAAAAGCAAAAGCCAAAGCCAAATTATTTGTTGTAGCAGTAAGAGAAACTCAAAAGAGAACCCTGAATCAGAAAAACTCGAGAAAAAGTTCCTCAAGAGATGGGAGAATTAAGAGGAGTAGTAACACTCTTCCTACTTGTTCCTATTGTCAAAAAAAAAAAAAAAAGAAAGAAAGAAAAAAGACATTTAAAGAAGGACTGCAGAAAATGGAGAATAGAGGAAACAATATTTGAGGAACAACAATGGGGGTGTCAGGGGCTCTATTTCTTGGGGACTAGAACACTGAAGGAGCCCTTGATAAAGTTAAAACTAGGTCCCCAAGTGGAAGAATTTGAATTTTTATTAGACACCAGGGTGGAAAAATCTACAGTTCAAATTTTGCCAAATGGATGCAGACCAAGCAAGGAAAAGGCTGAAGTAATTGGAGCAAAATGAGAGGCTATTAGAGTCCCAGTAATAAAAGATGTGACAATAGAATTGACAAATAAAATAGTTCTAAATAATCTACTATTAGTTCTGGAAGCGGACTTTAACTTGCTAGGGAGAGATTTAATGTTGGCATTGGAATTAAGGGTAATACCCCAAGACAATGAGCTAAAAGTACAAGCATATAAATTAACTGTGCAAGATGAGGAACAAATACACCCTAAGGTTTGGTCCACTCTGGGGGAAATTAGAAAATTAAACACTGAACCTATTATTGTTAATATTATTAACCCTGAATTCCTGATAAGGGTAAGGCAGTATCCCATTTCCTTAGAAGGAAGAAAAGGACTAAAACCTATAATTGACGGATTGATTAAGCAAGGTAGGTTAGAACCATGCGCATCTCCCCATAACACCCCAATACTACCAATAAAAAAGGGAGATGGCAGTTACTGTCTGGTCCAAGATTTAAGAGCTATGGACCACAGAACTTTAACTTGAATTTCTGTGGTGGCAAATCCATATACCTTGCTTAACCAAATACCCCCTGAATTTGTATGGTACAATGTAGTGGATCTAAAGGCTGCTTTCTGGGCCTGCCAACTAGCAGAAGAAAGCCAAAACGTTTTTGCATTTGAATGGCAGGACTCTGAGACTCGAAGGAGACAACAGTTAAGGGGGGCTGTATTGCCATAGGGATTTACAGAATCCCCTAACTTATTCGGGCAAGCCTTGGAAAAATTGCTACAGGAGAATTGGGAATTTGAACAACCCAAAGGAAGTAAATTGGTTCAATACATAGATGATCTTTTGGTAGCAGGAAAAACTCAGGAGGAAGTATGTGAGACAACAATAAAATTGTTAAACTTTTTAGGAGACAAGGGATTAAAGGTATCAAAATCCAAATTTACAGTTTACAGAAGCCAAGGTGAAATATTTAAGAGCATTGGCTGAGTAGGGGAACAAAGAAACTGGACCCCGAACAAGTTTCTGGGATTTTAGCCTGATCACCTCCTAAAACAAAATGAGAAGTTAGACAATTATTAGGACTTTTGGGATATTGTAGGCAATGGATAGAGGGATACAGTCAGAAGGTAAAATTTTTGTATGAGAAACTTACTCAGCATGTTCTTAAATGCAACAACGAGGATGATGAGAAGTTGGAACAGGTTAAGGCAGCATTAATACAGGCCCCACTATTAACTCTGCCAGATTTAAATAAAAACTTTCAACCGTTTGTAAGCTCAGCGGATCAAATGGCATATGGGGTACTTACTTGAGACCTCCCCAGAAAGAAACCAGTAGGATTTTATTCAAAGTTATTAGATCCAGTAAGTCGTGGATGGCCCATTTGTTTACAGGCCTTAGTAGCCACAGCACTTTTGACAGAAGCCAGAAAACTTTTGGGGCTCCTATGACTGTGTATACTCACCATAACGTTAGGAGCATATTAAATCAAAAGGCTGAAAAATGACTCACAGATAGTCGAATTCTAAAATATCCTTACGCTATCCTTACGCATTCTCCTGAGCTGGAATTAAAAGTAACTACCTCACAAAATCTGGCTCAGTTTATGGGATGCCCACTGAAGATGGGGGTTTGTCTCACAGTTTTGATAGGATTTGATAGGAGTACAGATAGGAGTACAAATCTCACAGATTTGATAGGAGTACAAACAAAGGTTAGACCAGATTTGAGTGAGGTAGAACTTGAGGAAGGGGATTGATATTTTGTAGATGGATCATCTTGAATTTGTTGAAGGGAAACAAAAATCAGGATATACAATTGTTAATGGGCAGAGTCTGTCAGTGTGTGAAAGGGGAAAGTTAAGTCCCAGCTGGTTAGCTCAGGCATGTGAGTTGTATGCCTTGTACAAGGCCTTAGTATTAAAAAAAAGGGAAAAAAGGGACAATATATACAGATTCAAAATATGCTTTTGGAATAGTACACACATTTGGAAAAATCTGGAAAGAAAGAGTACTAATAAATACTCAGGGAAAGGGACTAGTTCACAAAGATCTAATCCAAAAGATTTTGGGGGCTTTGCAAGAGCCAGAAGAAATAGCAGTAGTGCATTTTAAAGGCCACCATGTGCATGTTAAAGGGAATGAGTTTTCTGATTAGAGGAAACAGCTTAGCAGATCAGGCAGCAAAGGAAGCAGCCCTGAAACCTGGTGAGATATCTAAATTACAAGTATTGAGTGAAAAGCCAGAAAAGAAAACACATTTAATTTACAGTCCTCAAGAATTAAATATTATTTAAAAATCAGGGGCTGAACAGAAGAAAGGAAGAAGGATTTTAAAGGATGGAAGGGAAATACTTCCAAAATCTCAGACCAGGGGAATTTTAAAACAATGACACCAAGAAACCCACTGGGGAACTAGGGCCTTGTGTGACCATTTTTTGAAATTTTATGGGTATATAGGAGTATTGGAGATGGAACCCAAAAATAAATAACCCAGGGGTGTTTAACATGTCAAAAGGTGAACAAAAAGGCAATGAGACAGACCCCTTTAGGGGGAAGAAAAGTAGCATTCCATCCTTTTGAAAGAATACAGATATCTTCTACTGAGCTTCCAAAAGTTAATTGCAGGAAATATTTGTTAGTAGTGGTAGATCAACTTGCTCATTGGGTAGAAGCATACCCTGCTACAAGGGCCACAGTAAGATTTGTAGCAAAAATATTATTAGAACAAATGACACAATGATTTGGGATGATTGCAGCATTTGATTCAGACCAGGGGATGCATTTCACCTCAAAAATTATTAAAATTTTAGCACAAATGTTAAACATTACCTGGGAATATCATACTCCATGGCATCCTCAGAGTTCAGGCAGAGTAGAAAGAATGAACCAAACCCTAAAGCAACAATTGACTAAGTTAATGATTGAAACTATAATGTCATGGGTAAAATGCCTACCACTAGCATTATTACATATAAGGACTCTTCCAAATGCTAACACGGGACCGTCAGTCTATGAAATGTTGTACAGAATGCCATATTCCCAGGAAATACCACACAACCCTATAGTAATAGAAGTTTACACTATTCAAAAATACATACAAACTATCAGAATGTAGACTATTTAAGAAAGTAAGGGATATTCATGCTCAATCAGTATGCCCTAGTTTTAACATTCACAATATCAATCCAGGAGACTGGGTACTGATAAAAGGGTGGAAAGAAGAAAACTTAACCCCTAAATGGGAAGGGCCGTATTTAACTCTTTTAACTACAGAAACAGCTGTGTGGACTGCTGAAAAGAGATGGACACGTCCCTCTCGAGTTAAAGGACCAGTACAACTTCTTCTGAACCTAAACGGAAAGTTGCCTCCACGCCAAGGGACCTATGAGTAAAATTCCGAAAGCAACCCTGATAAAGTTGACTCACATCATGGCAACCAGTTAAATAACTTTTAAGATATTCCAAGGAAGTAATTTCTCAAACTCCTAACTACAATCGTAAACTTAGAGTATGTTTTTGCTATCTTAAGTGTGAGAATTTGTGGTATAGACATAGTACAGGGGAAAAAAACCTGGAGAGTCCCCTCTGTTGTGAATATGCAAAAAAACAAAAAGAGAGAGCAGACAAAGCAAACACTTAGGATTGCAATTCAGGTGGGCATTGGGTACCTAAATATTTATATATTTAGGCTAAAAGTTGAGACAAGGTTAAAACCTGGTTAAAAGGGGGTAAAAGCACATTATAAATTACAGGAGGGCAAGAACGAATTGATCTCTATTCTTGCTACTGAGAAGATGCATTAATCAACTCAGTAGGCTGGGCAGGTAGAGGAATAAATCATACAGAATCTGTTAAATGGTGGATACTAATGTGCTTAATACCTCTACAAGCTAATGGGGACTGCTCAAAATGCTACCAGCTTGTATGTATTAGCTGCCACACTGAATATGTATTTGCAGCCAACACTCACATGAATTCTGTGTGCTATGACCAGCATCAATTAGAATCATGTGACATAGCTGGATGATCATTTTGGGTAACCCAAAGTCTTGCACCAGGAAGAATGTGGCTGGGTTTGCCTTGTCCCAAGGGACAAGAATATATTTGTTTTACTAAAGAAGGCATGTGAGGCCTTACAGACAATGGGGGTGGGGGTGTGTTCAGGACAAATTTCAGGCACAATTAGTAAAGAATGTTCCAGAAACAATTGAAAGAAATAGCAAAAATATATTATAATAAACCCCAGAAAATTCAGGATCTATATTCCAACATATGGGAACACCTTTCAGAAATAGAATTGCCCACTCTAGGAAAGAATTTGTTTGTAAATTTAGTGGAAAGGATTGCAGGAGAACTAAACACGTCCATTTGCTGGGTTTGTGGAGGAGCATTAATGGCTGAACAATGGCCGTGGAAAGGTGAAGGATTGGATATCACTCAAATACTTAAATGGAATTGAACAGAAATTGCTGAACAAGGACACAGGTCAGAGGGGTGGGTTTTGATTCATACAGTTGTGGGTCAAGAATGTATTGCCAGAGAAGGGAAATCAAGGATTTTTTAAAGGGTAGGCAAAACCCCATGCAAAAGGCTATATACCACAAATTCAAGTGCTATCTGGTGGTGGTCAAAAAGGCCAAATGGATATTGGAGCATGCAAAACAAAGCTAACTGTACTTTTAATGAAACAGAAAAATTGTTTTGGTGTAGTAAGACTAATGCCAACCCTTTTGAAGGAACAGACACATTAAAAAGGTTCTGGGAAAACCCCCAAGACACTGTAGGGGATTGGAAAGCTCCAGACAGAATGTTTTAATTTGCAGAGAAAGAGCATATAGTCAGTTACCCTCAAATTGGAAAGGTAGCTGTACCATAGGAATTATTCAACCTGGATTCTTACTCTTAGAAAGAACAAAAGGAAACACTCTTGGGAGGCCTTTGTATGAGCATCTAGAAGTAAGCTCAAAGAGAGATCTCATCCAAGGAACCCAGAAATGAAGGAATGATGAGTGGCCTCCTGAGCGGATAATAGAAACTTATGGACCTGCTACTTGGGCACAAGACGGCAGTTGGGGATATAGAACTCCCATTTATATGCTTAACCAAATTATCAGACTTCAAGCAGTAATAGAAATAATAACCAATAAAACAGCCCAAGGCTTAGAATTAATAGCTAAACAAATGTCTCAAACCTGAGCAGCAGTGCACCAAAACCACATGACATTGGATTATTTGTTAGCTGAAGAACGTGGAGTTTGTGGAAAGTTTAACCTGTCTGAATGTTGTTTACAAATTGATGACAACTGAGAAGTTACTCCAGCTAGCAGAAGATTTTAAATGACTTGCACATGTCCCAGTTCAAAAACGGAATTCCATCCTTCAAGGAACTTGGTGGAACCAATTGTTTGATAGAGTCTGTTGGAAGAAAGTGGGACTCATGATACTCTGTTCAGTACTAGGTTTACTGTTTTTACCATGTCTAATTCCATGTTTTACTTGACTCATACACTCAGTAATCCAAGACATGCAAATATCAGCCATCCCCATTGATCCTGGACTTGCTGCCTCAGAGAAAACTCACAAACTAATGATATTAACTGAAAATAAAAAGAAACAAACTCCCCCACAAAAACCACTATCTCGATTTGGAAAACAGTCACAAATCAATGAGATAAAAAAGAAGATGATGGATTGTGAGATGCTACATAGTGATCCGTGTCATTATGGGATCATGTGTCACCATGGGATCAATATAAACAAGAATACTGAACTCAAAGTAAAGCATGGACACGAGACACAGGAAAATATAATGATTTCATTTGTTTAAATCACTTTGCTGTGAACTGTTGGGTTTTTTGTTTTTCTGTATTTTTTTCTGTATTATTATTTTGCCACTATAATGATGAATTGTATCCACTTTTTATGTATAAGGAAAGCACGGGCTTGTGCAAACATGAACAGACTTGTTACTGCTGTTACCTGCTTGCTGGGAGTGTAACCTGACAACATGTTTGAGCCTTGTCCAGACCTGGCAGGGGCTTGTAGCCACTGCTACTTGAGTGGTAACCAACATGTTCGGGCTTCCTCGGACTTGTACCCCAGCACAGCAGGCATGACATGGTCCCACCAGAAACTGCCTGTAAAAGGGGCAACGACCGGGGGTAGGACGGATGTGTTGGTGGAGTGTGGACTTCCCACATCCCCAGCACTGCTTGCCCGTTCCTTATCAACAAATTAATAAATTGCCTTATTGATTGACCCACCCGACTGTGGTGAGTAAATTTATAATAGGTGCAATGCTTCATTAATAGCAGCGCTAATGCAGAAAGCCACTGAACCTTACACCACTAAGGAAATCACAGGAACATGCTTGTCTGTGGATGGTCTCAACTCAAAATTTCCCACATATGGAGTATTATTTCTTTTAATGTTATTGAAGCAAGGAAATACCACCAAAAGCCCAGGTTCAGATTTTTATTGGTCTGTGCCAGGAAAATAAACAAGGAATGCTAACACTGCTCTCTTACTCAAGCTTCTCTAAATAATCAGAAGAGAAAAATTAGCTAATGAAGTCCACAGAAAATTGGGGAGAGAGTGGAGGAAGCTGCCACACCAAAATGTATACAGAATGGTTCAGGACACACTGCTGGCAGGCAGCAGGAGGGACAGTCCAAAGAAGAGAGAGGGCTTTCCATTCAGGGTGCCCTGAAAAAGTAAATATAAGTGCTTCCCTTTCCCTCACCATGCTCTGAACTCAAATTACAGAGGAGAAGGGAAACTCACTTCACTCATCTTCTGTCCTAGGAGGCTGTAGGATCCTTGTGGAAGCCTTGTTCAAGTTCACTTGCAACTGTGGCAGGCTGAGTGCTGTCAGCTGCACTTGGTTCAGTAGCTGTCCCACTCAGACCTGTGCTGGCAGTCCCAGGAGGAGAATCCTCCTTTCTCTTGGCGGCAGATGCTTCCTGATGCGGTGTCAGATCAGCAAGACCCCTCTCTGTGTCCCTGTGGATGATCCGATGAGCAGCGTAGATGTGTTTTCTTTGGGACTGCCTCACTATGCAGAAAAAGAGGTAAGGTTTTTACTTGGAAATGTACAGCAAAGTGTTCTCTGTAGGGGAGAAGGACGGAATAGCATTTAGCAATCCTGCAGCTGTGGAAAAGTCTGTCTCAGAAAAAAAAAAAAATCACGCCCTTCTAACTTTGGCTGAAAGTGTTCTACTGCCACCTAATAGCAGCAACCAACTTTGCATTTCACTTTGAAGACTGGCCCCCACAGTGGGAAGCACAGCCAAAGTGCTCTCCTTCCCAGCTTTGGGATCAACTGCCCAGAATATATTAGCAGGCTTTAAAATAACTTCTCCTTCAGTGTCTGTTAATTGCAGCCAGTCTCTGGAAGAATCCTAAAATCTGCCAGCTGAAATCTGCCATCTCCTGTGCCAGGATTTGACCTGCACTGAGAAACTCAGTGAGTTCAAAATAAGACTCAGAGCCACAAATGACACATGAAGTCACCTACCTTGTCACCTCCCCTCAGCTACTGCAGGATTGCCTCCTTTCATCCAAAGTAATTTGTATTTCCAACCCACCTTCTGGGAAATAATTACCCAAGCCTAAATGTTCACCCTACAGCTCCCTTTATTGCTCTTCACTATTCTTTGTTCTCCCTTTCCCCCTTTATTTCAGTCATGGGGATTGAAGTACTGTGTGCCTTAAGGAAGGTGTGAGGAATGATGCAGGAACAAGGGCTGGCTTTTATCCTGTCACTTCCCTATAGAAGTCCAAGACTTACTTTGTCCTGTTTCAAGGCTGAGCTGCACTTAAGACCCTGAATCTGAAGGACTGGTGTCCTACATGCTGGCACACAGTTCTGCTATCCCTGTCTCCGTCACTCAGCATTACCAACCCACCCTGTTTTTGTCCATCTCCCAGGTCCACTTTGTCAACAATGAATGCAACTGGATCTCACTTGCATTTGAAAAGCTGACCTTGACCAGCCAGCCCTCATACCCAGGAGAGGTTTCTCTACCCAAAGCATTTTGGCTTCGATTGTGTTTGCATCAACTGTATCAATTGTACTTGGAATACTCTCCTGGAATTGCTGCAGTCTCTTTCTCCATACACAGTGAATTCCACCTAAAGGACAGCATGCTGAAATTGGTGAGTGCCTGTCCTTTTCTAAGCAAGGTCATTCCTATCAGTACAGTGACTTCTACTTCCACTGAGGCAAGGTTCAGAATTGAGGTGCAGAGGATTTTCAGCATGAGCCACTATTGGATAATCCCTGCTTTTATGCATCAAAATGCAACAGAACGAGGAGGAAAAAAAAATCCCAAACTAGGTAATGGCAAAACAGAGGTATTTAAGGGGAAGCTAAACTATAGGCAAAGACTGAACCTGCAGGCCCTCAAATCTTTGTTCTACAAATGGATTTTCTCCTTTGACAGGGCAGATAACCATGCTCTTAGATCACTTCCTGATAGTTTCAAGGAAGGTGAATGCTCAAGCATGGGCCAGGTTGCTAAAACACAGTTTCATAATGAGTAATTTGGCTCACTATAGGGAAGGCTTTGAAAGTCACCACAAAAATGCAAGACACTAATGTGTTTATGAGATCTAATGGAATTCCTTGATACTATTTCCTTTGGATTTCTATGGAATAGTTAATGATTCTGCTTCCCTGAAAGTATCACTGTGCAGGAGGTTTACAGCAGGGTGTGTTCATCAGAATGTACATCTGGTAGAATTCAACTGTCTTTAGTGAATGGAGCCCCCTCCACCCCATGCAGCAACAGCAGAAGAGAGTATGAGCCAGGTCTCTTCCTGACATTTGATTTCTGCCATCACAAGAATATTGTGACAAATTTCCCCTGATCGCATTTGAACGAGCTCTCTTACTTAATTGCCTACTGCTCTATTCCACCAGCATCCACTTTAATTTTTAATTTGGTCTAGCTCTGCTTTCCAGGCAAACTCACTGTAGCTAGCACAGATTCTGAAAATTTTTTTCTTCTGTTTGGGAGTGCTTCTGAGGTGCTTTGTTCATTAGCTGCTGTTGCATTTAAGCCAAGTATGTATTTTGAGCTTTGATGTATGTCCTCAGTCCAGAATGCTAAGCCATCTCCAGGTCTTCTTTCTGCTCTCCTCTCTGAGACAAGCTAACCTGTGTTAGTGTCTGAGCTGCAGGCTCCATTGACTACAATTACATCACCTGCTCTGTCTGGAAGGCTGGCAGAAGCAGTGCTGGAGTGAAGGGAGCTGATTTAAGCTTAAACAGAACTGCCATCTACAGAACAGGTCCTGTTATTGTGGCAAGGCAGAAGCCAGGAAGAAGAAAGACTGCACAATTCAGAGACCACAAAATGTGTACTCAGGGTTTGTGTTTTCATTCACAAAGCAATAAAAGAGGCAATGAACTAAGTGCCTTTGCTGTCAAGGCAGAGAAGTGCACTGCGGCAAGGACCCCTTCAAGCTCTGTTGTGATGTGATTGCTTTGCTTAGGTCACATTTACTTTCTGTGGGTGACTGGTTTAGTCACAGTCTTCCACCTGTGCTGGTCAGTGAAAACATCCCACTTAGGAACAGCTACTTATCAATGACATTACTCAATGCAATACACAGGTTTTCAGTGCCTTTTCCTCTGTATTTTGACAGATGCCATTCCATTTCTGTCAAACAACCCTTACAACTCTGAGGTTATCTCCTTACAACATGATGCCACTACAGCCAACCTTAAAACTTTACCTCTTGCTCTCAGCCAGCTGGGGAGGAGAGGGAAGCACCGGAAAGTATATAACCTTCCTTCCATATAGGACATATATTTAAATAATTTGCTTGCTAAAGTCCTCTGCAGTTCTAGAAATTGCCATATAATAACACAATTCACAGCTATGCTACTTAAATATTTTTACCAGTTTATTTCTGAGTGTACAATGGGCTGCTTCTTTTTATGCAGTTTTATTGTTGCAGATACACCACATTTATCATAGCAAACCAGGTTGGAAGGTACCTTAGGATTATTTGATCCAACATTTCTTGGCAAAAGCACAAACCAGATCTTACAGCAGGTCTGAATTTCAGTCACCATTTAAAAAGACTAAAGCTCATGAGAAACCGGTGAAAAAAGGGTGAAAGAGCTTGACTTTGTACCTGCAGAGTGCCAAAAAGGAATCTCAGGAAACTGAGACAACTCTTGGCTGCATCATTCCTTTCAGGGAGCTAGAATAAGGAGAGTGAACCAGTTCACACAGAAAATTAAGTTACTGGACTCCTTACCTCTTTCTCTCATAAAACTTTTCTCAGCTTCTGGGATCAGGAAATTATAGACCAGCTCTGCTACAATCTCTTCTGACTGTAGGCGAGTTCGACTACAGGACAAAGGCACAATGGTATCAGTATTTTAATTTTCTCTCCAGACCAGTTCTGCAAAAACAGGTCTCCCTTGTAAATATCCTCACTCTTTCCAAGTGAGTGCATTGTCTTGGCAGCAGTGGCCAGCTGAGTCTCTCTTTATCCTACAAATACCTGACAGTGTGACTATTCCCCTTTGTACTGCCAATGTGTTCAAGAGTGCACTGGAAAGCAGGATCACTTACATTCCTTATCCTCAAAGGAACTGAGAAGCTCAGTTCCCTCTGATGACAAACTGAATTAGACACACATATATTGCTGAGGATTTGTGTCTTTGTCAATTTAGTCTTTGGTCCATTGCTGAGTTTGCTAAATTCTTCCCTTTTGTGACTCTGCACTTGGCTGACCCCCATGCTCTTTTCCATGCCAGTGTTTGGTGGGTTCCCAGTTGGCCCAGGGACTGCATGCATTATCTGTGCTTCATTCCTCCAAGGATTCCAACATTCTACTTGTATTTATCTAGATACAAAATACACAGCTGTTGTACCATAGGAGAGTCACTGTATCATTGGGATTTTTATGGCTCAATTCCAAAAAAGGAGCATAGAAACTGAACTGGGAGTTTGGCAGGTCCTAAAAATTATTCACTGCTGATGCCCAGCCAAACACAGACTGAGCTGATCTCAACAACTTACTTTACTCAAAGTGCCTTGTCAGGCAGCCATCAATATGAGAGACCTCCATGGAAATTGGCAGTTCCTTAGAGAACAGCTACCTCAGAATGAAAGGCTGTGTATAGCTGTATCTTTTAAGACCTCTTTGAAATGGATTTTCTGTAGTAGTGTAAATAAATGAAAGGATCCGTATGAATGGATAATCCTTTAGGCAGTTCCCAGATTCACTTAAAGCTCAGTCACAGCCTCACACTGATGTGGAGAAATCTAAAAAGGGTGATTCACAGATTACACAAGTGATTTGCAAAGGGAACCTGGCACACGCTTATGGAAATAAGGCTCTGATGGACTTACATGTGTGTAGCAGGTAGGAACAGTGTGGTTCCCATACAGCAGCCATACTAATGAAGCGACCAGGAGCAGCATTGCTCTGCTCTTCCCATGGTTTGGATGATGCACACAGCCACAGATGCACATGGTCAGGTATAACTGCTGTGAACAGCCCCTCACGTGCTGTTCAATAACCTACCGACTTTCCATTTCGTAAGCTATGTCATTGATTTCTACAGCCCTTTGCTGAACCTCTTCCCTGGCTTGCTCTTCAGCTGTCCTCTCCATGCTACTCAAGATAACATCTTCCAAGTAGGTGTCAATAGTTCTCTCCTGAACATTCACCACCTAGAAAAAAACACCAAGATATTGTTCCTCTACTTATTGCTGCACCAGGAGCATAGTGGAAGATTTCCAGAGAAGCATGAACAACAGATTTTCACAAGACTCTTTGTTTCAGGCATGCCAACCTAAGATTTGTTTTCAGAGATGCTTTCTGTAAAAACTTATTTTCTTGTAATTCTTTCTGAGAACTGATTGAACAAGTGCATGTGAAAGAAAACTAATTCACAGATCCAATTCTGGTGCAGCAGGTTAGTCCTGTGAATGCAATGGCAGTTGCTCCCTCAGTTCTCACGGTCCCCTGAGCAACAATTGCCAAGTAATGATCACGGGTATTGACTTCAGTAAATAAATCAGCTTTCATTCAAGCAAACCCTGAAGGATAAAGTTCCATCAAGCCAGTAAAAAAACAAGATAAAATTATTGGTCTCCTTATAATGGTGGTAGAGCTGAGAATCTAGAAATGGGTGTTTTCCTTCTGCTAATCTGAAAGGCATAAGCTTATGGTGCCTTGACCTTACCTGCTTACCACTCAGAAATACAGAAAAAATGAGAAGCTAAAATTAAAAAAACAAACAACCATGATGCTAGACCTTTTTGGTATTAACCACCTCCCACCAAGTTTGAAAATTATTGGTTTAGTCAATTAGACTCCCACTCATGTCTTTCAACGGGGAGAAATATGCTTCATGCAGTCAAGAGCTAGGAAATAGGAACAGGACTATATAATACTTATGGAATATGGTCATTCAGTATTTCTTTTCTTGATTTCAAGGTTATTTTATCTATTATTGTTACTTCAAAATAAATGTTGTACCTCTTGTTATCTGCAGTTCACTTGGGCTCAAGGGGGGCAAAATCTTTCCAAACCCTTGCTTAGAGACATCCCTCCTGGAAAAGCACCCAATAGTTCTGCTGGGCAGAACAAGTGCTGACAAAACATTATCCCTAGAGATGATCTAGGTACATCTGTTCTCTACAGGCGCTTATTGGAGAAATTTAGAAACCTACACCCACTCATGACAGGCCTAATAGGACTGTCTGTAGAGGTATTCAGATCATCCTTAGTTTAATGGGCATGACTCCCTTAG